>NC_139479.1:109163122-109575620 GCF_008360975.1 Lichenostomus cassidix | reverse complement strand
TTCCATTTAGGCTGGATTAGAATGTTTGTCAGGCTTTTTCAGTTTCTTACAAACATCAGTAGCATTCTCCTGATCATCATGTATTTGGTCCAAACACAAAATTTTTGATAGAAAAAAGTAATCCAAATGCAACATTTCAGAAAGTTGTTCCATTATTTTCTCTAAAATATTACTATGGGGGAAAATCCTGGTAATTTAGACTTTGGTAAGCATTTTCTTTATAAGCAGAAGTGATAATTGCTATATGCAAAATTCCTGTTTGACTTCACTTTGGTTTTAACTTTATGAAGAAACTTTGCACTGGCAGAAGTTTTTGGGAAGGTTCAGCTAAGTGCTTGACTGTCTTAAAAATATTAAGGGGGAGGAAAAAATCTTAAGGACATGCTGACAAAGGAACCCACAAAGTCCAAATCCAAAATACTTGTCCTTATATTAAAAAGATGCTGAGAACAAGCAGAAGAAATAATCATCTCTTATTGGATTGTTGTGTAAATAGTAAATTTTTTCAACTTCTAAATTGATTAATGTTGAATTAGGAGTCATGCAGAAGCACTGAAAGTTTAAAATCCTGCTGTGCATCCCTCCTCTCTGCTATATTGCTCCTTGTAAAATCAAAGCCTCACTTACAAGAGCATCTTTCAAAAAACAAAAAAATGTGTAGTTTTGTTCATTGCACAGTAAGGGAAGCCTGGAGCCAGAGAAAGGGGAAAGAGGTTTTTTAAACCCTCAGGACCACATTCTCTTTACAATGCCCAGAAAATGGAAATTTCTCCAGTCCTGTTGATAAAAAAAGATATTCCTGTACGTTCTTCTGGTAATTATGGCTCAGAGCAATTATCAACTTTACAGTAAGATGTGGCTTCATAATTAAACCTGTCTGTAGCTATTAAACATTACAAGTGGAGAACAAAAACCAAAGCAGTGCTTAGTACACCCTGGAGATAATGTGCCATATTTTATTACCATATCAGATCCTCCTGATTTGATTGAAGAGAATGATAATGATAACTGAGAAATACTCAGTAACTGGCTAGATAAGAACTCCAGCACTTGACGACCAAATACATTTTGCACCAAGGCCAAGGGTTTTGGCAGCTATCAACCCTGTGCTTGAAATCTGGAAATCCTACTAGCTCTAGGTCCAGTCTGCAGTCAAATTATCCTCACCCAGTAGGTGTATTTGTGATTATTTAGCTTAGTAACATCTAATTATCATCCCACTCTCCACTTGGAATGGCCAGAGTTTTTGAATAAGAGGCTCTGCTAATTTGGGCACTGTGCCCAGTGCACTCCTGTGATAAAGCACTGCTAAAATGACACAAATTACTACAAATATCAAAATAATGTTTATAGGTGCAATTCAGAGAGAAAAGTCTTGCAAGTCAGTCTCTGCTGAACCATGATGGATTTTTTTGGTTTTTATGTACTACCATTTTACCCCTAGGTTGTTCCAAACTGTTTTGGTTTTTATTTGGGTCTAAAATAAGCTGGAAATTGAAGCCAACTTATTTAAGCTTTTTATAATGCAAAGCTATCCGAACACAAAACAATGAGAGCTCCTGAAAACCCTTCCTTGTACAACAAATGAACAGAAAAAACTACATCAATGTTTCTTTAAAATGGGGGGAGGGAAGTGAAAAGAACAAATTCAATTCCTATTTGCAAAATTATGTTCCTCAAAAAATCCCAACAGCAATATAAATATGTAAAATTAATAGAATAAAATTTTCCATCATTCCTTGAAAAGCCTTCCCTGAAGCTCGGGGAAGGTGTTTAATGAGTTGCAGAACTGTTGTACTCATTACAATGGAGTGAAGAATTGGAGAATCCTCCTTATTTATCTCTTCTGGAACAACTTCATTTGTTGGAAGAGTTGAGAAGTTCAGTATCCTGAGTAGTACAGCAGCAAGATATACTTGACAGGTACATGCCAACAAGTGGAACAACTCTCAACTCTGTCTTCACATTTTGCATTTTATAAAGTGCTACTGCAGTTCCATCTGTGCAATGATCTAAACTTCATCCAAATGCTTTCGTGGTGAACTCTCAGCATCTGTGGGTATTAACCAGGGTAGTTCTTCCTTGAAGGTCAAAGGAACGTGGAAGACTCTGGTCCTCAACCATGGACAAAGTGATCCATATTGAGAATGCTGATCCTGGGGAGAGGAAAGAACTTTTTAAGACAACAGAAGTGTATCTTCACACTGCTGCCATTAAACTTGCAGTTTGTTGTGAATGATGGTGGTGTAATATGACCCTGATTCTGACCAATGACAACTGAAAACTACAAATTAAAAGTTATACATGAGCATGGCTTGTAAAAGTTATACTAGAGGATATTAGATTGTTATAAACCCGCTGATATTTTGTTTCCTAGTTCAATTTTTGGGTTCAATTAATTCTCAATGTTTTGATTGTATGAAGAAGCTCCTGCCATTAACAGAGGGCAGACTGCACACACTTCAGTGTTTATCAGCTGACAACTGTGTTCAACTTTCTGCACGTCTACTACCTGGAAGGTGAAGAGAAGTTATCAAGTCTTTCTAAATCTGAGGATAGTCAGCATCTCCTGTCCTGCTTGCCTGGAAAGTACTCGTGTGCCTTTTATGCCACTTTTCTTCATTGTTTCCAGAATTTCATCTGTAATGGAAAGTGCAGCGTTTACAAATGAGTTAGAAATTGGTTATAAAAGACATTTCTAAGGTCTCTGTCAAGGTGTAAAACAAAGATTATAACTCTGTCCTCTTTCAGACAGGAATTTTTATGCAAAATAATCTCCCACCAAGAACAACTAAAGCTGACAATTTACAAACTGAAATTCAGTTTTTTGCTATTAATAGCAAAGAAGGATTCTGTATGAAGCCACACTGTAGGAGAAAGTGAAATTTTTATCACTTTCTCACAAAAGCTGCCTAATAAATCAAGTGTGAAGAATAATCTTGACATTACACAATCACTTGTAGCCATTAAGCATTAGATCAGAAGGAACAAGTCCAAATCTTTTCTCTACACCTGTAAAATGAAAGGCATCACATTTCCAACTAAGCCTTTAACACCGCCATTCTCTTCCATGAAAAAAAAAAAAACCCCAAAAAAAACCCCTGGCCTGGCTTTATTAGTTAGTTCAGACTTAATCACCTTTCAGACATGGACCTGAACTCTTGCAGAGCACCTGGGGTCCTACATACTTTCATTTTCCAAACTACCTTGGGGAATTCTTACTTTTGATCAACTTCCTTGTATTTCTGGTCTGTATTTGTGATGAACATTTTGATTTATACCACGTTAAACCTGGTTTGGCACATTTAAATGTCCAAGGAAAGCAATCACCTGGATTGTTTTCTTTAATTGTGACCAAGTAGAATAATCCTCCTGGTGAAAGCAAATCTGGTACTAATGGGAAAACTCTATCCATTACTTCTCTGCCCTGTTTGCCACCAGCCCAGGATGCTTCTATTCCATGGCTTTTCACCTAGGAAGAAGGAAAGCAAAGATTGTCATAATACAGAATGATAGCACTGTCACAACGATTGACAGTAGCAATACCATTTTCACTATGTATTTCAAATTTTTCCTACCTCTTCAGAAGGTGTTACCACATATGGTGGGTTAAACAGCAGTAGATCAACCTTCCCATTTAATCTTGGAGACAGTCCTTTGACCTGTAGATGAAGTTGATGATTCTTTTGTGTGGGGTTTCTTTTTGGAAATATGAAGAATGCAAATATTTTGTAAAAATACAGTTATATAGTGCAGTTGTTAATCGATTTTAAATCCCATTTATTGTAGTCTATCTACATCACCTTTTATAAGCATATATATTCAGGGTTTAAAAGGTGAGAAAATTAGCTTTTCTCCATATCAAATTTTGTAAGAAATGAAAGGTAACTACAGACACAAGTTCTAATTAAATCAGGAAAAGTTGAGAACCAAGACCTGCATAACTTTAGACAAAGGGCTATGATAATGTCAAGCCGCTATAGAATTCCTTGTCCAGCATTTTCCAAATTATATCTACAGATTTTTTTAAATCTATTCAATGACTTTTTAGAGCTTAATTTGGAATTTTAGAGTTTGAGTAGTTTGTTGGGGGTTTTTTGCCTTAGCAGGGGCTGATGTCCAGAGGTCCCTTCCAACTTTAAGTATTGTGAGATTCCATAATCTCCAGTAAGTATCAAAAATTTACACAAATTATAAAAGATACTATTGAAACATCTCTCTTACCAGGTCAGTAATGACAGGCTGCAGGTGAACATTGTTAAGCAGAGCTGTCTCCTGGGTACAGTAAGCTGCCATGGGGTTGATATCTGTACATCTAAAAGGGAAATATTACAAAGTGTAAGTTATAGGCTACTGTACCTGGAAGTTTAACCCTATGAACCACAAGCTAATTTATAGAATCACAATATTCTGAGTTGAAAGAGACCCGCAAGGACTCAACCCAGCAAACACATCTGTAGGCTTAGCAATTTGTATAAGAAACAGGAAAATCAATTTCTAGTCACAACATTACTTATTTTTTACAGAACCTGAAGGAAATAATTCAGGCTGCTCCATAAATTCTCAACAAGCCCTCCTTGCTTTGATTTATGTATCCACAGAATTGAGCTTCTTTGTGAATAGTTTTTAAAATGGGAAAATGGGAAATACATATGAAAGAGCTAAGCATTTTTTATTACACGCAACAGTTTAGGTACTGTTATACTTACATGTACAGTGCACTGGGTCCAAGGATGGAAGAAGCCAGAAATGTTGAAACCACACCAGATCCAGATCCTATTTCAAGGCAGATCTCGACTCTAAAGAGAGAACACTCTGGATCACTTTTGTTTGCAACATACAAGAGCACCGCAACAGACACAGAATTAGTGAAGACAGTGTTATAAAACACGCTGCCCTCCCACACATGTTGAAGTATAGAATCATGGTATATCCTCAGTTGGAAGGGATCACTGAGTACAACTCCTGGCCCATCACAGGATACCCCAACAATCCCACCTGTGCTTGAGAGCGTTGTTCAAAGATTCCTTGAGCTCTGTCTGGCTGACAGTGTGACTATTCCCTGGGGAGCCCTTCCCAGCGCCCGACCACCCTCTGGATGAAGAACCTTTTCCTGATATCCAACCTAACCATCCCCTCACACATCTTCAGGCCATTCCCCCAGGTCACAGAGAGCAGAATCAGCGCCTGCCCCTCCAGAGGAAGCTGCAGCTCCCGCTGTCTCCCCTCAGTCTTCTCTTGCCCAGGCTGAACAAGCCAAGCGCCCTGAGTCTCTCCTCGCACGGCTTCCCCTGCAGGCCCCCCTGACGGCTCATGGCTTCAACACCGCAGTGACAGCAATCCCCCCTCAGCCCTGCCGCCCCGGCCGCACCGAGCCTCCCGCAGGCTGCCCGCGTCCCGCTCCAGCGCATCGAGCAGCAGGAAGGTGTCCTCGGCCGGCTCGTACACATCGCCGAAGGGCCCCCGCGGGCCCAGGTGCTCGTAGCGCGGCGTGGGCAGCGCCATGCCGCCCGCCCGGGCCGCATCCGGGGCAAGGGGCGGTGCAAGGGGGAGGAAGGGGAGGGACGCGCTTGTTTCTCCTCGGCGGCTTTCGGTGGCGCTGCGGTGTGCTCGCTCAGAAATTGCGGAGTGTTCGGTGGCGTCTGATGGCACTGCTCCGGTGTGAAGCATCCTCAGCGCATCAGTGCGCGCAGCGATGCCCGCCGCGGGTGCCCCTGAGGGCGGGTCGGGCAGGGCGCTGCTGCTCGGGCTCGTAATTCGTGCTTCACTAATTGTGTTTCCATCACGAGAACGGCCACAGGGAGTCAGCACCAACCCAAAGGAAAGGGTGCCGAGGAAGGTTCTGAAACGCACGGGGGAAACCCTTATACTGATACTAAAACAAAGCTCCGTTTTCCAGTATGTTTCCGTGATTCTTAGCCAGCAGCACTTCACAGCATCCTTATGTACCAACCCTGTGAACTGCAGAGTCACAGAATCACGGAATGGGCTGGGTTGGAAGAGACCCTAAAGCTCATCCAGTTTCACACAGTCCATGGGCAGGGACACCTTTCACTGTCCCAGGCTGCTCCAAGCCTCATCCAGCCTAGCCTTGCTTGGACACTTGCAGGGATCCAGGGGCAGCCACAGCTTCTCTGGGCACCCTGTGCCAGGTCCTCCCCATCCTCACAGGGAAGGATTCCTTCTTAGTATCTGATCTAAACCCGCTCTTCCATTTGGAAGCCATTGCCCCTTGTCCCTCCAGGCCCTTGGAAGCAGTCTCTCCATTTTCCTTGTAGGCTTCATCAGGTACTGCAATCGCTCCTGACTCGAAGGATAACATCGGGACTCAAAGAAGGCCGATGACAGGAAGTTCACAAGAACGGGGATTGGCTTGGAGCTGCCCTGCCCAGCAAAGGCTCAGCTGGTGGTGAGGAGAAAACCTCTCCCTTTACTTCCGATGGGCCTTTTCCACTACAGTCCTCTCCTCTAAGCTAACATCAAGTTGCCTCCTGTGATTCAAAAGGTTTTTCCTTTCTCCCGACCACCAGTTCTGCCACTTAGCTTTCTGAAGACAAGAGGGCACAATCCAGCCTCAGCACTGTGGACAGCGGTGTGTTCCCTGTGGTCCCCTTCGGTGGCTGCAAAAATTGACAAAGAAAAGTCAGACTGTGATGACACCTCCCAAAAGAGGCCACTTCTGCAACACCCCTCTCCCTCCTAACTGCCAAGGCTTAGCCCTTGCCTGCTGTTTCCAAACTTCAACTCCTCACCTGCTCACAGTAGCTAAAGCAACAAAACAGAAAACATGACTATTGCCCTCGAGAAGAGTAATCCCCAGCTCCTCCCCAGCACTGCCCCAGCTCACCTCAAATCCTCATCCAAATACAGAGTCACATGGACAATACATGCAAAATGAAAGTGAACGCGCTTACTACACTGCCACATAGTGCTTGCCTATTACTCACCCAGCCTGGATGCCAGCTCACACGCTTGCCTCTGTTCCTCGGCACACCTAGCACAGTGGCAGTACCTGCAAAGAGACAAAGCAAAAAACCACAGTCAGACACTACATTCAGAAACTACAACCTGCTCGCTCTGATTGAAGTACATCACAGCTATACCTTCAGTTTGCACCCTGCTGCTCTCTGGCATCCTGGGCCAGGATGTCTTGCCACTGGACTGCCTACAACACAGAAATGACAATGGATGCTTAGAGCTGTGCCACAGCTTGAAAACTGAGCAATAATAACACATTCTGTCTGCTGGTCACTGCTCACCTCACACCATTGACCTTGACTGCTGACATCCAGCATTACTTCCTAAAGAAAAAAAACAAGGCAAAAAACAACTCTGCAACAGAGTCACCATTTCAGAGTCACCCTGCCAAGACAAACAGTGACTAACCTTCCTGTGGGGACCCACTGATACCCTCAGAATACAGAGCACTGTGCCACGGATTCAATCCATCTGCATCTGAAAGAAATTCATTACAAATGTCAAAGCACTACATGGTAACTTACCAGCTCCACACATCTTTTGGCAATCTACAGATACCAGCTACACTCTAACTACAATCTACAGCACAAATTTCAAGTCCTCAGGTGGCAACTCTCCCACAGATCGCACACACAAGGCCAGTGACCAGGGGGTGTGGGATGTTTGCAAACCATAGGCTCCGCTGGCTAAGCCTCGCAACAAGTTAACAGTATAGCCTTAGTGCTGTTGCACCTACACAGCAGACCCCACAGCAGGGCAGAGCAGCTCCAGGCCAAACACATACACACAGAGACATGAGACAGGACATGCAACAAGGGGATGCGACAGTGAGAGAAAACTCTCAGTGAGATGACCGCAGTGATCAAGGGGATGCGACAATGAGAGAAAACTCTCAGTGAGATGACTGCAATGATCAAGGGGATGCAGAATGAGATGACCCAGGTGAGACTGATGGTGAGCCAACCAGGTCCAAAGAGCCCTGGCAGAAGATGCTAACACAATCACCTTAAGACAAGCTAGCCAAAATGGCAAAGATGGAAGCCTGGGAATCACGAAGATAGGGAGAAGATTCCGACCGCACATCCTTACAAGTCCTAGCCTGCGATAATGGATCACTGCCATGTACAGCTGTTGATACAGCTCAGAACAAGACCGTAAAAGGCTTCTGACTCAATGTCTCCAAAGAGATGCAGAGATTCTGATGTGCACCCGAGCTCAGGAGTTGAGGGTTCAAAGATATCGGCGCCAAGCCAAGGAACACGGAGATCAGAGATGGTAAGGACAGCCTGGCTTTTTTGATAATCCCCTCAAATGGGTAAGGCAAAAGACACATGACACAAGACACGCAAAAGACAGGGACCACACAGTAGACAAGTGACACGACACACACTGGGACTGCCCTGCCCACCTCTGCGTTGTCATCAAAAGTCAGGCTCTCCCTTTACGTGACCTATGGGGCTCTTTTTTGGACATCTCCATCTCCAAAGCTAATGCAAAAATCCCTCCGGCAAGTCCCAGCCTGGCAGCCGGTTTGCATCCCCTCTGTGTGCCATAGCCCTTGACTTATCTCTTAGACATCCAGGGATGTGAATCCATGTCCAGTGACAAAGAATACTTCCTTGCAGTCTCGGAAGTTCCTGCCATCACCAGGCTGTTCTCTCTTAGTCTGCTACAAAAAAGAATACCAAACATCAATGTGTGAGCTTAGTGGCACGTCAGCCAAAACCCGACAATCCCGCTACTTGCTGGCTCCGGAGGACGCAGGCTCCGGCTGCGCTCGGAGGCTGATGCTGTCACCGTGGGGCATACCTGGGTTAAGAAGAGACAAAGTGACGTGGCATTGATGAAACCCGTGTGGAACCTCCCTCCTCCTCCCTGCTTCCCCGACTCACCGCAAAACCTTGCCTGTTGCCGAAGGCTACCCAGATGGCACCTTCAGATGGAAAAGGTAACAGCTTCCTCACAGAGTCCTGTAATCCTTACCGAAGGCTCACGAGGGCGGCGAACCCAGTCCACCAGCTTGTCAGCAAGGGCCTTCAACCCTGAGAGGTGTAATACAACTGGACTGCCTAAAACACGCAAACAATGGATGCTTAGAGACTAGCAACCTGCCACATAGCACTCACCTAATAGTCACCCCATCCAAACACCAATTCACCCAACTAGCCTCTATTCCTTGGCACACCTAATGCAGCAGCAGCTCCTGCAAAGAAACAAAGCAAAAAACCCACATTGAGACAACGAGAAACTACAGCCTCCCCAGTCCAATTGAAATACGCCATATCTATACCTTCAGTATGCACCCAGTTGGTCTCTGTCATCCTGGGCCAGGACACGTTGCAAGTAGACCACCTAAAAATGCACAAATGAAAATGGATGCTTGGAGCTGTACCACAAATTGAGACCCAAGCCACAGTAACTCATTCTGTCTGCTGGTCACTGCTCACCTCATTCCATTGACCTAGACTGCTGACATCCAGCATTACGTCCTAAAAATACAGGCAAAGAAAAATGCTTTAACAGAGCCACCAGTTACACCACCCCCAAAAAGGCCCTCCTGGGGGAGAAAGGGCGAAACAAAATGGAAAAGCGCATCCTGATGTACGGTCTGAAAGCATCACATTTCCGTGGTTGTTTCCATCTGAAGTCACTTGACCGTGACCACTTTCCATAGGGGTCTCTGTTGTATTGGACAAGAGGTTTGAATGCTGCCGACCACCTATGAAACAAAAAAATATCACCTGTAACAAAAAAAACATCACCAACACAACTCCAGTAGTACCTAGTTCTGCTCTGGAATCAATACTCATCTTGGTATCTGGTACTCACCTGGCTCACTGTCCCCAGCCTGTGCCGGCACATGGCCACGCTGAGCACTGTGCATCTTCAGAGTGAGATAAAAAGCCAAACGATGCCGTAAATGTAGAGCTGAACGTCAAGCCATCCCTTGGGCACCAGATGCCAACCTGCCTCATACCTGCACTCCTCTGGCCTCCTCTGTTCATGTCGCATTTACATCCTATCCCTCTGCCTCTGCAAAAGAATTATTTGTCAAAGTCACCCCGACACATGGGGAAAGCTTAACCCTTCCAGAGCTCTCATTTCTCAACACAAAATGCCTAGGATCCAACAACAGTGTGCATTAAGACAAATGACTAACAAACTGCAAGATACTGCTGTACCACTCCCCACCACCTCCCCCAAACCCTGTGCATAGACCAGCCTCGGTCGCTCCATCCTAGGTGTGGCTCGGGTGGCTAAGCAAAGTGACAGATTGCTTGCCAAGCCTTCTCTCTACTCCACCTACCCCCCAGTCTATTCCACAGGGCAGAGCAGTTCCAGGCTAAACACTGACACAACACATTATGCTTCAAACACTGTGGCGCAAGGACGATAAAAGAAAAAACCTCTCGGCAAGAAGAAAGAAGGCAAGGATCGAGACGACGCCAAAACAGACGACGAATGGTACGGCGATGGTGGACGGAGGAGGCTCTAAGGAGCCGAAGAAAAGATTGTAACAGAGCAACCTGTTACAAGAACTGTCCGACACAATGATCAAGATGGATGTGAGATAATGCTACGTTCAGAATGCTCCACTTATCCTTGCAAGACCTAGGACATTACAACTCACACCTGGAAAGGATGGATGGCAATACAGCCAGGAGCAAGGCCTCAAAAGACATCTAACACCATACTTCTAAGATGCAATTCCAAGACGTCGTTGAGATGACCAGAATAAGAACAAATGATGTCGGCATCAGGCCGAGAAGCACGAATGTTCATGAACAGAACCTAGAGATGACAGAGGATGCTTGCAGTAAGGCTCTTGAGGGCAAAAGACAGAGACAATTGATCCAAAAAATCCCAAAGACAAGGCAGACAACAAAAGACACCAGACAAGACAAGACAGACTGGAACTGCTCTGCGCTGTGCACCCTTATGGTTGCAATCAAAGTAAAGCTGCTGCTGCCTCTGGCTGTCCTGAGAGGTACGTTAGAAGACATCTCTTGCCCCATGCTAATTTTCAGATCCATCCCAGGAATTTCCAACCCACTATCCTGCTATCATCCCATCTCTGGGTTGTGACCCACAACTTATCTTTTGGATGATGGGCAATGTAAATCCATGTTGGACATAAAATGAATCTGCCTCGGCTCTCTCAGAAGGCCCTGTGATGGCAGGTCAGCTTCTTGCCAGGCTGTGACAAAGAAAACCAAAATCAATGCACGAATTTAGCGGCACGTGGGACAAATCCCCACAATCCATCTGCTTGCCGTCTCCTAAGTGCACCTCGGCCCTTGAGTCTCCAGCTTCATCCCCACTTGAAGGCTCTGGCTGTCATTATGATGGACACCTGGGACAGCGAGAGACAAAGTTACATAGTGTTTCAGGGGGGAATGTATTTGTGTGCCTTAGGACCTGTAAATGTACCTGCTACTCTAGAAGAATATTCTCAGTGTCCATTTGGGGACCCCCTACTTCCCACTGTGCTGCCTTCAACACCATCCCCCTGTAATTCCCAGCCCAGTACCCTGCTCACATTCCCTCCCCTTCTTACTTACCATGACAGAGTAGTCTTTTCTGAAATGAGTTTCTTTCTCTGTCAAGCCCTTTACTCACCAGAAATGTAAGCCACAGAAGCCAAACTGCTGCAGCCCCTCTGAAGGCTTTTATACCCGGTGGTATTTGCCTCCTCCCCTTTCTCAGGCATGCTGGGAACAAGAGGCGGCCCCAGCCAGGGGTATATTAACCCCAGCCTTTGGCCAAGGGGGTTATTTTCTCTCTGGGATTGACTGGGATCAGAGCTCCCCTCTTGTTTCAATGAAGGGGCTCTTTCAGCTCCTCTCTGGTTTTTTCAGCTGCTACTTTAGGTATCTAAAGCAAGAGAGGCTTTGAAGACACAGTGAGGAAGATAGCATTGAACACAGTGAGTATTTTGGTTCATTATTTTGTCCTGTATGTTCAGTGTTGGTAACGTGCTTTTGCAATTTTGTATTTTAACTAATTTTTGGTTTAGTTTTTGTTCTTGTTTTTTCGTTTAAGAAGCATTGCAACTGACTGAACTTCCAGATTGTGTAGAGCGTAATATTTGATGCTTTTTCAGTGGGTTTATCATGTCACAAGAGATGATATCTGCGCATTAAAGATGACATCCAAAAGTGAGGCCGCTGGTAAGTAAGGTGGGGATCAAGAGAGGGGGAGGGAGTGTGAGCAGGGTACTGGGCTGGGAGTTACAGGGGAGTGGGGTTGAAGGTATCACAGTGGGAAGTGGGGGGTCCCCAAATGGACACTGAGATTTTTCTTTTAGAGTAGCAGGTACATTTACAGGTCCTAAGGCACACAAATACATTCCCCCCTGAAACACTACCTAACTCTTCCTCTCACTGACCCAGGTGTCCATCATAATGACAGGCACAGCCTTCAAGTGGGGATGAAGCTGGAGACTCAAGGGCCGAGGAGTACTTAGGAGATGGCAAGCAGATGGATTGTGGGGATTTGTCCCACGTGCCGCTAAACCCGTACATTGATTTTGGTTTTCTTTATCACAGGCTAGCAGGAAGCTAACCTGCCGTCACAGGGTCTTCCGAGAGAGCTGAGGCAGACTCACTCTATGTCTGACATGGATTCACATTGCTCATCATCCAAAAGATAAGTTGTGGGTCACAACCCAGAGATGGGATGATAGCAGGATAGTGGGTTGGAAATTCCTGGGACGGATCTAAAAATTAGCATGGGGCAAGAGATGTCTTCTAACGTACCTCTCAGGACAGCAAGGGGCAGCAGCAGCTTTACTTTGATTGCAACCATAAGGGTGCACAGCGCAGAGCAGTTCCAGTCTGTCTTGTCTTGTCTGGCGTCTTTTGTTGTCTGCCTTGTCTTTGGGATTTTTTGGATCAATTGTCTCTGCCTTTTGACCTCAAGGGCCTTATTGCAAGCATCCCCTGTCATCTCTAGGTTCTTGAACATTCGTGCTTCTTGGCCTGATGCCGATATCATCTGTTCTCTTACCGGTCGTCTGGGCCGCGTCTTGGAATTGCATCTTATAAGTATGTAGTTAGACATCTTTTGAGGCCTTGTTCCTGGCTGTATTGCCATCCATCCTTTCCAGGTGTGAGTTGTAACATCTTAGGGCTTGTGAGGATACACGGAGCATTCTGAATGTGGCATTATGTCACATCCATCTTGATCATTGTGTCAGACAGTTCTTGTAACAGGTTGCTCTGTTACAATCTTGTCTTCGGCTCCTTAGAGCCTCCTCCGTCCACCATCGCCGTACCATTCGTCGTCTGTTTTGGCGTCGTCTCGATCCTTGCCATCTTTCCTCTTGCCGAGAGGTTTTTTCTTTTATCATCCTTGCGCCACACTGTTTGTAGAATAATGTGTTGTTTGTGTCAGTGTTTAGCCTGGAACTGCTCTGCCCTGTGGAATAGACTGGGAGGTAGGTGGAGTAGAGAGAAGGCTTGACAAGTAATCTGTCACTTCATTTAGCCACCCAAGCCACACCTAGGATGGAGCAACCGTGGCCGGTCTATGCACAGGGTTTGGGGGAGATGGCAGGGAGTGGTACAGCAGCATCTTGCAGTTTGTTAGCCATTTGTCTTAATGTACGCTGTTGTTGGATCCTAGGCATTTTGCATTGAGAAATGAGAGCTTTGGAAGGGTTAAGCTTTCCCTGTGCGTCTGGGTGACTTTGACAAATAATTCTTTTGCAGAGGTGGGGGAATAGGATGTAAATCCCACATGAATGGAGGAGAATATTGATTCCTGAGCAGAACTAGGTACTACCAGAGTTGTGGTGGTGATGGTTTTCTTTCTTACAAGTGATGTTTTTTTGTTTTACTGGTGGTGTGCAGCATTCAAACCTCCGGTCCAATACAACAGAGACCCCTGTGGAATGTGGTCATGGTCAAGTGATTTCAGATGGAAACAACCACAGAAATGTGATGCTCTTGGACCCTACATCAGTATGTGCTTTTCCATTTTGTTCTGCCCTTTTTCCCCTAGGAGGGCCTTTTTGGGGGAGGTGTAACTGGTGACTCTGTTAAAGCATTTTTATTTGCCTGTATTTTTAGGAAGTAATGCTGGATGTCAGCAGTCAAGGTCAATGGAGTGAGGTGAGCAGTGACCAGCGGACAGAATGAGTTACTGTGGCTTGGGTCTCAATTTGTGGCACAGCTCCAAGCATCCATTGTCATTTGTGCATTTTTAGGTGGTCTACTTGCAAGATGTCCTGGCCCAGGATGACAGAGACCAACTGGGTGCATAGTGAAGGTATAGATGTGGCGTATTTCAATGGGTGTGCGTAGGTTGCAGTTTTTCAGTGTCTCAGTGTGGGTTTTTTGGCTTTGTTTCTTTGCAGGTGCTGCTGCTACCCTGGGCATGCCAAGGAATAGAGGCAAGTTGGGTGACTGGGTGTTTGGATGGGGTGACTATTAGGTGAGTGCTATGTAGCAGTGTGCTAAGCTCTAAGCATCCATTGTTGTTTGTGTGTTTTAGGCAGTACACTTGTATTTCACCTCTCAGAGCTGAAGGCCCTCGCTGACAAGCTAGTGGATCTGGTTCGCCGCCCTCGTGAGCTTTCCGTAAGGATTACAGGACTCTGTGAAGAAGCTGTTACCTTTCCCATTTGAAGGTGCCATCTGGGTAGCTTTTGGCAATGGGCCAGGATTTGCGGTGAGTCAGGGAGGTAGGGAGGAGGAGGGTTGTTCCACTGAAATTCAGCAGTGCCACATCACTTTGTCTCTTCTGAACCCAGGTATACCCCACGGTGACAGCATCAGCCTCCGAGTGCCCCCGGAGCCTGCGGCCTGAGGAGCCAGGCGTTATTAGGAGACAGCAAGTAGCAGGATTGTCGGGGTTTGGCTGATGTGCCACTTATCTCATGCATTGATATTTGGTGTTCTTTTTTGTAGCGGACTAAGAGAGAGCAGCCTGGTAACAGCAGGAATTTCCGAGACGGCAAGGAGGTATTCTTTGTCACCAGACACGGATTCACATCCCTGGATGTCCAAGAGATAAGTCAAGCGCTTTTACCCACAGAGGGGATGGAAGCTGGGTGCCAGGCTGGGACTCGCCAGGAGGGATTTTTGCATTAGCTTTGGAGATGGGGATGTCCAAAAAGGGGCCCCTTAGGCCACATAAAGGGAGAGCCTGACTTTTGATGACAATGCAGAGGTTTGCAGGGCAGAGCAGTCCAGGTGCATGTTGTGTCACTTGTCTGTGTGTTCCCTGTCTGTGTGTCTTGTGTTGCATCTTTCGCCTTACCCCTTTGAGGGGATTATCAAAAATGCCAGGCCATCCTTATCTCTGATCTGTGTTCCTCGGCTTGGTGCCGATATCTTTGAACCTTCAACTCCTGAGTTCGGGTGCGCATCGGAATCTCTGCATCTCTTTGGAAGCATCGAGTCAGATGCCTTTTACGGTCTTGTTCTGAGCTGTATCAACAGCTGTACATGGCAGTGATCCATTATCGCAGGCTAGGACTTGTAAGAACATGCAGTCAGAATCTTCTCCCTATCTTCGTGATTCCCAGGCTTCCATCTTTGCCATTTTGGCGAGCTTGTCTTAAGGTGATTGTGTTAGCATCTTCTGCCAGGGTTCATTGGGCCTGGCTGGCTCACCATCAGTCTCACCTGGGTCATCTCATTCCACATCCTCTTGATCATTGCAGTCATCTCACTGAGAGTTTTCTCTCATTGTCTCATCCCCTTGTTGCACATCCCGTTTAATGTGTCTGTGTTTGTGTGTGTGTGTGTTTGGCCTGGAGCTGCTCTGCCCTGCTGTGGGGTCTGCTGTGTAGGTGAAACAGGACTAAGGCTGTACTGTTAATTTGTTGAGAGCCAGTGGAGCCTATGGTTTGAAACCATCCCACACTTCCCGGTCACTGGCCTGTGTTTGTGATCTGTGGGAGAGTTGCAACCTGGGGACTTGAAATTTGTGCTGTAGGGTGTAGTTAGAGTGTAGGTGGTATCTCTAGATTGCCCAAAGATGTTAACTTACCATGTAGCACTTTGACTTTTCTAATGAATTTCTTTCAGATGCAGATGGATTGAATCCATGGCACAGTGCCCCAAACTGCGAGGGTGTCAGTGGGTCCCCACAGGAAGGTCAGTCACTGTTTGTCTTGGCAGGGGAAGGTGAAATGGTGACACTGTTACAGGGTTCTTCTTTGCCTTCTTTTGTTTTATTCTTTAGGAAGTAATGCCAACTGTTAGAAGTTAAGGTCCGGTGTGTGAGGTGAGTGGTGACCAGCAGACAGAATGAGTTACTGTTTGGGTGTGAATTTCTGGTGCAGCTCTTGCAGCCATCATCAATTTTGCATTGTAGGCAGTCCACTGGCAAGATATCCCAGCCCAGGATGCCAGAGACCAGTGGGCTGCAAACCGAAGGTGTAGATGTGGTGTACTTCAATAGCAGTGAGGAGGCTGTAGTTTCTTGGTGTTTTAATGTGTTTTTTGGCATTGGAGAAACAATTCACCTAAGATCACCATCTGCATCTGTGCTGGGAATGGTGGAACTGTGGTGTTCACATTTATAGCATGAGTGGCTGTTGTGGGGACACCAGGTGAAGCATGTTCATGGTTGCTAAGCACAGTAGGAAGCCACCTTTTCTCAGATCTTCAATACATTTTCTGTCTTGAAGCAAACCTGTTTGCTACCTCTGTGAGTGAACCTTTTGTGCCAATGCACAAATAAATATGCAATGCAATATACCTGGCTCCAACTATGACTCATTTCTTTATTTGAGAAATCAAGGGAGAGAGTGGAGGGAGGTTAAAAATACAACTAAGAAGCTAAAAATCCCAAGGCTCTCCAAAATCACAGACAACAATATAAAACCAAATGAAGAGATAACACTGAAAAATATAGTATTTATAATTGCACAGTGCAGAGAATTAGCCTGTGCCTCGGTGATCATGCCTGTAAAAGAGGGTTGTGCATGAGCAAAGAAATAAGGGGGTGTTGGAAGGATTTCTAAGCAAGCGGAGTGGACATGGGAATAGACCTGCCTAATGAATTGTAGTAAAATGCATGAAGTTCTCTCTGAAGTGCTAATGGTAAGAAAAAGGGACAGGGTTTTTCTTTTGTGCTTGAAATTAGAAGTGTCTCCATTGGTGAGAGGAAAACAGAGTAGCTGAGTGTTTAAATGGCACATACAGATGTGTCACAGAATGTGAAGTGTGGCACGTTTGTAGCAATGTAGCAGTGCAAACAGATGGACTTGGGGAGCAGCCACAGGTGCAGAGTGAAACAGGAGCCATTGCTGTCCATTTGCAGTTCCCGCTAGGAGAGCGAGGGGGAGTGGATGCAGCTTGGGGCAGAGCGAGCATCCTTTGGTGTAAGGCGCCCCTCGCTGCCCCTTGCCCCGCCCACTGCCCTGCCCCTGATGTCACTCACCCTGTGCCCTGCCCCCTGCCTGCCCCACCCCTGACATCATTCACGCGACCACAGCTGCCCATTTGCTCTGCCCACAGACCTGCCCAGCCCGACCCATCACCATAGCAACACAGAAAGCTTTTTCAGCACATTCTGAGCACTTTATTAGCAGTTTCTCCATCATTTTTACAGCTGTCTTGAGATACAGTTTCAGAAGGGCTTTTCAGGGGATTTTTACACCTTTTGAAACCTTTTCTTACCACCACATATCGTTTCTTAAAGTGGTTCTTTTCCAGAGTGGGTTCTTCACAAGTATCTCAATGGCTTTTCTCAGCAATGTACAGCTTTCCCCGGCCTGTATGTTACCCTAAAACGTCTATAGCATTACAACTGCTCTTAATACCTGAATGTATCATTTCCCTTTCCTCTGCTCTTTTGCCCCCTGAGCCAGTTTCAACACCACCTGCACTGCACTCTCCAGAGCGCTGCTCCAACCACATGTCACCCCTGCCACCCTCATGGACCAAAGAAGGCACAGATCTTTCCTTCCCCAAGTCTCTGTTCAACCTGTCCCACCTCTCTTACCTCTGTCCCTTGCACTGCTGTAGCTCAGTCACATGTCCAAGGGCTGCTTTATTATCAGTCAATATACAGGAAAATAGCCCAATCTTTATTCCAGAGGAATGCAAGCAACACTTGGTGTTTGTGCCTCCACTGTATTGAAGTCATCAGCAGCAACTCAGAGCTCTCAGCCCTTTTGCAGCAGGCACACTCCACCTGCTACAGAATCATCTCAAACCATACACCAGACACGGCCCTGTACACACTGTCTTCTCCATAAGAACCCTGCGTATTCTAAGTGCACTTGATTTTTCCTTTGGCTCTACACAAAAGCGGTTCTTCCTTGCATGCAGATTCTGTGTTCGATCCCCATAGGGGCCAATCAGTTCTTACCATTAGCTTGACGAGCCTTGTGCGTCTTTCCACGTCAGAAGCTCCTGTGCTCTGGCAATAAAGAGTAAGCAGTTTTCACTGCCTTTCGAAAGCCAGTAGTTTTTCCATTGGAGGGTGCGAGCCACAGAAAAATGGGCGGGGAGAGGAGGGAGAGCATCAGGGTCTCAGGCGGCAGGTGTGTGACGAGCGGCTGGAGCACAGCGAGCCCCGGCGGGGCGCCAGTCCCGCAGCGAGCCCAGCGGGAGCGGCAGCGCGGAACTCAGCGCCCGGCCCGGAGCGGCTCCTGCCGCCCGCGGCGATGCAGCCCTGCTCGGGCCGCGGGGCTGCGGTGGGCAGGAGCCCCCCGGGGGCGCGGCGGCGGGGGAGAGGAGAAGGCGGGCGCTGCTCTGTCCGGGGGCGGGTGCGTCGGGGCGGGAGCGCGCACCGGGGGCGGAGAGGCCGGTCCCCATCGCAGCCCCAGCCCCTCCTCGGTCCTCCGGCCCCGGGACCCGCACCCCGCCCGCCCAGGCAGCACCGGCTCCGCCCGGGATCCCCATCAGCCGTGGGCAGGACCCGGACCCGAATCCCCGGGCACGGATCCCGGTACCGGCCCCGCCTCAACACCTCGGGCTCCCTGCAGCGCCGAGAGCAGCCCCCGATGCGAAGTTGCACGCAGCGCACCGAGCGAGGGTCCCGCCGCATCCCGAGATGAGCATCTGCCGCGCGAAACGCAGCAGGCGAGGACGCGCCGGGATCGCTGGGCGCGGCGGGGCGGGGCGGGGCGGCACAGGTGCGGGGAGGGGGGCCGAGGTTATTTACACCCCGGAAATGGCCTCGGCTGCCATTTACGCTTCAGCGCGAGGCGCAGGCGGCGGCTCCCTGTCCGCGCTCCCCCGGTGAGGCGCGGGGGCTTCGGCCTCCCCTCCTGTCCCCCTTTCTCCCTCTCCTTCCTCCTCCCCCTATTCCTCTTCCACCTCCACCTTTTCCCCCTCCCTTCTGCCCCCAAACCCGACGCCGCCACACTCGTTCCTCTCCTGTCCCTATCCCGCTATTCCCTTCTATTACCTTTCCCCCTCCTCTGTCAACCCTTCCTCTTCCCCCCACCTGGTCTCCTTTTGTCTCTCCCGCTTTCCTTCGCACCCCGAGCCTCCTCCCTACCTCTCCTCATCCTCTGCTCTCCCTCCTCTCTCCCCCCGTCCTCCCCTCTCCCTCTTTCCCCGCAGCCGCGGGGCTCGGCGCGCCGCAGAATGAAGCCCAGAGGGTCGGGGCTGGGTGTTAGGGGGGTCCTCTCCTGAGGAGGGGGTCCCGGTGGGGGGGCGGCTGGGTTGTGGTGAGATAGGTGCCGATTATAGAGTGGTTTGGCTCGGAAGGGACCACAAGGACCCTCTGGACTGTCGTCCCATCCCAAAGGACACCACCAAAAATGGTTCCTCACCCTCATGGAACGGCAATGGCTGTTGGAAGCTCTGGCAGGAACACCTGGGGACCAGGTGAGAATAGTGGGATTGTTTTGGCTGCTGTTGGATGTGGTTTTCTCTTTTCAAGATGTTGCTCTGATTGATGTTTTCACAGTAGTTTTCTAGGCGTTGTTTGAGAGTAATTCCAAGAACTTGGAAAGAGTTGGAAAACAGTGAGGAAAAAAGGTGAACCTGATCCACTTCTAGTAATTCCAGGCTTCTCCCACAACACTGTTCTGGGGGAAGGCTGGTTTAAGGGTAAAACGCAGAGGAACAAGTGTTGTAAACCCTTCTGGCTCTCTGAGAGAGTAAACGTTCCAATAATCCCAGAAGATCTCTCTGAGGAACTGTGGGACCATAACGTTTTCCAGGAAAGGAAAACAAGGACAGAGATGAGGGAATAGACTTTCAGTTAAGAATTTGATGGGCGTAGAAATAATTCCTGTATGTTTGACATTCCCCTTTTTATTCCTGGAATAATTTTAAATTATTTCTTTAACCAATCATCTCAGTTTGGGAATTGGAATCTGAGAGGAAGGGATGCAAAATAAATGCAGGGAGAGATCGGGGAATCATCCTGGAATCCCAGAATGGTTTGGGTGGGAAGGGACCTTAAGGATCACCTCATTCCATCCCCTGCCATTCTATCTGCTAGCCCAGGGTGCTCCAAGCCCCATCCAGCCTGGCCTTGGACATTTCCAGGGATGGGGCAGCCACAATTTCTGTGGATTTATGGGCACAGGAGGAGATTTCTAATAGGAACGGAAGCGTTTCCTTTGCTCTGTCCAGGCACCCAGCAGGGCTTTGGGAGGCCAAGGGTGTGGGAACAGGAGCTTTGCTGCTGCATCAGGGGAGTCTCTGACGTCCCGAAAACCAGCAGAGCAAACGTTTGTGGTTGAACATCCCATTGAAAGGAGATGCCAAGCCAGGAATAGGAATGGACTCTGGAGCAGGGACTGTGCCCAGCAGAGGGGTGACCATCCAGAGGGTCCCAGCAGTCCGTCCCTGCTGCCCAGGATTGGGATGAGCAAGCTGGTGACTGTCCCTGTGTTTGCTCCACAGGTTATGGAAGCCAACCGTGCTGAGGTGGAAGATGAGGAGGTGTGGGAGGATGGAGACAGTGGCCACCAAAGGCTGGGGAAGGCACAGGTCCAGGTAGGAGACATTGCCTTCCAAGCAGAGGAACCTGTCTGTCCTGTTGGAATTCAGGGCATGAGGCCAATGGAACAAAGGCTTTGATTCTATTTTCTTACTCGGGTTTTAATGCGCCTTAAGAGACATTTGTGAAAAGCTAATTTTCCTCAGAGATTGAATCTCTGAAAAACAGGGAATGAAGCTTTCTGAAGTGGTCCAAACCTGCCTACATGCATCCAAATGCAGCCTCCAGTCCCTGTTTTTGTGTACAGCTGGGATGAGACCGTAGCTGTTGTTACTTCCCAGCACACAAGTTGTGTAGCTCAGAGTCTGCAGCCATGAAGAGCCAGGCTGTGTTTAAAACAGCCTGAAGTACCGGAGAGCTGGAGTAGTTTCCTAGCAGGGAACTTGGAAGCATTCCGAACTTTTGTCCACATTTATTTTATCTCCCACCTGGAGAGCCCTAAAGAAACAGAGGTGGGGTGTTCCTAACAAAAGAATGTCCAAATTCATCGGCGGTAGGGGGCTTAAAGCATGAGTGGATGTGCCTCGAATCGGATGCTTCCAATTCCTTAGCGTATGAATGTGTTTTAAATGAAGTATCCAAATCCTGACATGCTTGTATGAACTCCAAAGTCTCTGCAAGTGTTTTACAGCCAGGAAAGGGAGACGAGTCTGGAGTCTCTTCCCCAAAAACTGGCTCTGCTGGTTTGTTTGACCAGGCATAGCAATAATTGTGTATTCCCTGGGGCTATTCTTATGGAGAAAGGTTTCTTTATCTGCCCAAGGTTTATTCAGTGTATCTTCAAAATGATGGAAACTGATTTTATTGAAATGCCAGAGGTGCGAAATGCTTTCCCCAGCCAGAGCTCAGAGCCAGCCCTGTGGGAAGGGGTCCAATGCCCATTTTCCCAATCCCTCAAGGCAGCAGCTCCAGAGCACTTGCAGCAAAACATGCCTGAGGTGCCGAGCACTGTCAGGAGGCAAACCCAGGGATTGGACAGCAGGAGTTTGCAATGCTCCTGTAATCCCAGACCTGGAGCTGTGCTTTAGAAATCCCAGGAGATGCTGCCTCACTCAAACCCTGTTTAAAACTGTGCATCCCTCCTGCTCCTTTGGAATTACTGTTGCTTCCGTTGTTCCTCTTTCCCAATGACATGATGATTATTATTATAAATTCTCACTCCATTTCTGCCATAACCCTTTGCTCCCCAGAGGTGGTGGTTTAGGAACGCCCCTCCGGCCTGGGAAGGTGCTTTTGGCTCCGGACGTATTTGCAGTCCCCAGCAGGTGAGGCAGAGCTTGAATTAAACCACTGGAGCTGAGGCTCCAGGGCTTAACAGGTGCCTCAATTGCCAACTGCACACTTTTTAATCTGTGCCACTTATGGGTGCCCTCCCTCCCTCCCTCCCTCTCTCCCTCTCTCCCTCTCTCCCTCTCTCCCTCCTGTGCTTTGGCTTTTTGAAGGTTCTCTGGGGGTCTGACGTGGGGGTCTGTGGTGTCATACCAGGGCAGAATTAGCTCTGGTTCTGCTAAAAGCAGAAGGAATAATTTTATCCTGGTTTTTAGATATGCATTTTGTGTTTTCTCTTTTTTGCTGACCATGTGGTGAAGTAGCAGCTCCCAACTTTATGGTGGTGCTCCCCGGAATAGTTTTGCTTTGGAAAACAATGAATTCCCTGCTGAAATCCCAGTCACAGCCCCCCAGATCAATGTGCAGTTCAAGGTCTTACACCCTGACCAGGACAAGTTCTTTTTTCTAGTTGTAGAAAATAAGGGAAAACTCAGACTGGATTGGAGCCAGAATCCAGAATGGAGGAAAGTGAGGCAGCATGCTCGGCACAGGCTGGGGTTGGTACAGGGGGTGTTCCCCTTTGGATGACACCCGTGTGGAACAGATTCTTTTCCTCCTTTGTCCACAGTCTGATGGCAAAGGCATGAATGACTCACAAGTGGGGCCTGGGATGAAAACGGTTCTGTTAAAATCGGGCAAAGAATGCAATAAGAGAAAATGGGCATCCTTTTTATGTATGAAAACAGTAGGAAAAAAACGTTGAAAAGGGACACTTATTTGGTATCATCTTTCATTTTTTGGATCCATAATTTTCATTATGGATAAAACCCCTATAGTGAGCAGCCAGAAGAGAAGTGTGAAAGCCAGGAGCCTTTGACTTCCACAGGGCACTTAATTTCCATTTTCTCCTCTCTCTAGGGACAGGAAAAAACACTGAACTCATCCTGTTTTTGCCAAAAGCTTTGGTATTTGAGCAGCAAAACCCAGCGTGCTCCAGCCTCGCCGGCCTGCACTGGAGAGCCCCTTGTCCTGCCTGTGGTGTGGGGTAAGTTCCCAGTTGTCCCCAGAGTGTTGCAAATCCAGAGGGATCTGCCCTGGTCCCTGCAGTCGCCAATGTCTGAGACACAGGGAGAGCCCTGTCCAAAGTGGCCTTCTCCACCTTGTCAGGAATGTGGTGGCAGCCCCAGGAGCAGGTTGGAGGTGAGAACTGGGGCTGTGTTTGAGACTGATCCAGGTCAGGTCAGTGTTTACCTGTGGGGTGTGGTTTGGCCCCACACGCTGAGTTTGAACAGGATCAGGGTGACAGATGCTGCATTTTGTACACCCTGAGAGTTTATATTCCCCGGGAGATTTCCTGCCAGGATGTGGCATTGCAGGGGGCAGAATTGAACCTGCTCATCCTGTGGGCATTGCTGGCCTTTGTCTCTCTGTTGTGCCATCAGACTGTGGGAATTTGCTGCTGTCACTGCCCCTGCCACCCCTCCTGGGTGCTGCATCCTCTGGCAGCCCTTCCCAGCCCCACACGCGAGCTCCAGTGGTGCCTCTGTGCTGTGTTGGGAGTGCTTGCTGGGAATGTGCCTCGTCCCTGGGAGTATCCTTTTGCTCCCACGTGGCCAGACAGAGATTTTGGGCTTGTGAGCTTCAGAGTTGGATGGCAAAAGTCACTGAAAAGAAGAATGACAACAAGGTTTGTCCAAGTGGTGCTGTCAGACCCCACTTGATAGTGTCTTCTTTGTGTTGGAAGCAGTTGTGTATTTGCACTGCAGGGAATGAGTGTCCCCGACCCAATTCAGCCCCGAAGGTCCCAAAGGCTCTTACAGGAATACTTCTTTTGGACTTCCCTCTGGGATAACTTACTCTCCACCCTGCCATGAGCAATTCCTTGATTTCTCCTGCAGAAAACCTCATGGCAGAGGCAGTTTGCGAAGGAGCTGAAATGTCTTTGGAGCAGAGAGTGCTGAGAGTCTGCCTGTGCAGCCCCAGCCTGGCAATATCCACGTGGAACAGACTGGCTAAATGGGATTGGATGGAGCGAAATCACTTCATGGAAGAGGTTTCCTCCTGTGCAGATCAGGCATGGGGCAGGCTGTGAAATTTGGAAATCAGCTGCTCTGCCCCTAGAAATCATCACTGACATCCGCATGAATGACGTGACCTGTGCCCACCGCTCACCATTCACCCAACCAAAATCAAGAGCAAAGGCTGGTTTGGGTTTGAGAACTTGAAATAACTTCGTAACAAAAGAAATAACCTTTTTCTTCTTCTTTCTTACTTCTAGATGCTGGACTTGCCTCTGTGGATATGTGCTGAGCTCTCACTGCAGGGAACAGCCAAGCCCTAATGACTGTGAGTTTGTGTTTGTCTCACTGGGAAACTGGAAATAATTATTAATTGCAGAAATGTTTTGTGAAACCTTTCCCCTTTCCTGCCACTCCGTGTGGGACAAGAGCGAGCAGAGGAGCAGGAGAAAGGCACTGCAGAGGGGCAAAGGGACCTTGCTGGTGTCACCAGGGCACCTGTGGGGAGCAGAATGGACACTTTGGGGGCAAAATGGAGGGAATTTGTGGCAGAGCTGGGGGAAGATCTCAGTTCATCTACAGGGAATGAGTATGGGGATATTTTTGAGGAAAAGCTGAGGTGATGTTTACGGGGAGAGAATGCAAATTTTGGGGTTAAAAAGGAGTTAATATTGTACATGAAGGAAAATGTAGGGGGTAAAATTGGATGGAATCTGTAGGGGACAGAATGAATATTTTGGAGTAAAAACGAGGTACTCTGAAGTGGACAGGTGGGGGAAATTTTGGAGGCAGAACTTGACCAAATGTCTTAGAGAACAAACATTTTGAGGGAAAAATGAGGTGATGAGTAGTGGGCATGTCAGGAAAATGTTGTGGCTAAATGGGAGATAATCTCTAGGGGAGAACATGAACAGAGTAAGGTAGCATGAGGGAATCAGTTGTGGGATGGTAGGGAAATTTAGGGGGGAAGAAAAGCACAGGAAATAATCTGTAGGGCAGAGAATGAACATTTTGAGGTACAAATGAGATCATGAGTAGTGAGCAGATGGAAAATTTGGGGGGTAAATCTTGAGAAAAGCTACATGGTAGAAAATCAATAGTGAAGTAAAATGAGGCAATCAGTAGTGGACAGGTAGGGGAATTTTGGGAGGGAAAACTTGAAATAATCTAAAGGTTGACAATATTTTTAGTTAAAAACAAGGTAATAAGTTGTAGATAGGTCAGGAAAATTTTGGGGGTGAAACCTGAGTAAATCTGTAGGGAGAGGGTGAACACTGAAATAAAGCAAGGCAGTCACTGGAGGTAGGCAAGGGAATTTTGGGTAGCAAAACCTGGGGAAATCTGTAGGGCAGAGAATGAACATATTGAGGTAAAAAGGACGTGACTGGGAGTGGAGATCTAGGGAAAATTTTGGGGGCAAACCTTGAGGTAATATGTAAGAACAAGAAATGTTTTTGAGAAAAACTCTGATGTGAAGTGTAGGGGGCAGAATGAAAATTCTGGGGATTAGACAGCCATAACCTGTGAGGTTTTGGTTTTAAAATCTAGTTAGTATATAGGGGACAAGATAGCCATTTTGGTCATAAAATCTCCATTACTCTGTAGAGGAAGGAATGAATATTTTGAGTTAAAAAGGAGGTAATCAGAATTGGGCAGATAGGGAAAATGTTGGGGGTAAAGTGTGAGGTGATCTGCAGAGCAGAGAATGAATACTTGCTTGTAAAAAATGAGGGAAGCAGAAGTGGACAGACAGGGAAAATTTGGGGCAGAAACATGAAATAATCCCCAGGGAACAGATTGAAAACGGAGGTAATCACTGATAGACATATACTGAAAATTTTGGGTGTAGAAATTGGTATTTTCTCCAGGATGGAAAATGAGTATTTCAAGGTAAATGTGAGATAACTAGTAGTGGACAGGTAGGGAAAATCTTGGGGGTAAAACTTGAAATAATCTGTAGGGCAGAGAATGAACATCTCAAGGGAAAAAGGGAGACAGTCAGTAGTGGACAGATAAAGGAAATTTTGGGGTAAACCTTTAGGTAATCTCTAGGTGAAAGAAGGAACATTTTGAGGTCAAATGAGTTGATCAGCAGTGAACACCTAGAGAGAATTTGGGGGCAAAACCTGACATAATGTGTAAGGACAAGAGGTATTTTGGAAAAAAATCTGACAAAAGTTGTAGGGGACAGAGTGAACATTTTGGGGATAAGATAGACAGAACCTGGCTGTTTTGTGGCTTTAAAAATCTAGGTGACAGGTAGGGAACAAAATGGACATTTCGACCATGAAATCAGAGTTAGTCTGTAGGGGAAAGAATGAATATTTTTGAGGTAAACTCAGCACTCAGCGTGTTCTCCTTGCTTGGCAGTAAAGGGAGAAAGAGCCCTGTGTGGAATAAGGGCGGAGAGAGTGAGCAGAGGAGCAGGAGAAAGGCACTGCAGAGGGGCAAAGGGACCTCCCTGGTGTCACCAGGGCACTTGTGGGGAGCAGAATGGACACTTTGGGGGCAAAATGGAGGGAATTCAGAGCTGGGGGAAGATCTCAGTTCATCTACAGGGAATGAGTATGGGGATATTTTTGAGGAAAAGCTGAGGTGACGTTTATGGGGAGAGAATGCAAATTTTGGGGTTTAAAAAGAGTTAATATTGTACATGAAGGAAAATATAGGGGGTAAAATTGGATGCAATCTGTAGGGGACAGAATGAATATTTTGGAGTGAAAACGAGGTACTCCAAAGTAGACAGGTGGGGGAAATTTTGGAGGCAGAACTTGACCAAGTGTCTTAGAGAACGAACATTTTGAGGGAAAAATGAGGTGATGAGTAGTGGGCATGTCAGGAAAATGTTGTGGCTAAATGGGAGATAATCTCTAGGGGAGAACGTGAACAGAGTAAGGTAGTGTGAGGGAATCAGTTGTGGGATGGTAGGGAAATTTAGGGGGGAAGAAAAGCACAGGAAATAATCTGTAGGGCAGAGAATGAACATTTTGAGGTACAAATGAGATAATGAGTAGTGAGCAAATGGAAAATTTGGGGGATAAATCTTGAGAAAAGCTACATGGTAGAAAATCAATAGTGAAGTAAAATGAGGCAATCAGTAGTGGACAGGTAGGGGAATTTTGGGAGGGAAAACTTGAAATAATCTAAAGGTTGACAATAGTTTTAGTTAAAAACAAGGTAACAAGTAATTTTTCTTTTCTTTTTCATTTATTTCTTAAATAAAATAATAAGTAGGGGGTGTTTTTGAGCTGAGGTAATGAGTTCACCCACCTTGGCCCAAGTTGTGTTTTTCCAGAGTGGGAGTGGAGGTGAAGGTCAATCCAAAGCCTACCCTGTTCAACCTCTGAATCCCAGGATAAATCCTACAAGCTGCCCATTGAGGGACTGAAAAGACATAAAAACGAAACCAAGAGCATTAAGATGGTCCCTGGGAATCCCATTGCAGTGTTGTCATAGCATTTCTAACAGATCTTTAAGCTTTTGATGACAACAGTTCATTTCTCTGTTGGGATTATTCCCTGCATGGGCTGTGGGGTTTATTTGGGTTTGACCTCCATCCTGGTGGCCATGACACTGCTCAGGAGCTGGTAGCAAAAGCACTGTCAGAGCTCCTGGTGGGCACAGGCTGTTTCCCCCCAGAGTGGACCCAACTGCTGCCCCCCAGCCTGGCCAGGAGGCATCTGCTTTGGCTCCTGTCTTCTTCCAGGGAAAGAATGTTTGCAGTTGATTCTGATGAGATGCCAGCAGCCTCGTCTCCTGGCAATTCCTGGGCAGCTGATCGCCTCTGCCACCCCTCCTGCTCTCAGCTCCCACCCAGCCGGTGCCAGCCGTGTGGAGGAGAATTTGTCCTGCCAGCAGCAGCAGCAGGAAGACACAAGCACTCACACCCTGGCACTTGGATTGTCCCTTTGCTGGGATTTAGGTAATTCCACACGTTTGGCTGCTGAAATTTCCCAGCCCAGGGGCTTTAACTGACAGCACAGCACAAAGATTGTTCTCTGTGTGGGGCCCAGATTTGGGTTTCAGTATCAGCTTTACTAGTGTAGACAAAATATAGCCATAGCTCCGAATTCCCTGCTGAATTCCTGCTGGAATAACCTCCCAGTGCCCCATGGAGCGTGGATATTTCCATGCAGAGCTGCTGCTTTAACGCCAGCCGTGTCAGGAACCAGCAGAGGTTCCAAGGAAGCTCAGTGGGATCGGGACAAGGACAGGTTTGTATTCCACAGAATTTGCTAGTTATAACCCTCATCCCCCAGCCCCACTGATGTCCCTGGGGGGCACTTGACAGAGTTGCCTGGAATTCAGCTGATTTCACCCCCCCTGAGGTCGGGCTCCAGTTGACACTTGAAAGCAGGAGGAGGCGGTGGTCAGACCCACCCCTAGCCTGTGCTGAGGCAGCCCCTGTGCCCAGGTGAGGATGTCTCTCTCTGCAGAAGCTGATGTTGTTTGAGAGCCTCAGGAGTGGCCCTCTGGAAGCTCTTCTCCCTGAGGAAAGGGATGCACATCCCTGCCTTCAGCACACCTCCGGTGTGACCCACCTGTGAAATCTTTCCATGGGTTCTGTGCTTCCAGCTGGCTCCCTGAAAAACTCCAAACTTAACCCAAACAGAACTTCATCCAATTCTAACCGTTTATTTTAAGGCATCTCCGAGGGCTATTGCTTGGAATTTGATTTCTGTGAGGGAAGATTGCCTTGGCTTTAATGCTGCTGATGGCTGATGTCCCCAGGCTGGAAGGGAAGGGAGTGGGGGTGGGTGGGACATACCTGGCAGCTGTGTGGGAGCTCCGGGAGGTTGGCACCAGCAGTTGCTGTCTGAGCCTTTCCACAAACACAACATGCTGGCACTCCCAAGTGCCAGCTGTTCCTTGGAGTATTTTTGGGGTGTCAGTGGGGTCTGCCTGGGGTGAAGCATCTCCAGGTACCTGTTCAGAGCAGCCCATGGCCGAGGAGCCGCAGGCAGCCCTTTATCCGTGTCCATCAGAGCGCTGCCCAGGCATCCCAGTGCCCAACCCCAGGACGTGTGTTCTGCATGCTGTGTGCCACAGGCAGGACCCTGCAGGCACAGCTCCTCCCCTGGAAATATGAAGGACAAGAGGTGCTGGTCCCCCTTCTGTGGCTCCCGACCTTCTCCCACCCTGCATTCCTAGCCAGCTAGGACACAAGGACGAAACACCAAGGAACATTCCTGGCAGTGAGCAGGAGTTCCCGAGGGCTCTGTCTAGCTCTGGGTCTGAAAAGCAGCCCCAGCCTCAGCAGCTGCCGTCATTTTGGGCTGGAAACACTCACCGGCAGGAAACTCCCCTCTGCAGGTGGGACCAGCTCTGACACTCTCCGGAAGCACTTCTGCCAATGGACCAAGTGAACCCTCAGGACTCATCGTGCTTATTTCTCCCTGTAAAGGCACATTGCATGACTACCTTGATAGCTGTTGAGTAAATCCTGGAAAGGGCAGGAAATCAAGGTTATTGGAAAAGTTTTGTGCTGTCATGTCAGGTGCCAGCCATGTCTGCCCTAGAGCTATTTTAGGGGCTGGTGTGTAAAGCACTAGCGTTTGCATAGGAATTACCTTGTTAGCAGCAGCAGCCACTCCCATCCCAGGCAGGACCTTCCTCATGACCCTGAGGTTGGCTCATGTGCTTGGAGCAGCATGCTGAGAATGCCAGGATTCTGAGTTCAGATGACCCAGTCACTTCTCCTCATTGGACTTGATCCTTTCCAATTCAGAAGCTCCTGTGCTCTGGCAATAAAGAGTGTACAGTTTTCACTGCCTTTTGAAAGCCAGTAGTTTTTCCATTGGAGGGTGCGAGCCACAGAAAAATGGGCGGGGAGAGGAGGGAGAGCATCAGGGTCTCGGGCGGCAGGTGTGTGATGAGCGGCTGGAGCACAGCGAGCCCCGGCGGGGCGCCAGTCCCGCAGCGAGCCCAGCGGCAGCGGCAGCGCGGAGCTCAGCGCCCGGCCCGGAGCGGCTCCTGCCGCCCGCGGCGATGCAGCCCCGCTCGGGCCGCGGGGCTGCGGTGGGCAGGAGCCCCCCGGGGGCGCGGCGGGGGAGAGGAGAAGGCGGGCGCTGCTCGGTCCGGGGGCTGCGGGGTCGCGGCGGGAGCGCGCACCGGGGGCGGATGGGTCGCGGCGGGAGCGCGCACCGGGGGCTGCGGGGGAGACCCTGCGCTCGCGCCGTCGCTCGGTGTCCGCCAGGCGGCGCCCTTCAGGACAGGAGGCGCTGAGGGAGCGGCGGCGCCTGGCGGGTTCCGGGCCGACACGGGCAGTCCCCGCGCCCCGTCCGCTTCCAGCCGCGACCCAGCACCTGCTCCGGGAAAGAGCCGCCGTCCTGCCGGGATCGACACCGGCATAGCCCCGGCTCCCCGCGGCCGCAACGGGACGGTGCCCAGAGCCCCGGCGGGACCCCAGCCCGGCCAGCTACAGCCGGAGCAGGAGCGACAGCCGCCGGGCTCGGCCCCAGCGCCCGTCCCGGAGCGGCTCCTCCCGCTCACGGCGATCCCGGTCCCCATCGGTCCTCTGGCCCCGGGACCCCTACCCGGGGCAGAACCGGCTCCGCCCGGGATACCCATCAGACGCCGGCAGGACCCGGACCCGAATCCCCGGGCCCGGATCCCGGTACCGGCCCCACCTCAGCGCCTCGGGCTCCCCGCAGCGCCGAGAACAGCCCCCGATGCGAAGCTGCACGCAGCGCACCGAGCGAGGGTCCCGCCGCATCCCGAGATGAGCATCCTCCGCACAAAACGGCGCAGGAGCGGATGCGCCGGGATTTATGGGCCGGGCGGGGCGGGGCGGGGCGGGGCGGGGCGGGGCGGCACAGGTGTGGAAGGTGAGGCCGGCACAGGTGCGCGGGGCCCCAGAGCGCCTGCGCGGGGCGGGGCCGAGAGGATTTAAACCCCGGGAAGTGGGTCAGCCGCCATTTGCCCGTCGGCGGTCGGTGGGGGAGGCTGCAGCCGGGCCGGGCTCTATATCTCTTTTCCTCTGTGCCTCTTTTCTTCTATACTTCTCTTCTTCTGTACTTCTCTTCTTCTATACCTCTCGTTTCTCCCCCCTTTCCTCCCCTCCCCCACCCCCTACACCCTCCCCCCAAACCCCCCTCCCTCTCCCCCCTAGCCCTCCTCTCCTCCCCGGGCGGTCTCCCCCGGCCCCCCATCCCTATCCCCCTACACAGCCCAGCGCTACCCTACGCTTCCATCCTCCCCCTCCTCCTTCCACCATTCCTTCCCCCACACCCCGGCTGCCCCCTGTCCCTGCCCCCTTCCCCCCCTTCCCCTCACCTGCCCGCAATTATCCTCCCTCCTACCTCCACCCTTCCTTCCCCCTCCCCGCACTGTGGCTCCCCTGCCCCTTCTCCATGCCACTCCTCCCACCTCCCCCTCCTTCTCCCCTGCCTGCCTTCAATCCTTCCCCTCCTTCCTCCGTGCTTCCTTCTCTCCCCCGCACCTCCCTCTGCCCACTCCCCCTGCACACTCCGGGCCCCCCACCCACCCCGACAGCCCCGCTGCTCCCCTATTCCCGTCCTCCGTTCCCCTCTCTCTTTCCCCGCAGCCGCGGGGCTCGGGGCGCCGCAGAATAAAGCCCAGAGGGCCGGAGCCGGCGCCCCCCTCCCTCCCTGGAACCCCCACACGGGGCCGGGCCCGCTCGGCGGGTCCCCCCATGCAGTTCACAAGCGCCGCCCGACACCGCCGGGGCTCCGGCTTCCCACATCACACTGGGGCTCCCCGGGAGGGTCGGGGCTGGGGGTTATGGGGGCCCCCTCCTTAGGAGGGGGTCCCGGGGGCGGGAGAGGGAGGGGGCCCCTCCGAGGGGTCCTGGGGGGCGGGGTGGGCCCTCTCCGGAGGGGGTCCGGGGAGGGGGCGGAGGGGGCGGAGGGGGATCTTCCCCCTCCCTCCAGTCCCCGCCTCCCTCCTCCGGACCTCCTCCTCCGGAGGGGACCCGCCCCGGCCCCCTCCCCGGGACCCCCTCCTCCGGACCGGGGCCCAGGGGCAGAGGGGGGAGGCCGTTTGTTTGACCGGTGATATGTGTGTGTGTGTTCACGCTGCAGAGTGACGTGACCCCTCCTCCTTCCCCCAGGGCCCCGGTCCGGGGGAGGGGGTCCCGGGGAGGGGACCGGGGCGGGTCCCCTCCGGAGGAGGGGGTCCGGGGGAGGGGGGCGGGGACTGGAGGGGGGAGCCCCCCACTCTCGCCCCCTCCCCTCCCCCTCCCGGAGGGCCCACCCCGACCCCCCAGGGACCCCCTCCCCGGAGGGGGCCCTCTCCTAACCCCCCAGGACCCCTCCTAAAGAGGGGGCCCTTCCACCCCCCAGCCCCCCACCCCCAGGGACCCCCTCCTAAGGAGGAGGCCCACCCACCCTCGGACCCCCCCCTGAGGAGGGGGCCCACCCTGACCCCCGACCCCCCCGGGGAGCACCCACTGCGGGCGCAGCCCGTTTGGGGGGCTCCAGCGAGGGCGGGGGGCGCCGGGCTCCGGCCCTCTGGGCTTTATTCTCCGGCGCCCCCAGCCCCGCGGCTGTGGGGAAAAGATGGAGAGAGTGGGATGGAGGAAGGGAACAGAGGGCAGAGAGGGTGGTCAGGGTGGAACAAAGACGGAGGCAGGTGGGGAGAGAAGGAGAGGGAAGGACGGGGAATGAGGAGGAAGAGCAGAAGATTAGGATGGGTAGGGAGAGGGGTCAGGGTGCGGAGGGAAACGGGAGCGGACCGGAGAGGTCGGGTCGGGGAAAAAGGGAGGGTGGACAGAGAAGGGGGAGTAAAAGGGGTAGAGGAGTAGGGACAGGAGAGGACGGAGGGGTGGGGGGGGTCGTGTTTGCGGAAGGAAGGGAAGAGGGGAAGGGAAGAGGGAGGAAGGAGGGGAATAGGTAGAAGAGGACGGAGGGGTGGAGGGAGTAGTGTTTGGGGAAAGAAGGGAAGACAGGAGAGGGAAGGGAAGAGGGAGGAAGAAGGCGAATAGGTAGAAGAGGAAGAAGAGGGGGGCAGAGGGGGAAGCAGAAGCGGGGAGCGCGGACAGGGAGCTCCTGCCCGCACCTTGCTCTGAGAGCAAATGGCGGCTGAAGCGATTTCCAGGGTTTAAATCACCTCGGCTCCGCCCCGCGCAGCCGCACTGGAGACCCGCACACCTGAGCCGGGTTTGGGCCCCGCCCCGCGCAGCCGCACTGCGACCCCGCACACCTGAGCCAGGTCCGGCACAGCCCCGCCCGGCACAGCCCCGCCCCGCCTGGCACAGCCCCGCCCGGCACAGCCCCGCCCGGCACAGCCCCGCCCCGCCTGGCACAGCCCCGCCCGGCACAGCCCCGCCCGGCACAGCCCCGCCTGGCACAGCCCCGCCCCGCCTGGCACAGCCCCGCCTGGCACAGCCCCGCCCCGCCTGGCACAGCCCCGCCTGGCACAGCCCCGCCTGGCACAGCCCCGCCCGGCACAGCCCGCCTGGCACAGCCCCGCCTGGCACAGCCCCGCCCCGCCTGGCACAGCCCCGCCTGGCACAGCCCCGCCCGGCACAGCCCCGCCTGGCACAGCCCGTCTGGCACAGCCCCGCCCGGCACAGCCCCAGCCCCGCCCGGCACAGCCCCGCCCGGCACAGCCCCGCCTGGCACAGCCCGTCTGGCACAGCCCCGTCTGGCACAGCCCCGCCCCGCCTGGCACAGCCCGTCTGGCACAGCCCCGTCTGGCACAGCCCCGCCCCGTCTGGCACAGCCCCGCCCGGCACAGCCCCGTCTGGCACAGCCCCAGCCCGCCCTGCCCGGTACGGGACAGCACCATCGCCCGCCGCCCCGCCCCGCTCACCTGGGCCGCACGGGAGCCGCTCCCAGCACCGGCACCGGGGCTGCGGGGTTCGGGTGCTGCCGGTGTCCGCTGGGGGTCTCGGGGCCGGAGCACCGGGGCGGCAGTGGGGCTGGCATGGGGCCGGGATCGCCGCGGGCGGGAGGAGCCGCTCCGGGACGGGCGCTGGGCTGAGCCCGGCGGGTGCCGCTCCTGCTCCGGCTGCGGCCCCGGGACCCCCCAACCCCTGCCCGTCCCTGCAGTGCCAGGGGAATTCTTAAAATATTTTTCATCCGGCGTAGGCAGCTAATTCTCATAGAGAAACCCCAAAAATAAAGGCTATGGGGCCGGGGAAGGAGGAGGCGTGTGGAGGAGGATCCGGGCAGTGTTTTGCTTTACATTTGAAATGCATTGGGAAAAGTCAATCTGTGCAACAGCTCCTTTCTGATCGGCTGTGATTCCAGATGCTCCTATGGGATTTTCAGCCTGTGGGACTGCGAAATGCTAGCTGCTGAGCACGACAGAAAATCATGGGAAAACTCTCCGGCTTAGGCAGCATCCCAAAGCTGTGACACTGGCCAGCACTCCTGGCTGGAATCCAGGGGGTCCCAGCACAGCCCCTTTGTTGTGTCCCTGTGCACCTGGCACTGCCCACCATCCCTGAGCAGGGTTTGGGGACTCCAGCACAGCCTCCCCAGCACGTCCTGTTCCTTCCTCAAGGCCCCTTTAACCAGGATCATTTTTTGGGGTGGAGGCACCCAAACCCAGCAGAATTGGCTTTAACCAGTTTGGGGAATCTCCCCTCTCCCCTCACCGAATTCCCACTACCAGAACCCAGCCTGAGGCTCAGCTCCCCACCCCTCAATCTCTCCAAGGAATTGGACCTTGGGTTTCCCAATCCAGCAGGGCAGGAATGCTCTTCTGCTCCCTATGTATCTCAATTGCAGTAATTGCTTAAGAAACAATTCAAAGAAATTAAAAGAATGAGGACACAACAACGAAGAGCTGCCAGCTCCAACCGAGGAGTGCTCAACCCCCTTCTCAATGAGTTGCTTTAATTAACCACAGTAAATGGATCCATTAAAACCACATCAATTCGGTTTTATTCTTTTTAATCGAGTTCCAAAGAAATATTGCAGAATATCAAATACATTTTTTAACACCAAAACAACTTCTAGGACATACACAGGGCAGGGCTGCACTGCACCCCCAAACCAAGGAGAAGTGGGAGAAAAGACAAATCCAGATCGAGATCCCCAGGAGATTGGCGTGTAAAAATTTCATGCACGCGCAAATTCACTTATGTATGGTACCTTTTGGTGTGCGCTTAAATTCTGTTATTTATGGTAATTTTTTTTTTTTTTTGGAGGGGGGGGCGCGCGCGCTTATAGTCGGGCACATGCAGCAAAAAATCTTGATGCACTTATATTTGGGTAAATACGGTAAAAAATTTAACGCGCGAATATATTCTGGTCAATACGGTAATTTTTTAAGATGCGCATATATTCTGGAAATTACGTTTTTTTTTATATGCGCTCATATGTGGGTATATACGGTAAAAACCACCGTATTCATCAGAATAGAAGCGCACACTAAATTTTACCGTAATTGCCAGAATAGAAGCGCACACTAAAATTTACCGTAATTTCCAGAATAGAAGCGCACACTAAAATTTACCGTAAGTTCTAGAATAGAAGCGCACACTAAATTTTACCGTAATTGCTAGAATAGAAGCGCACCTAAAATTTACCGTAATTGCCAGAATAGAAGCGCACAATGAAAATTCACCGTAATTGCCAGAATAGAAGCGCACAATGAAAATTCACCGTAATTGCCAGAATAGAAGCGCACACTCAAAATTTACCGTATTTGCCAGAATATAAGCTAAGCACACTAAAATTTTTACCGTATCTGCACGGATATAAGTGCACCACAATCTCCCACCGTACTTGCCCAAATGTATGCGCAGTCAAAAATTTACTAATATATATATTAGTGTGTATATATATATGCGCACCCCAATTTTTCTACCGTATTTACCTGAATATAAGCATGTCACATGTATAATCACACTCAAAAATTTTACCGTACACCCCCAAAATTTTTACCCCATATATCCGAATATAAGTGCTCAAAAAATCATCGTATTTGCCCACATATAAGCATGCATACAATTTTACCCTTTTTTTTACTGTACATAGCCAAATATACATGCATCCCAAGTTTTTTACCGTAAATACCCGAATATGAGTACACACCAAAAGTTACCATACTTAACTGAATGCGTGAAAAATTACCGTATATAACTGAATTTATGCACACACAAAAAAGTTACTGCATGTAACTGTACATACATGCGCCAAAAAGAAATTACCATATATCACCACCCCCCAGAAAAATAACCGCATATAATTGTATATAAGCACCCCCAAAATCTCTTATAAGCAGATATAAGTGACCGAAAATTGCCAGAATTTCCCCCAAAGTACCTGGCAGGCCCCTCGACCCCCCCACACCGCCCCCGCGCACACCATCCCAGGCCACGCCGGCCTGGCGAGGTTGCAATGCCGCAGGTTGGAGTAAAGGCAGTTGCAGGTGGGAGGCAACAGCAGTGACAGAGGAGACATCTGGAGGGGAGAGCTGGTGGGGAGGGGACACTGTGGAAGACCCCAGACCTGAATTTAGTGAATTTCCTGTGAAAAAATGGTGAAAATTGGTGTAAAAATGGCAAAAATCAGCCCAGATATGTGGAAAATAGACCCAAAAAATGTCTAAAAAATAGGGGGGAAACCACCTGAAAATAGGGAAAATCCACTCAAAACCGGGAAGAAACATCCCAAAATGGGGTCAGACCCAAATTTCCCCAATGTCCCCGAACACCCTAAATGTTCCCAAATCCCCAAAATCCCAAACCCTCACCATTCTCCTCCACATGTTCCCAATGTCCCCAAACATGCAAAAAAATCCCCAAAATCCCCAAACTCCCCCAAAATCGCCCAAACCCCAAAGTCTCTAATGTCCCCAAATCCCAAAATGTCCCAAAACCCCCCAAAATCCCAAATCTCACCATTCTCCCCCACATTTCCCCATCCGGTCACCCAGCAGCTTTAGCCACAGGTGGGGGAGGGGCAGACAAATTGTCCCCACGCTGTCACCGAGGGTCACTGGTGACATCATCCGCACCAGGGTGAGGTCATGACCTCTGCAGACACTGCAGAACCTCGGGTGGGGCAGCAGCTCCACCAGGGGGCGCTCCTGGCCTGAGGAGTGACCATCCTAGGCTCCTGAGTGACCAGCAGGGTGGCCAGAGGGGCCGGAGTGACCATCTGAGGGTCCTGAGTGTGCTGAATGGTCATCAGAGTGACCATCAGGGGGTCCAGAGTGACTATCTGAGGGTCCTAAGGGTCCTTCTGGGGGTCCTGAGTGTCCATCGTGGTGTCCGGAGTGACCCTCAGAGTTTCCTGAGTCACCCTCAGAGTGACCATCGGCTCTCTCCAGGGTGTCTGGAGTGACCAGAGTGACCCTCAGAGTGACCATCAGAGTGACCATCGGCTCTCTGCAGCCTCAGTTGCCTCACAACAGCTCGCCAGGCAGAGAGAGGAGCACGAGGACCTTCGGGGCTGTGGGGTTAGAGACCAAAATACTCCAAAATCAACCCAAAATGATCCCAAAATGATTCGAAATTACCCAAATGATCCCAAAATGGTCAGAAATTACCCCAAATGACCCCAAAACGATCCCAAAATTATTCCAAATCCTCCCAAATCCCAAACAATCCTTGCTCTGAACACACACCTGGGAATCCTAGGAACCCAGGACGCCATCGGTATCTTCACGGGCCTTTTCATTAAAAGCAGATTTCTGCTGAGAATTAATAAAATACAGAAAACTCTAGGGAAATGTAAAGCCCAACACGTTGCAGCATCCAAAAGAAAATCAACAGAAAGATTATGGATTGGAACCATCACCAATCCCAAATCCCTCATGTGGAATACCACTCTGCTTTGGTTTACAAATCCCCACCTCTCTTAGAGGGCAAAGCCTCCAACTTTGCTTCCAGTTGACCAAGTTCCCAGCTGTGGCCACCATGATTCTACTTCACCGTGCCCACAGCAGGATCCAGGAGAACACGGAGGGCGTGATCCTCTGGGAATGTTGCCGAGGAACCACACTGCCCTCATCTGTGACTGCAGCCCAGAGGGAGATCTCTTCCCAGCAGCTCTGGCTGTGCTCCGTGTTGTCCCGATGGCTCCCAGGCTGACACAGCACAGCTTCCTCTGCTCACTGCCATGGGGAGCATCCCTAAGGTGCCACCTCAAAAGGAGCCTCTTAGAGACACAGAGTCTTGGGATTCAGGGGAAGAAAAGGAAAAGTTCTCAGTCTCTGGCATCTCCCGCTCAGTCGGCACTGACAGCAAACATGGCTTCAGCCTTGGCAAGACACGGAGAGTCAGAGATTTTACAGATCTTGGTCTCCCCTTGGCCTTGCCGCAGGCACAGCATGATGGGGAGAGGGAAGGAAACAGGTTAGGAGGGACAGGCTGCTCCCAGGAAATCATCCTAATCCATCAAGCATTCCACAGAGCTGGATGAACTGCCTGAGATGCTCCTTTCCCTGCCGACAGGGTGGTGGTAGCAGTCCAAATGAAGTAGTTCAGTTGAAGTGGTGATCCTGTGAAGGTCTGGTCTCCAGCTGAAGATCCAGTGGTAGCTCTTGTCCTCTGGGAACCCAGTAGACAAGGCTAAATTAGGCAGTTCTAAGGCCAGGTTATATCCAGGTTAGATGCTCTCCTGGATGGAGCATCTCACAATAGGACAAGTCCATGTGGTGGTTTCTTGATGGCCCATTGTCTGTTATCAGGGGTGGGTCATTAGCAGGTGATAACAGCTAATGGCCCACAGCTGGTGGTAATAGAATACTGAAATACATCTATATTGTAACCTAGGACATTATCCACCCCTTATTCTACTACCATCTACATCATTGCCTTATTTTTACACACAGTTCTCACTTAAGATTAGGTGTCCTTGTGGGACACAACGGGTTTCCCCATCTGCCTGCATCACCCACCAAGTGTAACCAGGTTCTTGGGCAAAAACAACCCCACGGATGGGTTTGCTTTTGCCTAAGGTGGGACTAATCAAAACAGTCTTTCCTAAAATACCTCTCATATGTACCACAGGGACTTTATCTCTGTACACTGTATACAAGGTTTGGACTCGGCAGGACCGGCTTGATTGATGGAGCCTCTTGTGTTGACCATCCAGGTGGCCTTTGCTAAGTTCAGTTCCCAATTTTTGAAGGTTCCCCTGCCAACTGCCTTCAAAGTTGTCTTAAGTAGTCCATTGCACCATTCAACTTTCCCAGCAGCTGGTGCATGATAGGGGATGTGGTATATCCATTCAATTCCGTGTTCTCTAGCCCAGGTGCTTATGAGGCCATTCTTGAAATGGGTTCCATTGTCAGACTCGATTCTCTCAGGGGTACCATGTCTCCACAGGACTTGCTTTTCCAGACCCAAGATGGTGTTCCGGGCAGTAGCATGAGGCACAGGGTAGGTCTCTAACCATCCCGTGGTTGCTTCCACCATGGTCAACACGTAGCGCTTTCCTTGGCGGGTTTGGGGAAGTGTGATGTAGTCAACTTGCCATACTTCCCCATACCTGTACTTTGACCATCGTCCACCATACCACAGAGGCTTCACCCGCTTGGCCTGTTTGATTGCAGCACAAGTCTCACAGCTGTGGATGACCTGTGAGATGTTGTCCATGGTCAAGTCCACCCCTCGGTCACGAGCCCACCTGTATGTCGCATCTCTCCCTTGATGACCAGAGGCATCATGGGCCCAACGAGCTAGAAATAATTCTCCTTTGTGCTGCCAGTCCAGATCCACCTGTGACACTTCCACCTTGGCAGCTCGGTCCACCTGCTCGTTGTTACGATGCTCTTCATTAGCCCGACTCTTAGGTATATGTGCATCCACGTGTCGAACTTTCACGGTCAGCTTTTCTGCCCGGGCGGCGATGTCCTGCCAAATCTCAGCGGCCCAGATGGGTTTTCCTCTGCGCTGCCAGTTGGCCATTCACCAGCGATCTAACCATCCCCACAGTGCATTGGCTACCATCCAGGAGTCAGTGTAGAGATAGAGCCTTGGTCATTTCTCTCGTTCAGCAATATCCAAAGCCAGTTGGATGGCTTTAAGCTCTGCGACCTGACTCGATCCACCTTGTCCCTCGGTAGCCTGTACAGCTTGTCGTGTGGGGCTCCATACTGCAGCTTTCCATTTCCGATCTGCGCCTACAATTCGGCAGGACCCATCGGTGAAGAGGGCATAGCGTCTTTCACTCTCCGGCAGCTCGTTATACGGGGGTGCTTCCTCGGCACGTGCTACTTGCTCCTCTGCTTCTTCTGAAGATAATTTAAAAGTCTCACCTTCAGGCCAGTTTGTTATGATTTCCAGAATCCCAGGGCGATTCGGGTTTCCAATACGGGCGCGCTGTGTGATGAGGGCAATCCATTTGCTCCACGTGGCATCAGTGGCATGGTGGGTAGAGGGAACCCTTCCCTTGAACATCCACCCCAGTACTGGCAGTCGGGGTGCAAGGAGAAGTTGTGTTTCTGTGCCGATCACCTCTGAGGCGGCTTGGACTCCTTCGTAAGCTGCCAAGATTTCTTTCTCGGTGGGAGTGTAGTTGACTTCAGACCCTCTGTAACTTCGACTCCAGAATCTCAGTGGTTGGCCTCGGGTCTCACCAGGCACCTTCTGCCAAAGGCTCCAGGACAGACCATGGCTCCTGGCTGCAGAGTAAAGCACATTCTTTACCTCTGGTCCTGTCCTGACTGGTCCCAGGGCTACCGCATGAGCGATCTCCTGTTTGATCTGGGTGAAGGCTTGCTGCTGTTCAGGGCCCCAGTGGAAATCGTTCTTCTTGCGGGTTATGAGGTAGAGAGGACTCACGATCTGGCTGTACTCAGGGATGTGCATTCTCCAAAAGCCTATGGCGCCTAGGAAAGCTTGCGTCTCCTTCTTGTTGGTTGGTGGAGACATCGCTGTGATCTTGTTGATGACCTCAGAAGGAATCTGACGCCGTCCGTCTTGCCACTTCACTCCCAGTAACTGGACCTCTTTGGCAGGCCCCTTGACTTTGCTCTTCTTGATGGCAAAACCGGCTTCCAGGAGAATAATAATAATAATAATAATAATAATAATAATAATAATAATAATATTTTTTTTAGTATTGTTAAAACTACCTCAGAATTATGGTATGTTGCTTTTTCACGTTAATATGAAAGAGTAAGTTACCCTTCTCTTGCCCTTCCTCTCACCTTTGAAGGTTTCTGATTCACTGAAGTGGTGCCATACTCTGGGTGCCAAATCATCTTCATTTGTCCATCTGGTTTTTTACAACTGCAGAATTAAAACAGACAGGACATAACTGATTGTCCCAATTTATTTTTCAGCCATAGGTTACAGACAGATTTTAGACGTAGATAAGAGTGTACAGCCTAGAGCCAGCGTTTGTGAGCATGTAAGCCATTTTAAGAAGGATAATCAGTTCTAAGAATTTCACCTTTAATTACTTTTTAGTCTAAGCTTTCAAAATAGCTAATCATTTTGGCTGCCAGACTTGAGCAAACTGAGAGTACTGTGATTTTCTGGAAAATGGGAAGCACCTCAATGCTGAAAAGGGGGCTTGTTAATTTGTTTCTTAGGACAGGTGTTTCAGGAATTGAATTGGGATTTGGGTTACCTATCCATTTTGAAAACAGAGGCCCCATGACAGCATCCTGCAGTTGTCTGTGTTCAGATTTTAAAAGTGACTCACTGAGAGTTACTTGGTTAGTTACATAGCTGAGACAGGCGACAAAACATTCAACTCAAGTTGTTGAGTCCAAATTTGTCTCCTAAACAACTGGGAGAATGAATTAGGGAGTGATATAATCTTCTAAATTGCATCCATTATGATATAAAAATGCAACACGCCAGGAGTAAGAAACCCTCATAAAGGCTCTTAATTTAAATTTGCTTTGAGTTGGCAAAACACACACAAAACCAACATACTCAGTTTAACTCATTTAAACAATGTCAGCATTTAATTAGATTATGAGGATAAAGTGATGGGATGTTACAGTTCAGATTTCCACTAAATTTTACTAATCTAGGGGCAAGGACTTATAGCACTTGGAACACAAAATAAGGTACTAAATCTGAAATATAACACCATGCATATTAGCATAATTAAACCACCAAACTTCAAAATGCAATTATCAAGTAATAGGAATGCCATGCATCTGTAATTCTAGAATTTCCTTAAAGCGTATTAAGGACATGCAACACTCAGCAGATTCCTAACTACTACTTAATTACCCTTGCCAATTATTGCTGCAAAGATGCAGAGTAGGGAAAAGATACACATTTGCCTAACCTAAAGAAGGATTAAGAGATTTTCTTTTGTAGTTCTAGTACTGATAGCCTTTTAGTATCTCCTGCACTCACGGAGTTGTGTTGGCCTCAGCTCCTGGAGCACTCTGTGTTCTCAGGGCAGCTATGAGGCATTATTTTCAAAAGACAGGTGGCTTTTGCTTTAGTGCTGGGTTGCATTTCTCTTATTACAAATCCTGTAGAGAAGTAGTGTTGAAAATCTCATGCAGGTCCAAATAGTGGTGCCAGTATGAAAGACTCAGAGGCTGCACCAAACTTGCCATTTCTGCTCAGGCACCTGGAACAGCACAGGGAATGAGAGTGGAAGGAAGAAATACATCAAAGAGCAGTTAATTTAGTTTTCCTTTACATTCACTGGACTGGTGAATGCAATTAACAGCTGCTTCACTGGAAAGAGTTTTCACTCAGTTGTTTCCTTCATCTCAGACTTGGGCTCATTTGATAATTATTTTTACATGCTGACTTTCACATCATTGACTGTTCTTCCCAACCTTGCACTGTAGTGACAAAGGAATTATTGCAAAGTCAAGCCATTGATTTTTACTCTTTCCTTGCTACATGCTTACTTTTTCATAAGTGCAGTAATTTCCCTCACCATGCTGAGATGTGTTCTGCATCTTTCCCAGGACAATGTGTGCATTTGATCAAATGCATCAGCCAGGTAAGCCAGATGAAACATCTACTGCTGTTCAGAAAATAGATTCTGCATTGAATGAACTACTAGAAAAGCAAATCTCCATTATTTCAAAGAACAGAAAATTGCCCTCAATACTCATTTCCTATCAGTGTGGGACAGATAAAGCACTGAAGTGGAAGTCAGAAATCTATCAAATGGCTCATTGACTTGGGACAATTTAGAATGTTTTTCCTCGTACTTCTTGATTCTGCATCTACTTCTGTACTGTAATAACTCTGTGGAGGAGAAACCATTTATGTACTTGTTTGTACAAACTCCATTTTGCTTTGACTCTCCAGGTAACTTAAAATATGCCTCATTGTAAACAAAGCTGTGAAACATTACAGCTCCCACCTGTTTCCTTCCAAATTCCACAGGGGTAAATAGCTTTGCCTGATAACAAGGGCAGTCCTGTGGTTGGGATTAAAATTATGAGCAGTTCCAGTTGTTATATCATGTGGCCTTAGGTTGTATTTCCTTGGGAGCAACTGCTTCAATCCTTCCAAAGCAAAAAATGTTTCAGTTCAGCCCATGGGCTCAAAATCAACAAATGTGAAGGTGAATTAGTCCAGTCAAAATAAGCTGTATATATATCACCAAATGTGGTGATATTAAGGTGGGAAAATAGCTGGTATATGGATAAAATTAACGGAGAAATATTGGAGTGCTGAGAATTCAGTTAAATGGCAACCAGAGTGATGAAAGCTTGAGCTGTTTAATCCATCATTCCATCTTCATGTCCAGAGAGCAACAGTGCTTCTGGAGAGTGCCAGAGGACTCACATCAGAAATACAGTATGACTGGAGACAACATCCTTCTCTTGAACCATGTCCTTACTGCTCTGGGCAGCAGAAAGGAGCCCACGTCCCACCAACCTCTCCACTGGTTTCAGCAAAATTCCAGTCAACACTTGAAGTCCTAATCTTACTTTCCATTCCCACCCCCCATATTTATTTTTTCCCCCCATTTCCCAGTGTGTTGTGTATTTCTTCCCTTCCTGTCCCTTTACTTTTTTCAAGAGTTGGGCTCTGGTAGCTCAGATTATTTTGTAGCATGTCAGAGAGCCTGTGGTCACAAAGTGAAGTTTTAAATAGCCTGATTTGTGGGGGTTTGTCAGATCTAACCACAACAGGTAAGACCTTGTCCTGGGAGCTTGCCACTCTCTGAGAGCAAGTGAGAGACAGCCTCAGAAACAGCAGATGCATTTTTTAAATCTCCAAAGTTCTTTTTATTTTCTGCCCTTTTCAAGCTTGCTTTGTCTTCGAGGAAAGATGATCAAGCTGCACCAGAAACAGCAGTGGCAACAATGCATCCAGCCCACTTCAGCATCTGTTTTTCTTTGCCATCAAAAGGCCCATTCGTTTTTTCCCTTGTTAGCACCCTCTGATAGGTTTGCCAAACAGCATCCTTTGTGTGTTAAAACTCTGGTGACAAAAGAGAAAGGGAAAAAGAAAGGCTGAAAAAAAATTGTTTAATTCTCTACCATCCATGTGTTTCCTTTCATTACACTGTGAGTTTAATTTGCATGTCAGGAGTAATTTGCACAGAATAGTAAATAAATATTTTCAGTGTTCCTTGTTCTGCATGTTTGCTTGAATATGGAGCTGAGCAGAATTTGTTTCATGTCTTTGCAGCACATATTTGAAAATGTCACTGTTGCTGGTGATTAGGATAAGAGATGATAAAGTTTTATGGCTTTCTCAGAGACAGAGGATTCCTTTGAGATTTCAGGGAATAAGTGAACTGTCAATATATACTGACTATATGAATTTGTGAGGGATGCTAGCAACATCAGGGAAAATACAAATCTAGTGAAGGTGGGACAGCAAGGTAGCCCTGAAACAATGTAAGAACCAAATATATCACAGCACAATCATAAGCCTGTTTCTGAACGAAAATTATATAAACCAGTTATAATCGGGTGTGTAAAGCTGTTTTCTCCCCATATGTAATGTTTTTGGTACTATATTACTGGGAATGGTTTTGGTACCTGTATTTTAAAAAGGCTGTTTGGAAGCTTGAGTGAAAATGGAAAAAGACAAGGAAATCATTTGAGGGCTAGAGAAAACTTTCTTTGTTTAGTTTCTTAAGAAAAGCCAGCTGCATTGTGATGGTATTACAGTTCTGAAAGCATACAGGAACAAATGCCTGGAACTGGGAGCTAGAGAATGTCCAGGTAGAAACACATCCCTGCAAGCAGAGTAAGGGAGGCTCCATCCATCCTGGAGGTTTTGGGGGCTATGTATTCAAAAAACCTCTTAATGGCAAAACCCCACGGGGCAAGAACATATGAGCTAGAAAATATTACTGAAGATAAATTTCTTTAGGCATCGTGCAGATCAAAATGATGAACAGTGTGGTCATGGTCCAGAGACACAATTATCCTTTAACATCAAGACCATCACCCTCCAAATTGTCTTTTTTTTTTTTTTCCCTTTGAAAGAACTATATTTATTAAAGGAATATGTAACTTCCAGGTGGCAGCCAGGGCTTCTAAAGGGATCAGCTTAAAGTCATAATTTTTGAAGTGATGATGACAACCTTTCAGCCACATCTAAACTCTAAACAGTGACTAACAAATTTTTGAAAAAACATCATTTTGTGTCTGAAGAAAAAACGTTTGTTGCCTTTTTGTGTGTGTGTGTGTTTATGTCAGTGCTGGAAATGATGACTATTGAGTGACATCTAGTGGACCTGAAGATGCTGAACACCAACATTTCAAAGGTACAGAAGCTTCTTCAATACATCAGAGTTGCAGTGCTGGCAAAGGGAACACACAATTAAAATTGCATTGTAGAAAGATGTAGGTAACAAGCCAGAGAGACAGAATCCAGCTCTTCAAGGAAACAGAAACTTAAGCAAATCGAAAGGTGTCAGATTTCTCTTTTTAGATCCCTTCAATTCTTATGTAAAAAAAAAAAAAATCCCCATACTACTTCCTGCACCCAGTTGTACTTCATATAATCTCTGTACAGAGCCCATTTACCAGCACACCCCCTGAAAACCACAATCTGTCACACAGTAGCCCTTGTATGGTAGTCAGGGCCTTCTGATATATTTTGGATGGATATTTTTCCTTTCTCATTTCCGTTTCATTTTTCACAATTTAATATGTACTTATCCTTGAGGCTTACTGGCCACAATAACTCTGGAGCTGCTTTATAGTGAGTCGATGGCAGAAAAATTGTAGTTTTTCATGAGAGATTATTGAAGAAGAATAGCTGAAATGCTTACCTGCCTTAATTCTCTTTCGGGGAAAATGTATTTCTGGGCAGACCACATTTCCAAAACTGAGATACAGAGACTTCAATTTTTGAAGCTGAAGGGAAGAAAATGCCAACAGAAAGCTTTTATAGCCTAAAGTCATGATTCATCAGGTGTCTTACAGTACATTTAAATTCATCAATCATTAAGCATGTAATTGTGAACTCTGGATTTTTGTCCTTGTCCACACAACCTTCACAGGACTCTGTAGCACCTGTTAAGCTCCCACTTATTAACTTTTTTCCAGAAGTTCATACTTGTAAATTCTTTTTTTTTTTTCATTTTTATCAGACACAATTTAAACACGTCCCTGAATACAAGAAATCCCACTGATATCCTATTGAAAAGCTAAATCCAGAAGTCACTAATATGGGATATATGGGTGAAGTGCTAGAGAGTAATATGTTTTGAACAGTCATGGATTCTTACAGTGAAATATAAGTTATATGTATTCGGAATGTTGGTATGAATCACTTCTTCTATTGTGTCTATTCTACAGCTAAGGTAAATGGAATCTAGATTAAAGAGATATGGCCAGGAAAGAAAGATATACTAAAAGTAGAGAATAAAGTGGAGTGAGGTCTTTTTTAATAATAAATTATTATTTAACAATAACTTTTTCTGTGACATCTTGTACTTGTGTGTGGGCTAGAACTGTGCTTTCAATTTAGAAAAAAATTCCCACTTTTAAGATACAAAACTTCTTTCTCTTTAATTTGATTATGTTCAGGTTAACTAAATAACTGAATTACAGAATTATTTAGGTTGGAAAAGTCCTCTAAGATCATCAAGTATGATTTTTGACCAATTGTTAACAAAACCATAGCACTAAGTTCTGTGTCCAGTTGTCATATTGGATAAATTTAGTAGGGATTAGGCTATGTGTTACAGATGAACTAATCACATCAATACTACATTTACTTCGTAACACAAGATCAAAATTTTTTAAAAAAAGTGATTCAGTGGATCTGGATTGCTAAGTCTAAGTTTCCTTTCCACAAATATTTTTAGTGTCAAGCTATAAGGACCAAAAGTGAGCTGCATCCTCATTGGCACATAAATTAGTGACATACTCTGTATTTTTGACAAAATATGTGCTAAAATCATATTCCACTGCTGCCAGCTCTGAAAAGTTTACTGTGTTTTGTATTACCTTGCTTTTGTATTCAACCTGCTTATAAAGATACCATTTTCTCTGACCTTTTTTTTTTTTTAAGAAGCTATTTGCAACTATTTTAAAGGGAAATCTTGAAAAAATGTACAAGAATTCCTGGTATTCATAAAGGAGAAGGAAAGAAAGCAGGGCTTAAGCTTCTGATTCAGTCTGAGGAGAGCTGGACAGGTAAGTGATCTGATTCCTGAGCTGGTAGCTGCTTTGCCTGACACCACGAAAATAGAGCAGAGGCCACCCCTGCAGTCCCCCTGCTACCAAACCTGCCCATGCAAAGCCTTCTGGTTCTTTTTGCTGCTGCAGCTGAAATATTCCTGTAGTCTTTTAGTGAAATAAACCTGGGAGAATTAATTCAGCCTTTCAACTGAGCTACACAATATATCCCTCTCAGATTACTGAGCATTATAGGCAGCTTCATTCTCTCTCCTCTCTCTTTTTTCCATCCCAACCCTGAGGTCTGCTCTGAAAACTGACAGATAGATGGGGACATTTCTGCACATCTGGATATGTGCTTGGAGTTTGCTGAGCCCTTCAGGGCAGGTGTGAAGCAGCACTGAGCCTTGCAGGGCTGAGGGCAGCTGTGACCTGCAGGATTGGTGGCTCATGGCTTTCAAACCAGGGCTGCTGATTCCAAATCACTGCCTAGCTGCAAGCAGAGTTATTGCCCACAAACTCTGTGTGAAGAGTAGGATCCTGCCAAGGAATAATAAAAATGCTGCTGCCATTATGCCAGCAGCTTCTCTTGGGTTTCACAACCCGAGAATGTGGGACTTGGTGTGAGGCACAAAATGCAGCTGGGAAGGTAAAGGACAGTGGCTTAGGGCTTGCACACACTTGTGTGGTTTGTGGGCTGGAACTGATTCACAGCTGGAGAACAGAGAGTGCAGCACTGCTCAGACCTGCTGCCAGTCTGAAAACATCTCCTTATTGCTCTCAACAAGTGTAAGCTACCCAATTAAAATACTCACTTTCCAGGAATAGTCGAGGGAAAGGGTTGAAACTCCATCCTGAGTGAGGTTTGCTGGGATTGGGATTTTTTTATTGTTGTTGCTATTTCAATACCCAATCCACTGACTGTAGATTTTTTTAACATCTTTGCTTATCAAATTGCTCTGACCTGGACCACAAAGTCCAGGAACCACTCCTGAGTTTGTGCACTTTTCCTCCTGTCATGCATGCTGTTGTCCTTAGAGAGGAAAAGTGAGAGAAATCCTGTTTCACAACAATTTTATAAAAAGGGCTTTTTTTCTTATCAGTTCTCTGAATGTGAGATTGTTAACTTTGCAGATACTTGAAGTTTTAAATGTTTGAGCATTTGTATTTATATATTTATTTTGGGGACAAATACGTCATCTATGACAAATACTGTTAGACTCATACTTGCCAAAAAGGTTTCCACTCCAAATCTATTTTTCCTCTGCATGTACAGAAAGAATTTCTAATTTCAGCTATTTAGCTGTTGATGATTCAGAGTAAATTTATTTTTATTACTGCTGCTAAGCCTGAAATATCTGTGTTTTTAAATGTTGCCTCAGACAGTATATATGAAACATTAGTTGTATTCTCATTCTCAGAGATTTCAATATACTTCATAAGGTCATCATTCAAATACACACACAAAAAAAAAAAAAAAAAAAAGAAAGCTGAATTTTTTTTTGTTTGTTCATTGTAAAGACCCGTTCCTCTCTTTCAAAGTTATACTAGAACTGCAGTTCAGGCAGGCTCAGACCCTCAGCTTTATCAATTAATAATACAAATTAATTGGAAAATATTTAAAAATGTGTACCATAAGGAAGAGGTTGAAACTTTCAAACTGAGGTATCCAGCCCAGCATCCAGGTCCAGATGGCACAGTCATGTACACCTGAATTATCCCAGTGACTTCACTGGGATTGACTTGTGTGGGCAAAGCTGCTCACAAAAAAAGAGCATTTGCATTTCTGGAGCCACAGGTATTCTTTCCCTGCAGAGAGAAACAGTGAAAGGTTGGTAACTTTAGCTATGGCTGCACAAAGTGCCAAAAGCAAAAATGTGTTACTTGCACTCTGATCAATGATAATAAATCATAACAGGAAAATCAATTGTTTCTTTGAATCAGGATTAAGAGCAGATAGAATTACTTGCAAAAATGCCACAAACAGGCAAGAAATACCAACAGCATAAGCAGATGAACAAATTAGCATCAGCTGCTGTAACATCCTTCCCCTTTTCTGATGGGCAGCAAATAAAAGTACAAGAACAACACAGCAACTAGTTTTTCTGTGTCAAGCCTCTCCAATGTTTAAATTAGGCTCATAAATTAAATTAGACATGTTATTCTATACTAGTTGCTGTTAAAATCAAATACTGTTTACTGCTGGTATCAATATACTACCCAATTCCATTTGCAGCTCCACCAGTGGTCATTAGTTTGCCTTTGGCATAGCCTGCAGGGATTTTACACAAAAGCTATTTAAAACATGTACCTTTCCCCATAAAGTCCAGCCATGAAACCAGTGATTTGAAAGCCTAACACGACAGAATTCTTTTTAAGAATAGTGTCCTGAAAATTTACAGGCTGTCGAGGTCAAATTACAGAGTTGCAATCACTGAATGTGAGACTCGACTAGACATTATTTGGAGGAGGGAGAGCACTTGCTCCTCCAGCTCCTCTCTATGTGCAGTGCTCTGGTACTCCCTGCAGCTCTCTGCTTTCTCCACTTGGTCCCCACTGTGATCTCCAGGAGACTCTGTAGGAATTTATTGTAACATTACAAAGTGATCATGTGAAAAACCCCTGGGCAAACCTCTGGCTGCTTTCATAATTTCCCCCTCAATATTTTGGCAATTTTCAGGATGATTGGAAAAGTTCAATTATTTATTTAATTTAAGGATTTCTTGCTTGGCTGTGTTTGCTTTTTCTCACTTTCCCTTTCTCTTGTCCTCTTCCGTTTTCCCTTTCTCTTGTCCCCCTTTCCCTTCTCTTTCCCTTTATCTTTTTCCCTTTTTCCTTTTCATGTTCCCCCCGCCCCCCCTTTTTTTTTTACTCCCTTCCCTTTTTTTTTATTACTTTAACATAACAAAGGACAAATGAAGTTTTGGGAGAGAATTTGTGAGGTCTTTGGCTCTTGTGGCATTGATGATTAGGGAGGCAATGTTTATTGGCAGGACTCACACTGTAATTGATGGAGGTTGTTGAGCTATTGGCAAAGACAATCTTTATCTTCATCATTCATTATTTAGTGAAGTTTAACATGTTTTAACAATGTTAAAAAAAAGGTTAGAGGTTAGAAAAAGTTTCTGTGGTTGGAAAAAGTGGGCAAGGTGTATAAAAGGCAAGGGAGTCCATGTAGGCAAACCCACACCTGATCACATATACTTTCTTATGCCAGACAAAAGGCATCATTAAAGAAGCAACATTTAATATTTTAGTTTAGTTTAGTTTATTTTATTATTTTATTTTATTTCATTTCATTTAATTTCATTTAATTTCATTTAATTTTGTTTCATTTTATTTTCCTGCTTTGTTGAGGTTCTTTTAACAACTTCCCCACCATTTTTTCTAGAGTGCCAATCACTGCATATCTATTAATGTGATTTTTTTCTCATTATTTTTCAGGGGGGAAAAAAACGCCTCAGTATTACCCCTCAGTATTTATTCAAGCACCTTTTTTTTTTTCTTTTTTTTTTGAAAGGACTTGGGTCCATTCTCTGTTTACTTTATTTTAAAGTGTATGTGTTTTCCTGTATTTATGTGAGAGAAGACAAGAACAAAGAAAGTTGTGGGTTGCATAAACAGCACTAGATGGTGCTGTGAAGAAAAATATCTAAGCTGTGTCTCAGCAGTCTAACGGGGGTGCTGAAATTCAGACAGCTACCTTTGTTAGCTGTACAAAGCAGGGATACATTGCTGGTTAGGATTAAACTCGATTACTTCCCCTAGGACTGGAAAGTGGTGAGAGCCATCACGATGAGCATAAGGAAGAGGTCAGCTCCTCCAGGAAAATGCCTGAAAAATGGAGATGTCTTGTGTGACCTTTAGCTCAGTCACAGGTGGCTGCTAAAAATCTTCTCAGGCGAGAACCAAGGGTAGGGCAGGATTTTAAAACCTTTGGGACATCACCACAGAGAGTGGAGCAAAGCTCCTACAGGTCTGTTGCAGCCAAAAAGATGCAGAGTACTGTTCTGAACTAATTAAGGCATTAATGATTTCCCAGCCTGTTATAGAAGCAATGAAAGTGGTGCCTACAATTGCTGCCAGCAGAGAGCTTCCCATCAGGAGGGAAAACACTCCCTTCCCCATTATTTATCCTCTTTCTTGACAGACAGAATCATATGCTCAGATCCAGCCTCGGGGCTTTGTCTCCTTTTGAGATTTTCCCTTTGTTCCATCTATCAGCAGAGGAAAAGGTCTGAAAATGCAGCTGCAGTTGGTGCTCCTGCATGGGCAGTGTGGCCAAGCGCTGGAATTTGCAGCTTTAAGCCTAATATCTTGAAAGTGGTCCAGTCCAGTGCTGATGGTGAGATATCTATCCACACCTCTCTCTTGATTCTTTATTTGGCACCAATCAATTAATTTTCCCCCTGGACAAATGGTGCAACAGTTTGTTGCAACTGAGAGACAAGGCTCAAGCCCTCTGTCACCGTGTTAGACATTCCAGTGGCACTGCTCTCTCCCCTGTCACCACCTATTCATTCAGAAAATCCCCTTCTACTCTGCTTCTCCCTGGCTGCTAGAGTCTCAGTCTATGAAAAATGGATTCATACCACTTTATTTTATGTCAGTGTTATTCCTAAACTTCAAGAGGCATAATTTATTTTGCCATCTTTATGGTGTTCCCACTTATTCTTGAAACACTTCAAAACACGGCAGATATGCAGAAGGGAAGTTGAATGTCTGGTGAGTGGGGTTTTAAAGTTAAAATTATAGTATTTTAATACTTCACATGCAATGATCTCTTTGTAAAGTTTTCATAATGTCAGAGAAGTTCATGGAGTAAATTAGTTTGACTTCACTCAGAGCGCTAACATTTATAAATCTGCAGTGCTGCCTTTCTGAATATATTTATTGCTGCAGAGAGGAAGGGGGATCAAAGGGCTCTAACACTTATTTCTGCCATCATTTCTCATCTCCTGCACAGTTTGAATTTTGTATACATAGCAGTTTCTTGCTCCAGAGATGTCAGAAATTACCTGGAGACTGTTTACAGGACATTAGAATAGAATATGGACAAACCTGCAAGAGTAGATACTGCATGCATTAAATATTAATGGCCCACATAAGTCACGAATCCAGGTTTGCTTGCAGATTTGTTGTGTGCTGTATTTTGCACAGGAATAAAAGTAGAGCCTGTCTTCTCTGGGTGAATTTCTCTCCCACATATTATTTTAGCCTTGACAATAATAAAAGGAGAGAAATAAATGGCAATATTAGTGATCAAAAGCATAAAAACACTCAAGGAAAATGTCTAATTGTGAAAGATCACTGAAGTAACAACAGTAATTTCTGGTTCTGCATGGACTGAGGCCTGGAGATGTTAAATTGCCAGAACCTGGGAGGAGTATTGAATTCTTAGCTTATCACACCCATGAAGCACCAAGCCATCCAACAGTATGTCCTTTTTCCCCTCAGCAAAAAGAGAACTATTTTTTTACATTTTCAGCAGCATGGCTCACTCTAGGATAATGCTTTTTGAAAAGCTCCACCAGACCAAGTCATACAACCTCAGGAGAACTTCAAAGTTTTAACAAAATAGTTGATGTGGCCCCTAGAAGTTTAGCCCTCTCCACCCCAAGTGAAAGAAGAGAACCCACAATTTCTCAACCATTGTTTCTTGCCATGGAGTTAATTTTTTTTAGTATTTTGGTATGGTAGTACCTTGAAGACTACATTCTCTCAGTAATTTCCCATGTGATTGAACAAAGCACACCATAGCAATTTGAAGCATCACAGACACCTTATTTCTGGGTAAGAGGGGATGGAGTGAAGATGTTCCCCCTTCCCCATTTTGCCTGATTTTAGGCAATATTAAGTGTATCTGTAGTTAAACAGTGAACAAACAACTGCTGTGTATTTGGGAATTATTTGGGAAAATTGCAGCCATGGGGCTTGACCTTTTCTGCAGCACAGAACAAAAATCTCCTCGCACATCTCTCCTGGAGCCCTGAATATGTGCAGCACAACATTCCTTCTGAAAGACAGCTCTCCTTGGCTTGAGTGCTTCCCACGTTTGTCCAAAAGGACAAATCTTTAAATGCAATTATAACTGAATTCTATTAATAATATTAGAAATCTAATGATGGGAGCGAGAGCAGGATTTTTGGGTTCCTTTGATTTAAAGCAAGCTTGCCTGCAGATGTCACTCCAGATAGCTCAGTCTAACTTGCTCCACAGCCTCCACAGGAACGTGGCACTTACGACACAGTTGGGCCCTGGGGACAAACAAACCTTCCATTTCTTTTTTTTAAATGTCAGAAGACAGTTTCACCTGGCAAATGAACTGGAGGAAGTTTTAGATTGCTACTTTTTCTACTGGTGTTCTCCGTTTCTACATTTTACAGCCTTGGCACTGATAAAGCTCCTAGTCCTCACCAAATTGTCTGGTTGGCTGGAATTTGAGGAGGATTTCTTTAGGAAATGCATTCAGTGGCAGTGGCATTTTGTGGGAATCAGAACTCCCTGATCATGTACCATGCAGATTTTTGCTGTTTCCTCAGAGCCAGAGAAAGGGTGTTCTAAAGTGCTTTTAGGGATCGATTTTCTTTTGTAAGAATTATGGAATAGAATGGATGTAATCACTTGCTGACATATCAGCTGAACTTTTGCTCCTACCAATAGGTGTTCAATAAATATTATTTGCTTTCTTCTGATCTTCTTCTACAGTTCTGAACCGCCAGTTCCAAGCCTTCAGTCAAAAGAGGCCATTTAGAGAGCAAGTGAACAAAGAGCAGGGGTACCTGTGAAAATCATGTTCCAGAAAGTCACTGTGCATATATTTGGGGAGGTGGGAATTTCTTTTTCAAGCACAGCTCCCTGAGCAGCTTCCTGCACAATCTGGCATTGTCGGGGAGCGAAAGAGATATTAGGGTTGTCTCACACAACTGCTACGTTCCTTTAGTCAGAGATGTATCCACAAATCAGCAAAACTGTGGCATTTACAAGCATCCTACCACCTTCTGTAGAGCTGTCCTTGTTAGCAGACAAGGCAGAAGTGAACTTGTTAATCCTCATAAAGTCGGGAAGGAATAGCTTTGTAACAGAAATTTGCAACATGTGAGGAGATCAGTGGATGCACTTTTAAAACTGCAGCACGGTGGGGTTTTGTTCCTTCCTCTTCTTAATTAGCCCTTTATTTTCTGAGGTAAATTTTAACAAGTAATTTGGTGGAGCATTTTGGTATTTTGTTCATTACCGAATTACAATCCTATCAACAGTATTACATTTGTTATTATTGTTATTACTATTGTTATTATTCTATTCCTTTATCTTCATGACCCCACAATGAAGCTTCTGGAAAATAAGTGAATACTGGCACTGCAACACCAGCAAAATAAATACAGAGAAGTGTGACTAATATTTAAACATATTAACTTATTTTCCATGCAACACTTTAATATCATTTGCTTTACTACTTCATGTGGTAATTTTATTTCCATCCACTGATAATTTAGAATTGCTTTCTACTTAAATTTTGAAACTCATCTTGAATTATGCAACTTGCACCTGAGATCACCTGTATTCTCACTTTACAGTTTTTCTGACTCTTCTTTAAAGATCAACATAGTTCCAAGGAAGGAGTATGAAATATTTACTTGTAACCTCACTTGGCACCTTTTGGAAAGGAAAGACAGTAAAAAAAGAAAAACTGAATAACATAAAAGAATGTTACCCAGAATATTGCTGTGACTAGACAGCAATACAGAGAACAGACTGAAACCACTAAAATGTGAAACTTAATATCAGGATTGTAATTTAGTTTTGAAAAAGTGTTTTTCAGTCTCCTGGTATCATGCAACAGTTACCAAGCAACACTGTAGATATTGGTAATGCAGGGAGATCTATTCAAATAAAAATTATTCAAAACATTGTCATTATCAGCAGAGCTATGTTATTGCTAGATTCATAACACTTGGTGTTTGGACACTTTCATATTCTACTTCTTGAGCAAAAATCTGCTTTTGCTGAAAAAAGTGCCCTTAAAGTTACCTCTGTTGGATGAAGCTTGCAGGGATATGGCACCATCCGCTGCAGTTCCACCTGTGTTTTGCTGGGCTGAATGCTGTAAAGGATGCCAAGCACTGAAGGGCAAATAGATGGTGAGTACATGCACAGGGTGTGTGAGAAGCAGCAAAGGAATTAGAACACTTTTGCAGCTTTTGAAATGAAATTTCTGCCAGAACCTTTGTACTGAATTTGAATTTGCGCACAATTATCTCCAAGTTATCTGGTGTCCTCATCAATTTCTTCTCCCAGATGAAACAGACTATAAGACCCTGAAACTTTTGCTTGACTGCTTGGCCTAAGCAAGGAAGTGGTTCTGCAACCTGTGATAAATGGGAGCAAAAGTGTCAAGAATTCAGGGGAGAGCTCTACAGAAATGGCAGCTGTTTGGAAGGTCTGATTTACAGCAATAAAACCCAATCATCTCAACCTGTGTGTAAAAGAAGTTGTTCTAGAGACAGCCTGAGCACTCTGCACTTCAGAGGAGGATCTCTTGTGCTGTGCTTTTTCCTGTGGGAAATGGCACAAGGAGAAAACATCTACTTGTGGAGTTTGGGACATCCCATTTCCAGCTGGCATCTGACTGTAAAACAGGCAATATCTGGCACAAGTTAGAAAGAGCTTGGGCTAGATCAGCAAGCTGGAACTGTCAGCTGCTGCAGAGTTTTGGGGCTGACACTCATGAAACCTGGGGAACACAGGAAGGGTGTCTACTTTTGCCATTATCAGTCTCCTGATCCAACAAACCAGCACTGCTAGACTCACCTCAGTAGTACAAAAAGCAGAAAACAGAAAAAGCCAGCAGGGAAGGGATATTTGTTTCTAGTTCCTCTGTCCTGTGAGGGCAAAGGAAGCTGGGGAAGCCAGCAACCTCTCAGTTCCTCTGTTGAATTCAGGCTGGAGGAGATGCATCCATTTTAACATGTACTTCTCAAATGATAGTGACATCTTTCTTTCTTAGTGTAAGTGCTCTTAAGCACCACAGTTGAGATCCTCAAAAAGGTCCCCAGTTGCCTGCTGTGGGCAATTAAAAGGTTCTGACAAACATAAAGACAATCTTTTATGGCAGACATCTCTCTTCATGGGCAGTGGTAAGAGTATCCCTCTCACAGGACGATAAACATTCTAAGCTGATGATTACAATTTTTAAAGGCAAACCCTGTGACAGAAAGCCACACTGCTGATCTTATCTTGCAAAGATGCTACACGCTGTATGTTTCTGAACTTCTGTCTGTATCTTCTTATAATGTAGAGAGAAAATTATTTGTTACAGTGCCTGTACCAAATTTAATTTGAGAAACCAGTGAGTAGGAGGAGAGGGTGGAAGGAGGGGGGCAGGACCTGCTCCATTTACAGCTCTTAAAAATAGCAAGTGAAGCCAGAAACACATATAAAACTGAACTAGCCATATCCACACGCAATGCATTCCCAAACAGAGGATATCTACAGTGCTTCCCAATTATGTTCAGTTCACTGCAGCAGGTGACCCCAATTTCTTTGAAAAATCTTTATAACAGTTCTTTTTCAAAAAACCTGCATGGGGTGCCAAGAATAAAAATCAAGGCCATAAGAGTTTCACTTACTTGGGCTTCCTTCAGGTTAAAGTGTGTGTATTACATGACCATGGAGAAGGCTGGAGGACAAAGATGTGTCACCTGCATTTAAAGCCAGTGGCAAGATGAGCTGAAGATCATCAAAACGAAAAGCTGAGACATCTGTTGTGTTCACCACCTGGAGGGCCTCTGCCCTTCCCCTCTTTCTTTCTCTGACTGCTCCCATGTGCCCTGTGGCTGCTGGGGTTTGGCTCTTGGCAGCTGCTGGGGCCCCTGGCTCTGGGGATGTTCCTCTGGCTGGATCCTGGATGGATCTGTAATGCCATGGGGTGCCTTTGTTGGGATGACTGAGATGTCTGTACTTGGCTAAGCACTTTCCTTGCTCTACATCTCTGTCCTTTTTAAAGGAATGGACTCTGTTATCGAAGTGATGCAAAGGAGAATAGGTCTGATTTTATGTAGTATTTATTTTAGTATTTATTTTAGGGGGCTTGGCATCTGAATGACACAAAGGGCACAAGGGAAACTTGCTGATGACACCATGAGGAGGCACCAGTGTAAAAAACATCAGGCTGTCACAGAAGGGAGAGTTGCACAACCTCAGGGGAAAAAGTAATAGAAGCGGAATTACATTTTATAGTACAGAGTGTAAATGGGCTTGGGCTTGGGGACTATTATAAGTTTTTTGCTCTATAGTGGGAGCTCATTAGCTAGGGGTGACTGATGGTGAGCAGGATCTGGGGGTATTGGCCATGGGACAACTGAGGGCCACCAATGCTGTGAAAAGGCAATGGCAATCCAAAAATGCCTCTGACAGGTGACTTTCAGTAAAGATGAGGCAAAGCTCTTGCCATTTTACAAGGTACTGCTTAGACCTCATCTGCAATCCTGTCTCCACTTTTAATCAGCCATAGCTAAGAAAGACGAATTCAAATATGAGCAGTTTGCAATAAAAGGTTTGGAAGTGTCTGAAAATGGAGGAAAAAAAGTGTGTGAAAATCATCATACTTGAGGAAAATGTCAATCTAAGTTGTTGCTTGCTTTGTCACTTCAGGGATTTTTTTTGTATTGCTATAGCACTGGACGTTTAAATGCTAGATAAACAAAATACAATTTGCTTTACAATGGAGAATGACTCCTCTATCCATTTGCAATAATAAAAGTGTGTAGCTTTGTGCTAAAATGGCCAATTTAAATTGGATTCCAAAGCTATAGTTTAGTCATCAACTTGCAGTTCATAGTAACATGGGCCTGAATATCTAAAATAATTTCCAGTGGTACATAAATGACTTTATGGCATTTGGAAATGTGTGCAGGAATGGCTCCCAAGCCAGCAGAAGTTAACGAAAATAAAATCTAAAAAAAAAAAAAAATAAAAAGAGGACAGTTCATATGTTTTCATTGCAGCCTTAATTCATTGTTATACCTATTAAACCATGCACTATTCTTATGCAATTGGAGTTTCATCATCTGTGTTATGCCACCACACACTTCTAGGCTACTTTATCCTCTTTACATACAGGTTCCATCTGCATGGCACAGCAGGCCCCTGGGAGCTGGAACAGCACATCTTGGCCATAAACTGAAAACAAGCAGATCCAGAACAGCACAGCTGCCTCCTCTCTCACCCTCTGGCCTGGGTCTCTCTGGAGGTCTGGAGCCAAGGGATGGTGCTGGGGTGATCTCAGCAGTGCCCAAATCAGTCCCCAGCTGTCCTGTGTTTAGGGCAGGACCTGGGCATTTCATAGCCATGCTTTTCATCCTCAGATCCTGCTGACCCAGTCTGAGATGTTATCAGGGGTGATGCAAGGCTTTTAAGCTCTGCTTTCAGGGGGCTGGAGGGAGTTGAACTATTCCTGCTGCCTACGTATTATTTCCTAGTATTTCCATCGATTTTTCCATGGGCTGGTTGAGGAGGGGAAGTCTCTGAGGACAGTCTCACTATTTTCGTTTTCGTGGGAAGTGTGAATTTTACTTTTGGCACACAGATCCTAATTCTGAAAACTGATGCACTCACTTTTGGGATTGGGCCATCTGTTTACACTCAGAAAGGTAATGGATGTTAAACTCATCTGTGATCTTTTCTCAGAAGCTGCTTGGTTTCCCCAGATCTGCATCTCCTCTCTCTCCTCCCCAGCCTTGGAGGTGAGTGATGGTTCCTCTGAGACACATCACCGTTACCTGCTCCTTTCACTTACTGACAAAATACTGTTGTTTAAAGAAATTCCAGGTGATTTTGATGTAAAGCTTAAAGAAATGAAAGGTCTGAAGCACTGTTTTATTAAATAAACAGTGGGTGAGCAAACATTTTCCTATAGTCATCTCAGGGCAGGGAGAAGGCTGCAGCCCATGAGCAACCCTGTGTCCAGCTGTCCTCTACCCTTTGCCTAAGGGATTTTCACATCCTCTCCCTTCTCACACAACCTGATGAATATCTGCTGCTTGACTAAAATTTGGGTACTCCAGATGTGTGATGGGTAAGACCACAGTTATTTTAAGAAGCATCAATGTACTTCAAAGCATGTAGCAGAGAGCTCCTTGTCTGTGTTATCACCTGTCCAAAAGCCTTGCCCAAAATTCCTGAGAACATTTGGGGTATAAGCACACCTCCATTTAAACCAACTAGCAGCTGATGCCCTGTCCAGCAAAAGAGGGTTGGAATGGTCAGACAACCTTCCCATATCTTCTTACAGGGTGCAAACTGTCTCAGTCAAAAAGTTGGGCTCCAGTGGCCAAACTCAACAACACTGCTGTTTGTTTAAGACAGAAAAAAGTTCCAAGGCCTTAGCTAGGGAATACATGGAAATATTTGCATTGAGCATCGCTGTGAGTAGTCTAGAAAGCACCTGCTGCAACATTCTGTAAAATATATTTTGAGACTGAAAGGCCAAATGGGCTAGAGATGCTAATCAGCTAAACCCATCAATATCTGTTGTCTGAGCATGGACAAGAGAACAGTATCTTGGATAGAGCACAAACTGACAGACAATATTATTGTCAAGCAGAGAAACTATCAGGTCATACTTTAATTCTTCTCAGCTGTCCAGGGAGTTTAGTTAATCTCCAGTGCAAAGGGAGGATTCACAGATATATCTAGCCAAGGCAGAATAGATGTTGTAAAGACATTTTTAATGGCATGTTGTTAAGATTTTGTCATGCCCACATGTGGGCTTGGAAATGGGGAAGGTGCAACCATTCTTTTGCCATAGCAAAGAACATACACCCTTTTTTAGCATAGCTTGTGATCTGCAATACATAATCTTTACTGCAAGTAGCACCCTGAAGATTACTGGTTTTATCTATTTCTTGGTCAATTTGAACTCTCTTTTCATAGCATGTGAACATACCTATATGCACTTTTGCACACATCATCCAAGAGTGTTTATGAAGTGCAGACCTCCTCTCTTGTTACTCTGATTTGGGCTTTTCATTTTACCCCCATGGAAACAATATCAGGTGTAGCAAACCCCACAGTTCTAAAGGTGCTGTGTTAGCATTTTTTAATTAAAAAAATTCCAAAGGACAGACATTGCTGGGTATTTCCTTGCTAAACTTGTTTAGGTTTGCATGTTTGCTGAAGCCTTTTATAAAGCATTAAAGGTAGGATGGGCAAGCTGCTGCCACTGCTCCTCAAATCACATTTGTTGCAGCACTTTTAACTCAAAAGCACAGTTACCACTGTTACTGATACTTAACCTTGGAAGTGATTAGCCAAAAATTCAAGTCAAAAACCTATACATATCAAAGAAACAGGTTAGCCCATCTCACAGTCAGTTGCTCAATTATCACAGTTTCTTCTCTGTTAAAATTAAATTTAAAAAAATCAACCCATATTTGCAATGATTTTCTCTGTGACAAGTCATTGTGTTTGGCATAAATTGCTTTGCTCACATCTCTGAAAATTCACAGATCTCAAGAATTAACATGCTAACAAAAAAAAAAAAATTAAAAATTCAGTACATACAGGCAGCACCTCTGTGGGGAAGGCAAGTCCAAAAAAAGCCATGTGTATTTGAGGAGGACTCCCAGACATAAGCATGAGCAGTGTTGAAGCTGGGTGGGACAGCGTTGTCTCTGCTTCTTCATTTGTAAATACATCTGATGTACAGAGGAGAAATAAGTCCACATCTGACAGTCCCATTGTGCTGGCTTCTTTCTCGAGTCATTGTGCTTGAGGAAGAAGAAAGCACAGAAAACATTGTTGACAGCACTGTTGCATAATACTGAAAATGCTGTTCCACGCTTTTCTGTAATCACTTTTGCCTTTAAACATGTGCTTTAGCTATAAATTATCACTCTGACCACAAGCACTTCCTTCATAAACTCACTGAAAAGCAAATTAACCTTTTCTCTCTAGAATGAGCTCTCTTATTAATATGAAAATCAATTCAGTCCTTTTTGCTTTCCTTACCCCAGCCTGTTTGCCCTTCCCAGGCTGAATAGTGATTGTCTAGTTAGTCACTTAAGCAGCATTCATTTTAAGAACCAATTAAAAACAATCCAACCCAATAATACAGTAAGTGATGTTCTGGAAAGCTTTTCATTACCGCATCTGTGGTTTCTAATTGAAAAACAGAGTGTCTGATTATTGCCCTGATTCTTCCATCCTGACCTTGGCCAGCTCCACAGGTGGTGAACAGCAGTGCAGTTTAGCACATCAGCACAGATTGATGGCAGCCCATGTCACCCACACCCTTTTCACCTGGCTGCAGATCCAACACGTTCCTGGGCATACCTTTGAGCTCCTTTGTCCATTGGATGACTTTATCAGCATCAACATTTCCTTTTCAGGTTGTAAATGTTACAATTTAGCACCTGCTCTGAAGAGGTATGCATAGAATCCTACAGAAACGTGTGGGCTTTCCATTACCGAAGGAAAAATTCGTTCAAAGAACAGAAGTCCACCAAGATCAAAGGGACAAAATCTGCATGCAGTGAAGACAGAGCTGCAATAGAATCCAAGGGCTGGATGGGAATGGGCACAAGGCAATGGGAAAGGATACACAGGGTTTTCCTTTGTTCTCACTTTCTTACAGTCACAGCAGATGCTAAGGAGTATTTCTCTTCTGCTTGTCAGGCTATCATCTCTTTCACCAAGAGCCAAATAGGGTGAGTAGAAAGACATTTCTTCTTTCTATGCTCTCTTTTTTCCTCCTAGGCTTTGGCTTTCCTATCCCCACCACCATCAATTTATTCCCCTTTTGCAGGGAAAAATGCAGAGCAAGATGCAGCCATATCCAATTTCACTAAAGAATGGGCTCTAAAAAGTTAATGCATTCACACTTCTGATAGCAGCAAAATAATTAAATCTGCAGTAAAACACTGACTCATGTGGTACCTAAGCAAAATGTCAAATTTCATGGTGGCACAGCATCACTTCTGTCCCCAGGCTCTCAGGAGTGTTGTTTTAAACTCTTTGATGACTCTAAGGAGATTAAAAGCATATGTTTTTAGGATGCTTTCAGAAACATATAAAAGACAATAAGAAAGAAAGCTGAGATTCTGTGGCAAAGGCTGAAGGTTCCTGCAGTGAGAAGTGCTGAGGAGAGCTCTGTCACACAACTCCTGCCTACATGCAAGCTAAAGAACACGATCCAAACCCACATCCAAACCCCCTGGAGCACCACCACTGATTAGCATCCTAATTCTGGACCTGCCCAAACACCACGGGCAACTTTCTCAAGTCTCTGCAGGTATTTGAAGAATTGCTACATTTCTCAATGGCTCAAAGCAAAGCTCATGTCAGCTGGGACTTAGAAACAAAAACTTCCTTCAAATGAGGACTGATCCGTGGGTTTTTGGAGGGCAGGTAGAGGATTCAGAGGCAGCAGGTGGTTTTCCTTTAAAAGATGGCCAAAGGAGGAGGTTTGCCCCCTTTTCTCACAGCAGCCTTGGGGTGTCACCCAGCAGACAAGAAAATGAGAGCTGCTCCCAGGACTGGTGCAGTATTTTCTGTGCTTAGGAATAAGCCAGCATTGGATAAACATCCTTGGAAATGAGGAATGAAGGACCTTCTCTTTCTTTTCTGTCCCACTGCACCTTGGGTTAATTTGAGAGAAATGCAGTGCATTCACTTTCTGTCTGTGGCCCAGCAAATATTTAACTATTTCTCACTAAGGGAAACATGAGATCTCTTCCACTTCCCTGAAAATAATTGCCACATTGCAAACCCTGCAAAATCTTGCACACTGCAAAAACTGAAAAAAAGGGAATTGTGAGAGCTCTCCCAATTCCTAAGGGATAATTGAAGACCCCAGTGCACACATGGGCTCACACTGGCTGCTGTCACAAGTTTTTGCTGCCAAGGACATGAAACTCTTGTAAGGAGAATCAAGCATGCATGTAGGTCTGGATCAATTGACTTGGTATTTGGGAAAAGGAGAGGAAATCGGGGCACAGAATGGAAAGTTAACAGAGAGGCAGGGGAGGTAAAAGATAAGGATGTTTTCCTGCCATTGGGCACCCACATGCTGCAGAATTTTGGGCACAAATGCTACTAAAAATGTCCTTTTTATTATAGTTGTCTCCTGAAAAAAAATATATCAGCCATTCAATTCACTGCTCCGAAATTATTCTTTACCTTTTTGCCAATGCATACATTTGTGAAGGGAACACATAATACTTTCCAGAAGTATAATGTTGGTATCTGTAAATATATTTCTGACCTCTTTATCTTCTTCTTCTACCACTTGTCATGAGCCCCAGGCCAGTGTTGCTCTAACAGCTGTATTGAGCAGTACAAGCTGAGCTGGAGCTTTGAGGTATTTTTGTGTCTGTTCACTTGTTAAACGTGTGCTCTGCTTTTCTAATGTTGTTAAACTGAACTTCCTGGATTAACAGTTAATATAGGTCAAAATTTGTCCTTAAGGGACAGGCCAGACTCAGTCTGCTATTTCCCTCAGCTGCAAGGCTAGGCTGTGTTTTTCTCCTCATGTAATTTTGTGATGTTGCTGGGTACTTCCCAGTCATTTCAAGCACTGGTGTTTTTTCTAAAATCATCTTTCTATAAACCTCCTTTTTAATAAGCTACTGCTTCATTTCTAACTTTTTTTTTATGATGATTGAGACCTACTTTATTAAGGAATGCCTACATATTTTCTTTGCCCTCATAAATAGAGAGATCTCCTCAAAGCTTTCAAAGTACTTAGCTGCCCTGCATAGTGTGGTGAAGAGGGTGAAATAGAATATATTATGAAATGTCATAGCCATTTTAAACTGGATGAGCAATTAGTGAACTAATAATAAGGTTGCAGCACTGTTTCTTCAGAAACCTTTAATTTTGACATCAATAGGCATCATCCATGTCTCAGCTTGAAACAACAACTTTATAGCTTTGGTTGGTCCTGATGATAGCAGTGCTTAGCTAACAAAATAAAGGCACCTATGACACTGTTAATGGAATGATTAAAGCTGCAGATGAAAATGCATGGGAAAAGAAATGTATGGTTTGCTAATCTGCTTTGTACTTTTGGAGTGTCTCCTATGGGAGACTGTGAGGTTCTAGGCCTGGTTACACAAATACAGAACGACTGCCAGATCCACTCTAGCCATGTTGGTGTCCCTGGGCTCCCTCTGTAATCAGAGAAGAGACAGGAGCCTCGTGTTGCCACTCAGAATTGCCCTGTCTCATTAGGCAGAATTAGCTTTGGTGAATTAACCCTTCTGCCTCCTGTCATATCTGTTCTCTGGACAGCTTAAAGTTATTACAGCTCATCCTCACTGCTCCAGTTCCTGATAGTTGAAACTGAAAAGCTGTTTTGTATTTTGCACTAATACAGTCTCATGCATAGAACTTCCTTGCTGTTTTTTGAAATAAAGAGGAAGGGGACTTTGCACAAGTTTAATGTCAGTTTAGCTCTGTAGGCCTTACTACAGGATCCATCATTAAAATTAAGCATGTACTTAATTGGTTTCCCGAACACAGATGGATTTAAGCACATGCTTAAATGCCTTGCTCACTTGAGGTCCTAATGGACCATGCAAATTTAAAAGTTCACTTCTCATTGAGATAAATGGAGTGGATAATCATAAATTTATCAGAACAGAAGCTGCTACTCACTGTGTATCTTGGCAGCATCTTGCAGTATTGTCCTCTTCCTCTGCTGGGATATCTAGAACTTGCTGAAATAGAAAAGCAGCAACAGGATAAGAACTAGTTTTTCTCACTCAGAACAGACCACCAGTAAAGTGTTTGATGGTAAGATATCTGTTCATCTGCCACAGAGAAAAATAAATATTTTTCCATGAAACCAAATAAAAAAATTAGTGGGAATTAGGTGGAAACAAAAACCCCAAGGAAACAGAAAGGATACTTATGACTGAAAAATCCACCAGCTACTTCATGGCTTTGCACTGTCTTTCCTGGTAAATTTTTTTCAGCTGGACAAGTGCTGTTGCAATGGTTAGCACTGAATACTCTGCCCAGCAATCCAGCAGGTTCTTCCCTGAGAAGCAGCCTGGCAAAGACCAGTGAGATCCAGATTTGTGTCTGTTTCTAATAGTTGATGGTATTTTCTTCTATTTTATGAGGACTGAACCCATGTTTCCTCAGTAAGAAATCAGTATTTTCTGAGAGGAGTTGATCTGTCTTGAAATAGACAAAGAGTGGGAAATAGTACAAAATTTTCTGGAAGGGAAACAGACAAAAATAATGTATCCATAGAAATACCAGATTTCAAATGCCATTCCTTAGGAAACCAAAGTATGAGGTTTCATTAAATTTAATTGTGGTGGACAAGTGCTGAATAATCCAGTGATAAGCTCTGGGCATGTGCTACTTTTTAAAGTAAAGTGTACAGAATAGTCTTAACATTTGTTGCCTTTGCTTATACAAGGCTCAGCATCTACCAGCTTTTTTTTATTTCTTTATATGTTACAATTTCTAGGTTTGTTTTGAGCCATATTGGATCATGGAATTAAAAATTCTGGTAGCTAAAATAGCAAGAAACACTGTCTAGAAAGGTGACAACCAGGAAATTTCACATCTTGTCCATTATGATACATTTCACCAAGCTATAACCATTTTATTATCACTGTCATTTTACCAAAGACCATGAAACAAAGTATTTATATGAATTGCAGAATTACTTTGGGAGTAAAATTCATGTTTTACAGTAAAAGCATACAGCAGATAAATCTGTTTCATTTCTTAAGAAAGGTGAAAAGATGTTATGCAAGTACCTGCTGTCATGTTGTTTTTAGGACAGAATTGCTGTGGCCATAAACTTTGCAGTGACTTTGCAAGGTGTCAGGACTTGCTCTGTCTGAACTTCTCTTGACCTGCCTGCAGTCTTTTTTCAGTTAATTTGGTTGTGGCAGCAATTTCTCTAACTTTTTAAGACTTTCTGGCTGATTTGCTATACTTTTGTTTATCTTTTGGTGGTACTACCATGGTTTTAACAGTAAATATGGGTAAATATGGGCCTGGCAGGATGAGAGAGACACAGGGTTGGTTCAGTGTGGAGAGTTACAAACTTGGGATGAGGAAATATGGAACACAGACTTGGCACCAAAGGCTCCACAGCTAAAGAAATGCAGACCTGGAGCTGGACTACTCTGTTTTTTCAGGATAAACAAGCAAACAAAGAAATAGTATCTAGCACATGCACATCCACCATAAAAAATTGCTGTAACTCAGAGGTGCAGATCAGTGACAAAGCCTGGCTGTAAAGACATGTTAGCAGCCATGTAAAAGTGACCCCAACTGAATCCAAGGCAGAGAAAGAGGAAAACTTCAAAGTGAATGTCCCTGGCAAAGGACTTGGGATGCTGACAACTTGCTGGGGACACTGTCACCATGAGAAAGAAATTCCCAACCCAAGGGGCAAGAGGAACACCAGAAGGGTGAGCATAACATCATGAAAAGAGTTAGAAATTAAATGCATGCGTAAAAATTTAACTGCATTACACTTTTTATTACTGAACATTTTCTGCAAAGACTTATTCTTTCTCTTTCCATAACAATTATGTGTGGAATAATAATGATCCTTGAATGAGACTCTTAGGATTTCAATTGTACTAATGATAAATTTTGACTTCATGTATAAGGTACACTTCCTCTTTACCTGCAAACAAGATTTTAACTCCCAAAGGAAGAAAGTTTGAAATTGTTCAGCTCTCTTATAGCACTTTTATATAGTGAAATTGTTCCCACTTTTATAGCAGAAAACAGTATACCAAGATCCATTGGTCAGAACTTCATGTGATGAAATAATGAAATTATTTTTGTTATCTGCTGCCAGCAATAATAAACACATTTCAAAAAAAGCAAACTGTGCAAAACAGAAAAATGGTCTTAATAGGGAAATGTTAAACAGGAATGTGCACACTGTAGGAGTTTGTTTTGCCTTTGTCCTTTTGCCAATGGCAAGCTTTAGGCAAGAGGGAAATAATGCATTACTGTAGCTCACGGAAATAGTCTGCCCTCCCTTCTACATTTGCTAGGGTGGTGTTGTTGCTGCCTGCTCTGTCAGGATCCCTGTTTGTGCTCCCACCAGCTCTTCAAAAGAAGCAGCTCTTGCTCAGCTCATGGAGGTTTTCCATCAGGAGAGCAGAGCTGGATAAACTCCACGCTTCTTAACACTCCAGCTTAGCAAAAACATGCTCTGTGCAATCCTCGCTGAATGACCTTGGCTTTTCAGGGGCTGGAAAGGCTGTATATAAAATGAATTTTTACTGCCAAAATGGATCTTATTATTTGGAGTGGTTTAGGCTACATTTGTACAAAGCAGCACGTAACTGTTCTTTGGAGAGCCACGGCGAGGTTTTATAGGAACATGGAATGGAAGCAAAGAGGTCGCATTAATTTATGCTTTCATAATGTTGGGATTGTAAGGAAATATATTTTAAATAAGAATTGACATTGGAGACCTCCATGATAACAGCTTATATTGAAGGAAATCATTCTTATACAATATGTTTCTCAAGGCTCATAAAAGATAGCAATAACAAACACCATTATGCAGTATCTGGGAAATTCTATTTACTTAAAATGCTTTCTGCTTTTATTATTATTCAGGCTCGTTTCTTCAGTGGAAGTTCTGATTGAAGCTTGAGCAATGTGTATGATCTCATTACAACAGGGCTGCCTTAGAAAATCTGATACTGATAGCTCCAACAATGGCACCTCTCACTTATTATCTGTCACTAGGCCACAACAAGAGCCCTGCAAATTTCCTGCCGTCAGATTCTGGCAGGTGGCTGGAAACCAATATAATATAATATTCCACATACACCCTGTTGCACTCGAGGGGAAAAAAATGCCTGTTCAATATCCTGACTGTGGCTGGTTTGGAGCACAGGCTGCCCCACAGCAGTGCTGGGTCACTGGCAGGTTTCTGCTCTGCTGGGGATGTACAAAATGTCACCATGTAATATGGACACACATCAACAGGAATCTTCTCACTGCACACCTTCAGGTTACTCACAGACAGCTTTTAGGGCTGTCAGTCACTGATTTCTAGCAAGCAATTCCTTGTCTCCTCATCATCAATTTTCTACTGCATGTACATACCCAGGGCAGCTCGATTTTATCTTTGAGATGTCCAAGAGGCTAGGCAGGGTCACTTAGCTCAAAATCTGCATATAAGTACATATCTGCTGGCAGATTTTAGAGAGAGAAAAGGAGGAAAAGTTTCCTCTCTTTGTCCCTGTGCAGCTCTACTAAAGTAATTCAATGTTATTCCTTAGTTATCCTCTACTTTTGTGGTGTTTGTCAGTACTGACAACAATTGATGTTTGGGGTAACTACTCACAAGTCCTGCACCTGTACAGCCTTGAAATAAAAAGCAAACCCTTCTCATCAACCCAAATTTAATAGTGTTGTGGCCTTTTAAATTGGGATTTATTAGAGGAAAAAACATTCCAAACACCTCACACACAGTAAAACAAGATAGCAGTCTAAGCAGGAAAAATTCAGAACATAAAAAGTGAGAAATAAAACATATGGAAAGCTGGAAAACAAATAATCCTCTTGAGAAGGATGGGTCCTTTTCTCCAGTCTTTCTTTCAAATTTTTTCCAACCTTCAGTGTTCTGGTGATTGAGATAAAGTGTTCTCTCCCCTGACTTCTCTTTGGAGTCTTTCAGGCCACTTTCTCTCATTTCTGAGTCTTGCCATAGGTCTGCCCTTCACTGCAGCTAGCCTCTTTCTCCCTTCAGAAGTGCTGCAGTACCCATTCCTTCAGACTTTTCCCTGTTTTCCCTGCCTGTCCCTCCAGAGGAATTGGGAGTCTGGCTTATTTAGATGCTCAAATGGATGGTGTAATTCCCCTTCCTCCCTTATTTCCAGGGTGCTCATCTTCAAACCACAGCACAATCACCAGCACCAGCCTTCCTCCCTGCTCTCCCTCTTTGCAACACTCCTGTAATTATATCCCATTATATAAATTCTGTATATCATGGTTCAAATGCCTGCTGAGGAACTATAGTCACATTCACCAGCCTGGCCTGCTCTAAAATCTGTTTGTGGCACAAACCCCTGGCTGAAGTGGGTACATTGTCTCCTCCCCTTCTCCTTTATTACCTTTTTCTGATTCCATAACGTGGGGTTTTTCTGACTCGTTTACTGATAAATCTTGATGGAAGCCTCACGGTGGCCATTTTGAAGACATCTTCTGACAATCTGGTACACAGTCTTGCTGAAAAATAAAAAATTCCATTTTGAGTTACTTTTTTTTCTAAACAACTAAAAGCATCAGAGCAAAGTTGCTAAAGGAAAGTTATTGCTTTCCCCTTGTTTATAAGTGCACATCTTGATGAAATTCTGTGACTAGTTAGCTGCCAAAAACATTTAACATTATGAATTAATAAACCCATGAATTTTGTATAAGATGTTTTCTGGAATGCCTTTCTTGTTGCTGATTGCCATCTCTTTTAGTGGAATAAAGTCTCCTGCTAGGGGTTGTTGCTGACAGCTCAAAGTAGCTCATTTATCCAGGTGGTAAAACAGATTTAATGAACCATGGGAAACACATGATTTCTCAGAAATGACCATAATGACAACGGTTCGTAGATAATAACAGGCTATTTACCTGTGCCTGAGCTGCTTCAAATTTATTTTCTTCGGACAATTTCCTAACCTCAGCTACAGTAACAATATGATAGAGCTGTAGGTCTACAAACAATTTGTTAATTAAAATTAATGTTACACTATTGATCTCTTGCATTAAGCACATAGGTCTTCTGAAGGAAGCATGATCAGCCAACCAAGCAAATCTGTGGGTCTGACCAGTTTAAGGGATGAAGGATTTCCCTCATAAGCTGCCTACAGCCTTCCTGGTGCACTTATAATCAGCATATCCTTAGGATTATTGATTCTCCCCCGTGAAGTGTAAAGCTTGTTTCTGTTGATGTCCAGGTTATTGGACTGATGTGTTTTCTGAAGGGAGCAAGAAACCCCTTTACATTCTTATGTGAGATAATCAGATTTACACATAATCTGGCCAAGTATGATGGATTAGATGGGTGGGTGATTACTGCAGATGGAATCAACACTTTCATGCATGACAAATGCTTTCTATCTAGAGTTACTGAACTCTGGCAGGGAGGAGAAATTAGAGAGGAGTTTGGGCTCACCTTTTTCAAAATGTGATCTGCCAGATAACAGAAGTTACAGGGTTAAAACGCATAGAAATAAAAGGAATTTATATATAAGTAATCAGGAAAAAACAGTAGGAAACAAATCAATTCAGCAGAGGCAGGTAGATATCCTGGGTAGGTTTTATGTGAGATTTAGACATTTGAATACAAGAACACAATTCACAAAACCCTTTCTTAACATCCCCGGCATCCAAAAGGATAAGGATACTTGGATTTTCACCAGAAAGTTCCCTGGTGTTCCTATCTTGCATCTGATCCTGCTCAGAAGTGACAAAAAGCAATCTCCCTCCTGATATTCCCTTCTGTATGAGGATTCTCCTTGCTTTGAAGACTGTTTTATAGTTTAATTTAACTTCCACAAATTCAAGACATCGACTTAACTGAGCTAGAGGACTCTGCTCCATCTTCTGTCCCACCTCTTTGTCCCCAAAATCACATTCCTTTGTAATAAAATAGGAAGAAATTTTCCATCTTTAGATGGCACCTAAATCTTTGAGACTACTTGGGTGCTAAGGTCCTTTGGTCACCACAGATCTTGGAGGGCTCCACTGTCATTGCCTTTCATTGGGCAGGCAGGGTTTATCCCTGGGGATAATTAAAGTGCTTTACTAATTCCTGTCTTAGATCTAATTACGGACATGAGTTTGGATTTACTTTACATTAGTACTTCTATGTAGCATAAACACCAAAATACATAGTAGAGCTTTCACAGACAAGCTCACATTTAAATATAATCTCCAGGATCTACATGACAGAATACGAATTTTAAGCATTTTTAAGAGACAATTTTGGCACTTGTGCAAAGAGAAAGAGAGGCAGAGAAGAGTTGCAGTGATAATTTCCAAAGAGCCAAGTAATCTTGATATTTTTTTCACATGCATCCCACACCTTCAAAAGGATACATTCCTCCTCTTCTGCCAGGGGAGAGTTTTGAGATGTGCAACATTTCCTGTGTAACAACATATCAGTTTCAGCTTGTGATGACAAAAAATTGCTTTCAAATATCACGAGTTCAAAAGTGCAGCAGAAATTTGAAAGTATTAGTTTCACATTCTGCTTAAGAAAAACTGTGAAAAGAGAAGCAGAGAGGAGACCGAGGATAAAATTCCAGTAAAAATAAGATATCTGTATCTAGCCAGACAGTTGGTATTATATATATCTATATAATACTGTGTGCATGACAAATATGGCAACAGAGCATTAAGGCTGCATGGTTAGGCAGTCAAAAGTTTGGAAACAGCCTAGTTAAGGTTGCTTGCTGTGCTGCTCTTCTCCCTCACATTGTGAACACATTATGCCTTTTTTTAACTTCAATACTTCTCTGCATAGTCTTTTTCAGATAGAAAAAATATTTCTTTTGTATAACCTCAGGAAACTTGAAATGTTGTTTCTTCCTCTAAGCATTTGTGGATTTTCATTATCATAGTGGTGCAGAGAGCAACACAGATGCTCAGGCTGTTTTTTAGCCTTTTGTACCACTCAGATGGCACAGAAGGGCCATAAACCAGACACCACCAGCCCACCTCCCCACCCTCCTCCCATATTTCCTTCTGTTGTGTCTGATATGGATGCTTTTCTCCTGCCTCCCTCCTTCTGCCATTTTTTGCATTAACTAAAATGAAACACAGCAGTGCAGCTTTTCAAATAGGGAAAAAAGCTGGCAAGGCCTTCCTCCATCATCACTCCTATGTATTAAAAAAAGGTGCATGCAGCATCTCCTGCAAGCCTTGATGTGATTTGTCCTTTGTCGCTCAGGCTGGGTGGAGACCCTTCAAGACTGGGGGATCTGGTCTTTTATTTTATAGCAGTCACGACCATGTTTTGACACTCCCACCCTCCTCCCACAGGCACATGGTGTCCTCTGTTTGGAAGGACTACTGAGCCTGCAGAGAGCAGTTTTTTCCACCTGACTCCTGAGGTGTCTGTCTCAGTTCATTGCTATCAGTTCACCTGCAAATCCATCTCCCTGATAAACACTCAAGATTTAATTGCTACTCTCTGGATTTTTTTCATGACACAGAATAAGACCTCAGAATTTGATTCCTTTCATTTTCACCCTGGTGACTATTATATCTTCTAACCTTTCAGTCTCAAACCAGAGCACAGCATTGCAAATCTTGCACCCACAGGAAAGGAGAAAAGCCTGTTGCCTCCTCAAAAAAGGGTATGAATCAAAAGCACAGCATCTACATGATCACTTTGACACTGTGATTGAAACCCACTGATATCTATGGTCTCACAACCGAGCTGTGCTGATGCACAGACCTGGACTATGACTTTTAATGACAATCTGACTCTGAGGGTACAAATAATTACTGGAACATCTTATGGAGAGAATAAAACACTTGCAATAAATTTAAAGATATCCAGTGCATTCATGTTCTACATAGTCAGACAGTCTGAGGGCAATCACAGCTGCATGCACATCCCTTCCCTTTCCAGGTAGGAGTAGGCAAACACCCAGTTTTGGATGTGGTTAATAACTTTACTACTGCCAGATGATTATCAACACCCACCTGGTAGAGATCACTCCTGGAACTGCAGAGCAGGAATGCTCTTTCACTCGGGGTAAAATCTGCAAGCTTATTTACATCACCTCCATCATGAGTTTAAGCTAAAGTGGAAATCTGAGAGATGAGGGGTAGCCACTGATAGGTTTTACCAGGACTTCTGTCTGTGTGTAATCACCAGTGGAATAGAAGGGACAAATGGGGAGGGGTGCAGAGGCTTCCAAAGCAGAGGCATTTGTATGCTTTTATTGTATCTGCTGGAAGCTTCTTATTCCTATATTTATTTACTCAGAGCTGAGGCTTCAGCATTAGCCTGATTCTCACATGCTCTCTGTAATGGATGTGCAGGGGATTCAAACCCATTTTACTGCATGGCTGACTAAGAGACTAAAAAGGGGCAAAATATAAACTGTCAGCATGAGGTGGAAGCAACACATGAAAAAATTTCATATTGTATCTTTTCAGTTTCCATTTCATTTTGGAAGATGGCATAAAATTCTTACCTGAAGTGATGTTTTTAAAGCTCAAGGAACACAATGTGATTCTGTTATGTGACTTCATGATCTTTTATAAACCTCTGCTTAGCTTAATAGATTTCTATTCTAAAGTTATGAGAGGAAACGTAGAAAATATTGTCTGTTGAAAACTCAGAGCAAGATCAGCAAGCTGTATGAAAGAAAGAAAAAAATGTTCGACTGGAAAGTCAGCAACTCCTCAGCAATTTTATTATAAATAACTCAATTATATTGTATAATTCCCATGATTGCCAGAGACTTCATTGATTACTCACAATGGTACTGCATTAGGCTGCTGATAATGAGATGTTTATTTTAATAACTATTTTCTGTGTAGATGTACTAGTTTGCAGAAGCACTAGGTTAAGGATACTTCAGTTAAGTGACTCCTGAATGAATTTAACATAAGAAGGAGGACAGATGGGCTTTCAACTCCACAGCAACAGTAAAGAAAACAAGACATCACTGCGGCACAGATCCTTTCACGCTGTTCTTTTTGCAAATAAAATGTACTGCCTTTCAGCACATTGGCTATTTCTGCCCAGGCTGGTTATATCATATAAAGAACTCAGAATCTTAATCAATAAAGGTTCGACGTTTCTGACACTTGTGTTAAGCAGCAGCTTACCCTGGGAAAGACAATTTTCCATGTTTCTTGAACACACACTGTAATAAAGGGAATTGCACTGGGAACAAGGTAATGGGTGCCTTCAGCAATGGTTGCAGATCGTGGCCTAAAATTAGTGATGAAAATAATGGGGTTTGATTTTTACCAGAACTTCCATGAGAGGTTAAGTTCGTTCTACCTGTTCATGTTTCTAATCCCCATTTTGCAAGCAAACCTTGATTCCCTTGACTCTATCCCTAGCACCTCTTTGGTGAGCACATTTCAATATGTGAGCTATTATCCAGTGTGGAAAGCTCCCCTGGGAATCTAGCTGCAAGTCCATTTCTATGTTCAAAGTCATTATCACTCTGGTTGGATCCAAAGGCATTCGCCATATCTACAATCAGGGAACAACTGAAGATGCAGTTTCAGCAACTGGAATTAAAAAATCCATTTCAAAGACAGAGGTACAGTAATCTGTACAAAATTATTAGATTTCACACAACCACTGAGCTATTTTGACAATTTAGTCCCCAAAAACCTGTACCAATAACTATATTGCAAAATACTGAGGCATTGGCACAGCGTGATGCAACTCTCTGATCTCAAGTTAATCTTCAACAATAAAATGACCTAGAAAGAATTTATTTTTGTTTCTTACGTGGCTGAGGGGTTTGAGCTACACTCTGCAGACACCAGAGGCCTGCAGAGGATTTCATTTGATATTTCTTCCTGTCATTTCTGTTGAGCTTCCACTTACCCTCATTAATCTTAGAGCAGACTCTGCCCAGCATCTTCCCATGTAAGCACGACTTCCCTGCTGGGAAGCCTGAGCAGATGCTTGGTATAACTTCCAACATTTGGGCCAGCACATCATATGTTATGTAGGAAAAAGCCTCTGGACAGGTTTCAGAGGTGTGGCTGCAGCCACAGGCTCCCACTGAGGGTGTGCCAAAGCCTTTTGGAGAGAGTGTCCAGTCTCCTGCTATCCGTGATGAACCTGCACTAAAAATCCAGATTTCCCTGCCCAGCACTTCAAGCTCCAACAGCAGAATGGTGCTCCATAGTCCCTCCTCTTTCTGTTTGATGCACTGGTGTGTGGGTGAACCCAAAGAGAAGCTCTGAAAGGCTGGTCCCGAGAGTCTCAATCAGTATTAATCATTCTTATCCATCACAACTCCTTTTTAGATGACACAACAACTCCATCCCTACTCTGTATAGGTCTGTTTATAGTCCAGAAGTAATATTACTTGCCAGCAGCAAAATTAAACTATTTCATTAAATTATATACAAGGAAAATGTTGGGCAGGGCTGCAGAAAAGTCCTTTTGATGAAAAATGAGATGTGTATGGCTGTGGTTTTACAGAGAAAGGAATTAGAGGCAATGCTGCTTTTATAAACTCTTGTGTCTGACAAATAAAGCAACTGCCAGATTTATATCTCTGCTTTTCATGGAAAAGGGGTTATAAGGATTCTCTCCAGATCATTACAATGGGTCATGATTTCACGTAAAAAAATTACACCTAACATATAACTGAAATATTTTAGCAGATAGTGGTCACTTTGAACTCACTTATCCGTCATGCTTTGCAAATACAAGCTGCAGTAGAGGGAAATGTTCTCGTCTTTTCTTCAGAAAAGACAAAGAAGTATCAAACCAAAGTTTATGACATTTCATCTTCTTATAAAAAGACAAAGCAATTAAACTGTACAAGGACCAATTCAGGTTCATGATACCTGTTTTAATAACGATGATCAAGGCTAGATTTTCAGTCAGATTTTTACTTTGAATCTTAAACTTTAAGAGGTTCCCTGGAGACTCCATCTTAACATGAATTGTAGAATAGAAAAAAATATATAATGCTTAGTTTTAATAATTTTAACTAAAACTAATAGTCTGTGTCTAAATTTTCCCCATCCTTTTGTCTTAGATAAAAGCATTAAATCTATTTGCTATGTAATTCCTTTTAATCTCTTCTGCCTTTTACTTTTTAGGATTAAGAATCCTATGGGAAGGTGGAACTCTGGTTTAATCCATACACAGATTTGTCTTTTACCATACTCAAATCTCTCTCCTGTTTGCCAGAAGACATTGTAGTGATAATTTTCAGGCTAAGGCACTACATGAAAAATAAGGCTGGTTTTCAGCCAGGTTTAAAGCACAAGACATCACTTGTATGATTTATTAAAAAATATTTTTTAAAAATGGGTGAGACTAAATAAAATTAACTGCAGCAGAAGCACTTAAAGAAAAACTTCATCAGTATTTTTCTTAATTCCACATTTGTGTTAATTTGGTGCCTCACCCTTTTGCCATGTTTCTACACAAATTTAAACTGGTTAGATATCTCTCTCTGCCTTCATTTACTGCAGCTGTAGATTCCTTAACAGTGAAATGAGGACCACAGCACTTCTCTGCCTCACCAGCCAGTCCAATTTTTAATCATTAAGGTACAGAAAAAGACTTTCTAACTTCAAGCCTGGTATAAGTCTCATTTTTATAACGGGTAAGCACTTCTTCCCTGAAATTTCTCTTCCCCTGAATAAGGCAGTTGGTTCCTTGTACGTTTTCATCAAGCCTTCTATTCTTTCCTCTTTTTAATGGTCTCCACTGCCAGCATTTAAACAAACATTTTAATATAGAAAACTCATCCTCCACAGCAAAAAATACAGAAAAAAAGGTGAATGAAATCTATACTTACTCCCAGTCTGCTTTCTGCATACCCAGCAAATGTGTGATGTGGATGAGTATGTGCAAGGTAGGGCAGAAAGGGAAGCAAAACTGCAAAATGAAATGGCTCTTGAAAAGCAGGAAAAGAAGCTACTTGGTGTTCACACAGTATCAGAAAGCTGAAAGCAAATTTGCCCTTGAAGAAAGGAATGGAAAGGAGAAAGACAGTGGAAGAGATTCAGGCAGCTGAGTTCAACTTTTCTTTTAAGTTTCAAGTTTGTTTGAAACAGAGTTTGACTCTCAGTGCTGCTGACACTGCATAAAGCAAACCCACCAGTGAGGTTTAGATGAAACTCGTGTAAACAGCAGCAGATTTCATGCTGTTCTAATACAGACCCCTGTGAAAGCACAACTGTTCAGAAAAATATGTAATATACTTCGAGTGTGTGGACCTACAAACCTCAAGAGGCACTACCACAATGGTTCTGGCTGAATGACTTCTAATTTGACACTGAAGAGGCAACCTACCAAGTAATAACTGTGAAAACTGCACAGGGACAATAATTCAGCTACCATAGCTGTGTTTTAAGCACAAGGAGTTCTGCTATATATTAGTGCTAACCTCAACACAAAGCTTACCTTTGTATCAGATTATTCCTCTGTGTTTTAATGTGTGATCCAAACAAAAATAACACAAATCACAGACCCTGCTGCAGAGCACACATAGACAAGTTTACATGCCATGTTGCACATTCTAGTAGAAAAAAACCAGAAGTATTTGCGGTGGAAGAACTAACATGAAAAATAGAATCATTCTCCATCTGAGACAAGTGGCAAACTGTGCAGGGTTTCCCTGGACAGGGCTGGCAGTGTCACCTTAGCCAGCAATCATCACTGAAGCCCTGTTCCATTACAGCCACAAACCTTTCTTCCCATACAGCACTTCTGCCCTCAAAGAACTGCTTGGGCAGTAGCTGGTCAGCACAATTCCTCCATGATAAGTGCAGGTATTGTGTACATTTCCCAGAGGCACAATGGAGTTCAAGCAGTACCAATCCAGGCCTGAGCAGGAATTAAAAATCAGGAGTTCTGGCCTGGCAGTAGTTACTTCTAGTCCCCGTGAATCTAAAAGCAAACATTAAGGAGGAGAATAGTCATTTATTGATGCTGTTCTGCTCTACTGTTCATAAGATGCATGCTTAATTCCCAGCCCCGTGCTCTGCAGAGAGCATGAGCATTTAAACCAGAATGTCTCATCACTTCAGTAATGACATCTCCAGGGATCTCCAGTGCAGGGCAGATGGGCTACAAAATCTGATGGAAGTCACTGAGGAAGTGACTGATGCTGTCTTTCTTGGTGCAAACGCTGATTCCCTAAAACAGCAGCACAAGAAGCTGCTGCAACGTGGTGTCATTGAAATTCTGAAATGCATGTTCATGAAAAAATAAGTGAGTTTCATTAATCACCTAGACCACTCTGGTTTTGGAAATTCTTCTTCAAAAAGTGCGTCTTGGGGGTTAACAAGATGCAGAATAAAAAAAAATTAAAATATTGTTTGATTCGTATAAAGAAAGGGCAAGACATAAAGTGCCACACCACGGAGACACAGCAAAGCCCGCAGATATTTTACATAATCAGTTTGCTAATCCAGGCGCCAGGCAGGGCTGCTGGGCGCTGTCCCTTTTTGCCGCACGATGCTCCGAAATGTGGGTCAGCCGAGCGCACTGCCGGCGCCTGCCGCTCCGAGGAGCCACAAGGCAGCAAAACGGGGAAATCCGATAGGCAGCCATGGCTATTTTCCCTCTTAGCGCAATCTCTGCGAGCGCCGCGAAACTTCGGAAAAGCTCGGCGCCTCCTGGAAGTCAGGCAAGAGTGCCTTTGTCGCTTTCAGTAGGGAAATGCCTGACCTGTCCCAAACGCAGGTAGGAAATGGTGTTTAAAAGCTGTTTGAAGCATTAGGATGGGCGGTGTGAGCATCCTTCAGCGGAGCCCCGAGCGGGAGGGACAGCAGCGCCCAGCCCCCGGATCCTCCCCCGCCTATCCTCAGCATCGGCGGATGGATGGATGGATGGATGGATGGATGGATGGATGGATGGATGGATGGAAAAACACTCGTGGGGGTGGCTTATGCTCCTGCCTGCCACAGCTGAGGGCTGAGCAGGCGGCAGGGACCAGCTGAGCCAGGAAACATTCCAAACGGGATGCAGGAGCGGGGCGGGAGCAAGGACCAGCTCTGCCAGCCCAGTCCAGGCACGGCTGTAGGGCCACCTGGGGCTCAGGGCTAAGGGTCCGGCAGCCAGGCTGTTCAGGGCAAAGATAAATGCTTGTATCTATGGACACACCACCTGTGACCCTGAACCAAGAGTCGGAGGCAGCACTGCCTGCCCTCTCCTCAAGGAAATGAGCAGGATGGGGAAGAGAGAAGATGGAGCCGTGGCATTGCCCTGGGAGCTTGTGCAATCCCTTGGCTGCTGTGTCCAAACCCATGTGGTGCCTGGGGATCTCTTAGAAACAGCCTTTAGTATGAGGAAGTTTCATCCAGTTTCCAACAGGCTCCACAAATTTCCCCAGAACGCTGAGATTTTTAGGCTCTGCCACAGGTCTGGTCCTTTCAGACACATCAGGTCTCTGCTGTGGCCACAGTCCAGGCACACTCTGAGGAGCTCAGGGCTCCTGTGGTTGTGCCATGGAGCTCTGCTCACCAAGCTTGTGCTTCCAGCTTTTGTTTCCAGGCCGTGTTTGCTGGATCTGCTGAGAACGAGCTCAGTGTGGGATCCATCCCCAAAACATTATCCTTTCTCTTTGTGCACAGAACAAGTGTTTGGCACAGAACTACACGCTTCTGCCTGGGAAATCCCTTGTAGATATGGATGTGTGGAAAAGAGAGAGAGAGCAAGCAGTACAGCAGATGTAGCAGGGAAAACAAAGCTTTGAAGGCAATTTGCCCCAGAGGAATGACTCAAGTGCAATGACTTCCTCGTGTTTTCACAAATATACTGTGCATAAAGACATAAACTTGGGCATTGGAGTGCAAACCTCTCTCCCACAGACACCTGCATGTCTTCAACACCATGTACATTCTATTATAAGTAACAGCAACACCTTGCTTTTGAGGCAGAATTGTGAATAAAATCTCTTCTAAAATCAGCCAGCACTTGCAGACAGCTTTAACCCCCTGCAATCAATACTTTATGGATAAGTTGATGCATGCACTCTGAAGAAAATGAAACGAAATGTACCGTGTCAGTTTACATAATCCAAGAGCCGATAGCCTTCATTTTCTGAGCCACCAAAATGAAGATCTAAAAAAAAGAGATTTGGAGACTGGAGTTTAATCTCTGCATATTTTGCATATTTTTTTTCCCAAGAAGTCTCAAAACCTTTTTAAGGGGAGAAGAAACAACTTACAATGTCGCAGCATTTCAGACACAGGCTGAGAAAATGATGTAAATTGGGAAAAATGCTGCATAAACATCCTTTTTTCTGTGTCATGCTGTCTGGCCTGACAGATAAGTCAGTAAGAAGCAAAAGCTTTCAGGATCCATCATCTGAATTTGCCTCAGGACTTCAGTTTTCAACTTTATTTATATTCCTGTAGAACACTAGGGGAAATCCTCCGGGGGTTATGGACAACCAGAGCCAAACCCATGCTGGGAAAACGTGGTCTCACAGTACTCTGCTCTCCTTGCCTTTGTGGCAGTGTGGCTACCACATATGTATGTGCAATTGTAAAATATTTTGATGATGAGAGCTCTTCAGGAGTCCTTGTTTAAGCACCATGATTTCCACAGGCAGGTGTTGGCTTCCATGGATCCTGTCAGCTTCAGGCACTGGTTATTCATCTGAACATGCATGCAGGCACTTTTTTGTGTGGGGCTGGATGCACAAAAAATTGATGGCTGCGTTGGACATGATTGTGTTAAAGGTGGAAGAACTCCTTGTTCATATTTGTCCTCTATTGTTTGAAATGTTTCTCTCCAGGGTCAGTTGTTTCCCATGGAATTATTTCAGTTACTCTGATAATGACTTATCAGATCTATGTATGCAACAGAGATACTTGGCAGCTACATGAAAAATAATTTAAAGAAGTATTTTCTATTAATTGTAACAAATATCTAGGCAAATGTCATATAAATAGTTGCTTAAACAGTATGAGACACAATGTCATTATTTTCAAGGAAACAAAAACCGAAACAACACAGATGAGCATTTTCAGAATAGAAAAAGAAATAGGCTGTCCTTTACATAGACACTCATCCTTTTGTTGGAATATTTACATTCACACCTTTATATTTGCAGATTTTTACATTTACTTTTTGCATTCCTGCACAGCTCTGCCAATTGTCATGATTTTACAAGATGAAATGAAAACTGTAAAAGATAAGGATAAAGCAAACACTACAAAATCCCTTGGCTTGAACACCAATACAACAGATTCATATTATTTTAATCTAGTACTTCTTGGGCAATATTTACTTACTATTTAATATTTTTCATTTAATATTTAATATTTGGTTTTGTTTAACCAGGTAAGATCTCAAGAGAAAAAGTGGATGCTGACTAGTCTCTTTCTAACCCCGGGCCTCATCCAGGTTATCCTAAACCCCCTAAATTTTCTGCAATGTGTTGTGAGCTCCTTGTAAAGTGCCCAATACACCAAAGAGATGCACCTCACTATTTGGGGACCTTGTGGCAAGGGCAGAGGACCTGCCAGGAAAGCAAAGTCAGAGTCTGCATGGAAGGCCCACATTTCAACTCCACAGAACCAAGGTCTGAGCAAGAAGAAAGTGTTTTAGTGCAAATGGAAATATCAAAACTGACAAGGAAAAGTCAAACCAGAGCCCTCCAAAGCAATCAGTGTAGCACCAATTATTCAAGAGCAGAGTCTGCTGCTAGATGCCAGCCAGGGAGATAACACATGCACTGTCTTTCCTGTTTTCATCTCCCTTGTCAGCTTGCCCCACTCAGTTATTTCTGTACTACTTTGTCTCCTCACTTCAGTTTTCATCCTTGAATTTTCATCACGGTGTCTCCCTAGAGCCTTCTCCTCATCCTGAGCTCCTAATCTGAGGGATGATAAACCCAGGAGACAAAGCTTTTTGCTGTTGTAGTGAGCTGTGTTTTGGGGTTTTTTGTTCTTGCTCTGTCTGTTCTGCCATTCTTACTCCTCTGATCTCCTCTGAAATGCACAGGGCAGAGGACAGTGGAGAAGCACAGAAAGAGAGGAGAAGTGCAAGTGAAGTTATTGCCCAATGCAGAAGAAGGCTCAAGTTACAACATCTTTAGATGGAAAAACTATCAGAAGTAAGGTTTTAGAAGACGAAATGTCTTCCCTGCTGACAGCACCGTAAGGAATAGCTGCAGGGCAGAATTTTAAAAACAGAGGTTGTCTTGACCTCTCTCCAGCCTTGCATGGTGCTCAGCATGATAAATCAGGGAAAAAAATAATTATAGTGGGTCAAACACAAAGACACATCACATTGCAGCAGAGATACAACAGAACCCCTGATTTTTCCATGGCTCTGGATGACAGGAACTAGGATATTGCATTCCATGTGTCTACAAGAAAGGTTTGGAAAAGAGAGAGTTCAGGAAAGAGCAACAAAATAATTAAGGGACTGGAGGGATTTACTTGTGAGGAAGATTAAAAGAACTAAGTAAATATGTCTAGTTTGGCTAAGTGATAAGTAAGGAGAGGCATTCTAAACATCTACAAATATTTGACTGACATACACACTGGGGAAGGAAAGGAAAGGAATTACTTAGCAGGAAACAAGCAGGTATATCAGGGAGTAATGGGATGAAATTAAGAAATAGAAAACTGAGGCAGAATTTAAGGCAAATCCTCCTGACAATGAGTTCTAATAGTCTGCAGAAAACATACCATCATATATGCAATAGGGAACAGCCTTGCATTGATAAGAAGGGGGTCTTAAGTGACTTTCTGGGCCTTTCCAATCTCAAATACTTATGGTTCTATAATTAAGCTTTATTAAATTTAATGACATGTGCCACTTTTTTTTTTCAGCAAGTTCTGACTGCAGCCTCAGGTCATAAGTGTGCAATTATTTCCCAACTAAAGGTCTTACATTTTGACTCATGAATCCTTCTAAAATTAACTAGGTTGGTCTCCTTTCATTTTTATTTTTTTTAAACCTAAATTTAATTTCTATTAATGCATTTTCTCTTATTTTCAGCTAGCAGCTATCTCCCCCTGCTCGCAAATCATAATTCCCCCTTTATGCAAGGCAAGCCTGCACACTTAAAAGGTTTGTGGCTCACCGCCTGAACCTGCTCGGCCTCAGGTGGAATTCCTGCTGTGTTCAAGGGAGCTGCTGTTCCCAAGCCCAGATGAGCACAGGGGATCTTCTTCCTCTGAGGATGAACTGTGTGCAACAAAGAGGAAAAATATGTTATGTGGTATTTTCAGCTCAGAGCTGTTTATGGGGCTTTGAAAGCAGATCACGGCCATATGAAAAGCTCCATGTCACTGCTCACCCCGGTGTCACAGCACACTCAGCAAAGGAAAACAGGTATTTATATGGTATTGCCCAAGCTCCTGGCCAGGATCACAGCTGGTGCATAGCAATGTTCCTCTATTTCACTTTGGCAAACACCTGTTTTTGATGCATATGTTCACTTGTGCCAACAGATACCCCAAAATGTCCCCTGAAATGGGTACAAATCTAGGGAGTGATCAGACGGTTGTGGTCTCCTGTGAGCAGTCATTTTGGGGATCCAAGTGCTTGGCTCCGCTCTGTCTCAGACAGCCTGTGCTGCCTGAGGTAGATGCAGCTTTTGCTGGTATTTTACCTTGGCTGTGTTACATGCACAGTCCCTCAAGAGAGTTTGTACAGTGTAATTCTCTGTGAATTATTATCTAAATATATCTTTTGTCCAGGTAACAGTGCTGCTCTCCTCCCACTGTGAAAGGCAATCTGTGATGCCTATTGCTTTTGTGATCCTTTCTTTTGGTTTCCTCCTGTAGTGCAGCTGCAGACTGGGTACACTGCATCACCAATGTCTGACATTCATACTCCCTTCACTCTTCACTACTTGCTTAAAGCTCCTTTCTGTGATGTGTGCTGGACTTCAGCCTCAGCAGTAAATGACAGCAGAGTTTCATGTGGCATTAGGATGAGGTGACAGCAGTGTCTGCAAACTCTCTGGTGCAGCCTGGGCTTCCTCCTGAAGGATGAGACAGAGTCCCCTCTTTGCTCCCTGCCACAGCAGTGCCTCTGATCTGTGATCCTGGAGCTCCTGCCTGCCAGCACTTGTGATAGCTGCTCCTCTGAGGAGATCAGAGCATGTAAGAGCCTGGTTATTTCATCCTAGTGCAAGCAAATCCTCAGTGAAAGATGCCGGGTGTTGGCATTACAATATTCCGAGCGCTAATTACCAGAAATCTATTTTCCAAATCTTTGCGCTTTTGAGATAACACTGCAGCACTCGTGCTGAAGTGGGATAATTAAACAAAGCACTGTCTCCTCTCCCCTCCTTCCCCAGTCACTCTGTCTGTCATTTCCCAGCACGGAATTGCTGAGATGAGGGTGGCTGATAGAAAAGCTCCATTTCTGTGTGCATTTTGCAGGAGGTGTGGCTTCAGCACAGCTTCCTCACTAGGAGAGGGCCACAAGGAGCCCTGGCTGCTCCTGGGGATGGTTTATCATGGTACTGAGTCCAGCCAGAGGTAGGGGAAAAGATGTAGGCAAAGGAAGGGAAGAAAGAATGAGAATATTTGCCCCTTTTCCCAAAGCTAGAATAGGCAAAATCTTGCTCTCTTTTTAAACCCATGGATTGTGAGTCCAGTTTTGGCAGCCGTGATAAATATCCTGAAGCATCTCAATATTCAGGGTGCAAGAACAGGATTACTGCCTGTCAGAATTTGTCCATCTTTCAAATATTCTACCCAAAACAGCAAAATTTGAGTAATAACCTGGTACTGACAGCTCTTCATTAATGTGCAGCAAGCTCCAGCCATTTCCTTAGCACACACTCATCTCTTGGCTTATTAAAACAACTTCTGAGATCCTTTATACGTCACAGTTTTGGTCTTAAACCAAGAAGAGGAACTGTCCTTTTGCATTTGACCGCCAAATAAAAGTCCTTATCCAGATCTGGACTTTTCAGGAACATCTATTATATATAGCTTATGTATAATATATAACTTTCTCACCTTGGAAAGTCTTTCAGAACACATGTTACAGTGAACACCAGTTTAACCTACGTACTGCTGGAGAAGGGAAAAAAAGGATCTTCTGTATTTAGACTAAAAATCTAAAGCCAAGACTTGTGGCTTCCAAAGACACATTCTTCAGAGCTTTATGTGGAATTTTAGTTTTGTGTGCATTTTTACATTCAATAGCTAGGGTTTTTTCTAATTCCTAAGAGTTTTCCCTGTTACAAAATGCTTTCCACTAAGTAGTCAATGTTTTCGCCCTAATTTTAAGCCATTTTTTCTTCTCACACAAGCCCAGCCCCTGGGAAAACAAAAGTCCCAAGCCACATATTTTTGCATCATTCTTATCACTCAGAAAATAGAGAGGAAAAAAATCCCACAAACCAGGTTCCTTGTATTTTCTCCAAACTGCTTGCTAAACTTTCTCATCACTTAGATTTTTTTAAACTTCTCTATGGTGCCTACTGTTACTTTTCAGTTTTTTGATTCTTTCCATAGCTCTCAGCATAGACACTGCTCAGAAACAAACAAACAAACAAGCAAACAGACAAGCAAGCAAAAGCCAACCCAAACCCTAAATATAAAACAAAGAGGGTTCTCTCTCAAGCATCTAAACTGTCAGTCAGGCACTCTGCATAGTTACTTTACAGAGCTAGCTGTAGTTTATATGTTTACTTAGAGTTTCTGTTCAGCAGGAAAGAAAATCCATACTTCTGGGGATGCACAAAAGGAAATAGCAGCTTACTTATGCATAGGAAACAAATTACCTTTGGGTAGAGTAAGAATGTTACAGTCCAGAATTGATGTGGTTTTCCTGTCATCTTAAAGAACGATGTGAAATCTTTCCTTGCTGCATTTTTTTAATGAAAATGAGACATAACTTTGCACCACTGAGGCTCTCAGATTCAGGACATTTGCACACTGTGACTCCTAGCAGACTCCTGGCTCACTTCTCAGAAGGTAATTTCACTGTGACAGCCCTGAGATAACATCTACAGATTGTTCTGCAAAATGTACCTTTCCATTAGGAGCTGGGGGGACTATTCTCTAGCAATCAGAACTCTTTGATAAACATTTATTTTTGCCCTCTTCAGCTAGACAGGACTCTGCTGAAGTGCTTGGAACACCTGCCAGAGCAGATCTGGCTATATTTCTTGTAGCTACTGGAAATCCATATAGTGGTGGTGATATCACTGCAGCTAGCAGTGATAACAGTGGTCAGACATGCAGTGCCATTTCTAAGTGTCCTCTTTATCCCACCTCAGAGTGAAGGTCTTGTCTCCTTGCTGCTCAGGCCTGGCTGGGAAGAGGCTAGCCAAGGACAAGGGGACACATTTTTTGGTGTTTTGTATGTCTTCCTTGTTAATCTCCAGGTTTACCATGACAGCAATATATTAATATTTTTTTTTAAGTCAAGTTACATATGGCTGTGGGGTTTTAAACTCCATAATTTCTGTCCTTCCCCTGCTGCTGCCTCTTTGCAGAGCAGCTAATTTTCATTCCAGGGATGGTGTACAGAGCAGCCCACCAGTTAACACAAGAGGCAGCCATCTGACAAAGGACTGGGAAAGGACTTGGGCTTTCTGTTCTAATAATCACAAGTGCCAGTAACAGGACGGGACGAGAGGCTCAAACAAAAATAAATTAATTAGCAAGGACATTATTTATGCACTGGGAATTCCTAGTGCATGTGGTGTCTGCTCTAATAACCCACGGACAAATCACCTCCCTTTGCTGCAACACCTTAGGGAGAGAGCCAGCAGAGGAAGACAAATGTAAGTTCCCATCTAAAGGGAAAAGGATCAGAAGCAGCTGGGAAATCTGCAGGGAAAGGCCCTGCATGTGCATAAAGAGCAGAGGGATCCATGGGGACACTTACCCCTCACCACAGCTTCTTTTGCTCCTGGCTAGACATGTTGCAGAGTGATTTGTACTTAATTCCAGCAGGATTGTGGCCCATGGAGATCTGACCATCCCCAGCTTGCTGTTCCCAGTGTGGTGAAACAGAGGCGAGCACGTAGCTTTTAGGAGAAAAGAAAAATAGGAAAGGAATTTAAAAAAAAAAAGGAAAAACTTTTCACAACATTTTTGAAAAACAAACATAACCATATAATTTGTCTTACATTGTAATTACTTCTCTGTTTGAGATGTTCAGTATTTTCTGCCATTGTAATTTCACATGCTGGATAATTAGTATCCTCTGCACAGAAACAACAGGAATGGCTGTGCGGCAGGAAAACGCTTTCTGGATGGTGCTACAATAAAATATTGTCTCATTTCTTCTCAGTGCATGACTCAAATCCAGGTGTGCAGAGGAGTAAAACTGAAAGGCCGGAATATTAAGCTAAAAACCAAAGAAAGATACTTTGTTGAGCAGTCCAGCAGAGCAAAGAAAAGTCATACTGTATGAAATTGATATGAACGTGAACATCGGTTCAGGAGCTGATATGAACGTGAGCATGAAATTGGTGTTTTGAAACAATCCCCTGCAGATGACCCTTAGAATACAGCCATTGACTCCACATGGAGGTAAAGTCTGCCTCTTTTTGTTTCTGGGGGATCAGAAACAGAACTTGAAATAACAAATCTGTGTAGAGTATTGCCTGAAATACAGATTTATAAAAACCGTCTAATGATTCAGTGTAAGAATATCACAGTTGTATCCAAACTCCATTTCAGTTCTATGGAAGCAAAGCATGATGTGCTAGGAAACAAATATGCAGTTTCCCTTCTAAAATAAATCAATTAATTGAGAATTATATAACAGGATTTTTAAACTGTGCAGGGAATACCTGGATATTGAATTAGTGATGAGCTCTTTAAAGCATTTCTCAAACTATCCTTTGTACCAGACTTTAAATGAACTCACAAAACTTTACTCTGAAAGCTGTTACACATATTCTTTGAAATCATTGTAAGTTTTAGTTTGAAAAAGGTTTGGTGATGGATAAAGAATTTAGATTTATGTGCTGCGCCATTGCTTACCTCTGTTACAGAATTTGAATAACTGTATCCAGAGGGAACGTGGTAAATATTGCCAACACAAGGTAAAACCTAATGCTTCATCAGGTCATGAGCTTACTATGATGACAGAAAAATGGAAAAGGGGGATGGAAAAGTTTCCATAAGTTTGGGGTGATAAAATTTGCATTTACAGATCTAAATGGATGCCTCAATTCTCTGACAAAGATGCCTTTCGCTGAGGTTGTTACCATGTTACTCTGTATTTTATATGGGGACAAACACCTTTCCTCATGGAGATGTCCTGTCTGCTAAAAAATGGCAAGGAGAATAGAAAGGAGGTTATTCCTAAACAACATTGTTGTTAGGTACGAAACTACTTTTACAGTCAGTTTTCCAAAAGTAATATGGAAAGCAACCCCAAGCAAAGTGAAGCAACAGCCTAGAACAGTAATTACAGCTGATCTCAGCCAAACCTGAGAAATAGTTTTGTGCATATACCCAAGAGGAAACAAAAATTCCTCAAATCATACCAGCTAAAAAAGGTATAATGCAGTCTCACATGTTGTAGAATACAAACAGTAACATTTAAATGCAATGTCATTATCCTGTTTCTAGGAAAGAATAATTTCTAGAGTTCATTAGAACATTATGAATTTCACTATATTGAAAATCGTTTTGAATTTAAAACTGCAAACTAATTCTCAATACAAAGATAAAACCTAAAGAGGAAAAATAAATCTTACAGAATCCTCCTAGAATTAATATTGGATTCTCCAAGTTCAAATTACAATAATATCATCATCAAGAGGGTCCTCAATTAACCTCATCTGACATTCCAAGCAGAATATTTTCAGGGTTGTGAAGCATGCAAATAGAAACTTCAATTAAAGCCTGACTTCATACATTGGACAGCCTGTGAGAATAATGTGAAAAATTATGTAACCAACCCGGTGCTTCGGTAAACACCCACAGATGATGGAGAGAAGACTGACAAAATTGAGGATCAGCATCCTAAATCCTTTCTCAGGTAGAGCCTAGAAAGATTAAGAACTTGTTTACATGGGGGAGCAGAGACTCCCTTCCCGTTCTTCCCATTCTGGTTTCTGCACGTTCAGGTGCCCAGAAATTCACAGAGCACAAACCTCAGCGTGCATTAACTGCTGAGAGAAAATATATTCTGTGCTCCTTTCAAACTGTGGCAGATTCAGAGTGCATTGAGTGAAAGAATGCTAATATTCCTTGGGTGCAGCTGGATCACAGTGTCTCCCCACCAGGAGCTGCTCCCTCTGGAATGCCAGGAAGCCTCCAGGATGAGCCCTTGGCTAGGGGAAGCACAGCCCAGAGTGACCTTGGGGACACCTCCTGTGAATGTCACAGTGCTTGGGCATCAGGGCATGGCCTGCCTGCAGTGGGACAGCCACCCCAGAAGGGGAGAGGGAAAGGAAATGTGGCTGCAAGGCTCTCTCTCTACAGGTGGCTGATTTGCTGAGGGGTCAGCACAGGGTTTTTCTGCTCTTCTGCACTCAAGTGAGAGGCCAGCATGAACCTTTTTACACCACTGGTGTAAAACCTGTCAGCACTCTGCACAGGCAGCTTGTTAGTACTGAGAAACTGAGCTGGGCTTGTGACTGGTTTTTTCCTTTATTTTTCTTCCTTTTAACTTTCCTTAAGCTTCTGTTAGATGTAACCAATATTATATAGTTTGACACACCTCCAGGACCTGTTTTCCCATGTATCTGCTGGAGACTTGTAGCTGTTTGAATTTTTAAACTTTCCTCAGTGACTGTGACAGAAAAAACACTACTTAGGCTTGCTTCTTGTTGTGTGCATTTAAAATTTCCTGCTCCCTCTCTGACTGTCAAATGGGTGTTTATATGCATTTACAAAAGCCCTATTTTATTTCATGCATGCTGATGACCCTCTCCCCTATATGTTCTAAGAAGTGGTATTTTTCCAGTTCAAGCCCAGAAATACTGGTTAAAGAAAATTGTGAGAATGCAGTAGTTCAGTGCATCTCAGCTACCCATCCTCAGCTGTTCTGCTCTCCCTTTCCCTTCTGCCATCTCACATATATTTTCTCCTTCCACTCTTGTTTGGCTTCTCCCAGCAGGAAAGCTTCTCTTACCAGAGCAGTCTCAAAATGTGACTGCTGGCTCCTGCCTTTTCATGCAATTAAAAAAAAAATAAATTACAAACACTGTCTCCCTACCCCCCAAAAACTATTAATAGAAGTGTACTTACTGTGCACAGTGCAAACTAAGAATAGTGTTAAGTACTATATCCTAATTAGCAGAGTAGAGTAATGCTCTCATTTTAATCAATGGGTTTTGAAGTTCCAGCTCTCATGGCATGCAATGAAATACGTTTCAGAATGCAGCACCATAGAACTCTAAGGCATATTTCATAGGCATTTTCTTCCCCAATTACAAAGGGCAGAATTTCTGTAGCAGAAACATATTTTTGAGGCTTTTTCCCAGGATAAAACTTAGCAGTTTGCAGCTGCAAATCAGCTCTGCATAAGAAATACACAGACCCAGAGAGCAGTGAGGCTCTGGGCATCATTAACCCCTGGTGTTCTGGACAGTTATTTCAAAACACAGTTGCTGCCTCTGTGCCCTTTGTGCCTGTCCTCGAGAGGTGTGACACAAACTGTCTTGGACAGCAAATCTAAGGTGAGAAGGAGAAGAGTTCATGGCAACAGGAGGCTTAAAGGCTGCAAGCTTTTTTCCTTTTCTTTTGTGAATTAATCATTTTGAAATGTTGCACCACTATGGCCCTTGAGATCCTTTTTTATCTTCAGTGGTTTCCTTTGGAAAGGCTCACACAAGGAAATTTTCTGTCTACTTGCATGTCTTCTCCTACTTTTCTCCTTCTCTTTCCATAATCTTTGAACTGACAGTGGTCTTTCAGCCCAATTTGACAAAGAACATCAGGTTTCAGAAAAAACAGAAACTTTGAATGAAACTTTGGGAAAATGCAGAGCTGGTGCAAGACTGGGACAGACAAGCAGGAAGGGCTGAATCACCCTGTCCTTCAGCATGTTTCAGTCTTCCACCAGCTTAATTTCTACCCAAGGATATGGAACAACATGGTGGTTGCAGCCTGTGTAATTTTGCACAGTCTTTTGAAGCAGTTATGTCTTCTAAATAGTTATAACTTTCTACCTGTTTTTTGCAAAAATAAATATTTTCTTTACTCACCAGAGATATGTTTTTATGAAGTTCATAATAGTAGCTACATAAAAGTACATTTCTCATACTTTAGATTTTTTAATGGTTCAATAGACTAATATTAAGCCAAAATGGAATGACAGTGGGAACATAGCCACATCACACAAACAATGAAAGCAGTGTTCCCTCACCTTAAAAGGTCTTTTTCAACGTCCCTGGAACATTCACAAAACAGTCTGTGAACTGATTTAGGAATAATGTACTAAAGGTTGATGAAATGCGCAAGAAAATGCTACATACAAAAAAGAGAAAAAAAGAAAAGGGAGGGGAATCACATAGCTCTGAATTTTTATCATCTCTGTTTATCCTCTGTATAGACCACAGAAGTCTCTGATTAAGTGATTATGTGTTCAGGGAAAATGTGATTTTGAGGAAGGAGTTTCTCTTCATTTGTCTGCTCTCTTAGCTGTTCAAAGGATTGGATGCAATTATGTGAGAAGGGCAGGCACTGCCCAGCAGCTGGTAGCCTACTTACAGTGCAGTGTCATCTGCCCTCTGCTTCCAAAACCTTCCATCATCCTCCACTAGTTTAGGTGACAGTTGAATTGCTCTTTCTTGTGATTTTTTATTATTTAGAAAAAGGCAGGAGAGAGTCAGCAGAGTCTCCCAGGATAAGAATTCAGCCATCTCTGTTAATGTGACCAAGGTGGTGGGAGTGCTGCTATCTGTTTCACTCAAGGAAATAGCTCTGCCTGAGCAGCAAGCAGAGCATCTTGTGCTCTTGCTAATCATCCCACCGTGATTGTGACAAAGACACAATAAAGTACAAGGCCAAAAGTCTTACCCAAGCTGGTCTGGCTCTGAGCTCTGAATTGCAGAGCCGAGGCCAGCAGATGGCAAGATGTGGAATTCTTCCCCTCCTCCCTGCCTGACATGCATTGGTAGAGACCAGCAGTGCAATTCTGGGCCCGTTTTTTTCAAAGCATCTTGCAAAAATTCCAAACTATCAAATGGGCAGATGTAGGAATGGATATGTGTGAATTGTACCCCAGAACTGCAGTTGCAGGGAGAGGATTCACAGCACACCAAAGAAAGGGGGAAAAAATCACAATGCTTATCGCCTACACACAAAAAATAGATCAGAGTGGGTGGGGAGGTGGAAGCAAGTGCACTGAGACAGATATAGTGCAGTACTGACTATGCAACTGCTAAAGGGGTCACACTTTTTTGCAAACCAAGCAGGTCACACAGGCAGGTCTGAGAGAAGCTATTTCTGCTAATATTCAAAGCCAGCTGTCCCTTTTTAAGTGTTATTCCCTTGCTATTCCTTATACCTATTTGCAGAGTGACTCTTCTCCCACATTTTGTACTTGTGATTGTTTGTTGTTTGATATCATCAGCTGCTCACTAGAAATAATAATAAATTGAATACATAGATTGGAAAAAAAAAGTCAGACTCTGAAATTTGCCAATTTAAATTAGGGTAAGAAGAAGAAATCTCCAAGACCAGCTAAAAGCAAATTAGATTAAAACCAAGCTCTGCTCAAGAGATTGCCTCTACACACTAGAGAAAGGAGAGCCAGCTCTCCTCCCCAAATGAAGAATCAGCTCTCATGCAGTGGCCAATATCACAGAACTTATTTTTTTTTCTGTCTAGTTCTTAAGAAGATGCTCACTGCATCCCACCAGGCACAGATGTAATCAGACAAGTTTTAATCTCTTCTTGTAAGCCAGTCCCCTCAGCAGTCACTAGCATTGCATTTCTTTGAATTCCTCTCCAACTGCTCTGCATCATTATGGTGAGGGATGTCCAGCTCCCCACACTCTGTTCTCAGGGCCAGCTCACTCCTGAATCAGAGGGACTCAAGGGCATTTGGTAGAAAACATTAAACATCTTGCAGAATCAACCAAGATTTTCGCCATTCTCAAACAGAAGGGGGTTATTGTTCCTCCCTGACTAAGAGTATGATGGTTCTTCATATGCAGACTGAAATAATAAAAATAAAATAAAATGCAGAAATTATTGTTTTGCTCTGATACTGCATTGCAGATTCACATCTAATTTCTGCTGGTATTATCCACTCACTGTTTTTCAACATTGCTGTTTTCCAAATTTTTCCTCCCACTGAATCTGTATGTTTGATTAATGTTTTCCCAGATATCTGAACCTGGGGAAAAAAGGCACTTTTGGTCTCATTTTGTAAGTGCTAGGAATCTCTTTGATGATCCATAACTAATTTTACTGTACTTGTCACAAAGCAGATGTATGGCAATAATCCGCTAAGCAAGCTGCATTCAATCATTACAAACGCCAGAGCTCTCCTTTCTATTTCCCCCCTTTTTTCTGTTTATTTTTTCATTAGTAATTAATGTCCACAGTTTATCATATTCTCTTTCACTGGCTTATTGAACACATTTGACATAGGAGTTATACAGTTGATCCATCCACATTTTATCCCCTCCTTTTGGTTTCATCTCTTTGTAGAATGTCAGGCTAGGATGCAGTTTCAGGAATACAATTCTGCATTTTGGCTATTTTGTCTCAATCACTTAGTGCATTAATTATCCCTATTTCCAATTTACCTAGAAGATTTTTGCATTCAAAGGATGGAGAGCCTTTAAACATTAAGAACTATTAACATGAAAGATGTAAATAATTCCCACTTAAAGAAGGTGTACTCTGTTATCTCTAACCTAGCAACCATAATTTGCTTCAAAGCTAATCTTTGTTTCTGCCCTCTCTCCTGGAAAGGTAGAAATCACCTCTGAATTGTCCCTTCTATTTCTGATAAGCTCCAGCTATCACAGCAACAGAGAGATGACTGATGCTATTGAATCTGACAACGGGAGGAATTTATGCAAATATCTGAAAAGAAGCTAGGCCTTTGTGACTGTACAGAAAACACAACTATTTAGATTCACAGAGCAGCTGAGGCTGGAAGGCATCTCTGGAAGCTGTCAGGTCCAACCCTCTGCTCAAAGCAGTGTCACCTACAGACAAGTTGCTCGGGGCCATGCCCAGCTGGGGTTTGAATGTCTCCAGTGATGGAGACTGAACAGCCTCTCTGGGCAACCTGTGACAGAGTTTAATCACTCTCACAGTGAAAAAAAGAAAACTGAAAGGGGCTTTCTTTTCCTTTTGTTTAAAAAGAATATTTTATATTTTAATTTGTGCCCACTTACTACTTTTGAAGGTCACATCTCATTACACTCACAAAATAGATTTCTTGCCAAGGTATATTCTTCAGGAAAAAATAAATCACCGGCAAAAAAGTGAACCTATTTTTCTGCAGAAGCTGACAAAATGCACTTGTAACACCAACCTAGATATTTGTGCTACAGGACATATTGAAGTCCTCATGAAGCAAAAGCAGTATCTTATTCACTTTAATGCATATGACAAATACACACGTTATATAGAGAAATAAAGGAATTATTTGCCAGTGAAGACTGCAAAACAAACCATAGAATAATTTCTATCATAGTGGATATTAAGAGAGAAATTACAGTATTGTTCTTTTCCCTTCTTTTAAAACTTTAGGAGAAGTTACTTGTTTGGTTCTTACTCTTAGATTCCTTTCCAGTGAGAGGTGTGGATGTGTGTCTGTGTATGGTTGCAGGAACATTAGGTCTCTGGAGAAAAAAACCAGGTGAAAATTAGAAAAATTTTGTGTTTGAGCCTGAAAACTGGACATGGGAGAATCCAGGAGGAGTCTCTGATAGAATATTTGAGCAGGAGCAGGCTGACTACTCAAATCCCCTCATTTGGGTAATCCAACCCATCTACACACAGAGATGCTTTGTAGGAAAGCAGCCAAGAAGCACTTCCCGTGTTTCCCATCTGGATGACCAGGCAGGAGCTGGACTTTGAAATATGCTAACATGTACACCTTCCCCTCAGCCCAGACACAGCACATAGCTGGAAATGAGGAATTGCTGTAATGGGCAATTTAATTTTGGCAACTAAAGTTGGTGCTCTGACAGGGACCAAGGTATCACCTTCAGTTTGGAGGTTAGTCAGGTGCAGGATGAAATTTTGGTTCCAAAAAGGAAAGGAAAGACCACAAAAATGCAAGTGGCTGGCTGATAGATGCTACCTCTTGCCAGAGAAGCACTTGAATTTTACCCTCCTGATGTAAAATGTGGTTCTTCATGATATTTCAGAAACTCTGGTCCTCAGCTGTGCTCTGAACTTTTTGGATTCAAACCTTGAGAGGACATGTTAGAAAGAGAAAGTGTTACCAGTTTTTGCTGGTTTTCTGATTTTTTTTCTGTGGTATTTGTTCTGATTTTTGTTTGTTTGCTTTTTTCCTAGTGGATTTGACAGTGGGTGGAAAATGGTGACTCAGACTTTGTCACAATGTTGGAACTCCTCTGCCTGGGAGGGTGTGATGCCATGTGCTGTGGGAGAAGGGGATGGCGTGAGGGAGGGAAGAGGAGACAACGAGGTGCCTTTTCTTGGATTAGAGCTTTTATGAGCTTCCAGAAGAGAGGAAATTCAGATGTTTATCTGGCAGCAGTTGGTGATGAGGGAAGAGCCCTGGCTCAGTTCCTTGTTGGGCTCAGGGAGCAGTTTCCCTCCATCTGTTAGGAGCTTCTGATTAGATGAGGTAGGTTAAATCCTTTTTCCCTCTGCTCTCCCTTCCCAAAGGTTGTGAAATCACTTATTTGTGTTGCTGGGAGCAAAGAGAAGAGAAATGAAACCACAAAGCCAGTGCAGGGCTTTTTATGCTCTTTTCAGGTTGCAGAGGCTGGAAAGAGATTATTAGAGTGATTGAAGATTGATGGAAGTGATAAGATTGGTGAAAGGGTACAGAAGGGAGCAAGGAATGATGAGCTTACTTAATGGGCTATCTTGAGTTTCTCTGTCAGGCTGCCTTGTTTGCAATCTGTTTAATATTTGCTCTTACCTTCTAGAGAATAATGGTGGCTTATTGTACATTTTCTGAAATTGTTTTCAGAAAGGACAGATTTATATCTTCAAGAATGTGAATTGGTACAGAGAAAGAGGAGTGGCTACCCACATTCCATGGGCCAGCATGGCTTGTCTCAAGGCCAAGCTGAAGTAAAATCAACTGCATCGTGTTACAGCCATGTTTTCCACCTACAGGCACTTCTGAGCTGACTGCCATGGTGATTAAACTGAGATTGTACAGGATTGGAAATAGAGGCCAGTACAAGCTCTTCAGGCAGCACTGCTCTGACATCAAGCTCTGGCAGGTTTTAGAGCAATAAATCAGACACACGATTACAAAAATTAAAAAAATCCAAAACAAACAAAAATAGACACTGGCAAAGGCCTTCCAGCAAATCCCAGGCACACAGACCAAATCCAAAAGGAAAGAAAAAATAAGAGTAATATTATTTCTGAAGGAGAGGAGGAACCTTTCTTTATTCCACTTCTTGCCACTTGTCTCCCTTCACCTTCTGTGACTATTTGGATTCCTTACCTCTCCTGCTATGCTATTGATCCATCTCCTGTTAGGCCATTAAATTCCTCAGTAGAAAAGGCACAGGCTGCTCTCTCTGTGCGGCAGACCCCTGTTAGTTCTTCAGCAGTTGTCTGGCCTGGCACTAAACAGTGAAAGAAAAGGCAGCCACAAGCATCCCCCAGCCCAGGAGAGCATCCTTTCACCAGGGTTTGCCCCACTGCCTCCCTGTGCTTTGCCAGCCCAGCAGTTCCCATTGCTGACTCTGCCTGCTTCACTCAGGTGTCATTTTGAGGGCAGAAATGACAGCAGCCTCTTGTCTGTAAGAGGGAAAATGAATTCTGTGATGTGGATTCTTCACCACTATACCAGCAGTGGGAAAGTGCCACTTTCCTGCTGGGGGTTGACTAGAAACTAGGCTGAGATTGTACAAGGCCCAGTTAAAGTTGGTTGCTTTTTTCAATTCAAATTTATAATGTTATTATAGTCACAAGTTTTCTTAAATGGAAATAAAAGTGTACATTTTTTCTGTCTTAATTAGTGGAAAGAGGCAGCTATGCCAAACCAAACATTGTTTTCTGACTTACAAAGAAAGTTTTGGGTCAGAAGGGACCTTAAAGAGCATCCAGTTACATCTTGCTGCCATGGCCAGGGACATCTTTCACTATCCCAGGTTGCTCTGAGAACCATTTAGCCTGGCCTTGATCACTTCCAGGCATGGGGAATCCACAATTTCTTTGGTCAACCTATTCCAGTGCCTCACCACACTCATAGTAAAAAATTTCTTGATCATACGTTATCTAAATGTACCCTATTTCAATTTCAGCCTGCTACCACTTTTTTAATCTATATAATTTTATCCTGATAAACCATCCCTCCCCACCTTTCCTGTAGTCCCTGTTAAGTATTGGAAGGCCACACAAGGCATCACAAGGTTTTCAAAGTTAAATATTCCTCTCCCCCTAGGTCTGGAAAACCAAGATGTCCAAGAAAGCTCCCATGAAGCATTTTTCTAACATGCTCATTTATAACCCAAACTAGCTAATTTGCATCTCAATTTACATATATCCCACAGTACTTCATTCCATTGATTAGTCTTCCGTGCATTTACATTTCCATCCCTTCCACATAACAGCAGTGGTAGGTCACAGTGACCTTACAAATATCTTGTCAAAGCCTTTTGTGTCAAAACAGCACAACCTCAGAAATGCTCTATCAAAACATCCCCATCACCCAATGTCAAAACAGCTTCATCACGGAGCCTAAGAACATTCAGATCCAACAAATTAACATATCAAGACTTTATTGCTTTAATATCCAAGTAAAAAACAAAAACCTAATGCCTTCCCTGTGAAAAGAAAATTATTCTTACTCCCATTTCCCACTGCTAATTAGCAAAGTTCCTGGGGTGTCTCTGGAGTAATTTTTTTTTTTTTCTGACAGTGTCACTACAGTGACCGACATTTTCATTTACTCAAATTTGCAAAAGTGGCTGGAAAATGCTTCTGGGAACTTAGCCTCAGTGATTGTCAAAGCAGTAACATTCTTGCCAAGGTACAAAACTATTCAACAAAGTGAATGACACAACTGAAAAATTTTGCAAACAAAGCCAATACACGGTTCTGGACCATCTCCTGTTGCATTTAAATTATCTCATTGTCCAATTTTCAGGCCAGACCTATCTTAGTGCTTGGTTTCACTGCAAGTGACTAAATAAATTGGGAAGGGAGATGCGCAGACTGATTTTTTTTCTTTTTTTTTATTTTCTTTTTGTAATTTAAAGGAAATGAGATAAATAATCCCCAAAGATTAAAGCTAACAGTTTATAAATCACAGTCTCAGTGGTTCCCTTGCCCTCCTGCCCATCTGCATACAAGGCAGAAAAAGGACCTAACTCTTATGCATAACCACACAGTTTCACACCAGTGCAACTGAATCCACGGGAATCCCATAATTTGAATTTTAAAGCCTCTCAGTCTCTGCTTTGCTTTTAAGGGAGGTTCTCAGGGACTCATCCCATCACAGGATAGCATTCTTGAGTGTAAACATAAGTAACATCCAAATATATGGGCAGTCAGAACAGCAGTGTTCATTATATTCTTGAATTAAGACATGTGTAGACAATCAGCTGAAAATGCAACACTACACTCAGCTAATCTGGAGTGTCAGCACTGCAAATATTCATGTTCGGGCAACCCTCACAATTTCAGGCAATGACTTTCTTAATAGGTAAAACACTTGAATACAGAATAAATAAATATAAATCAGCTGGTTACATCCTTTCCATTATTTTTTCTCCAGGACATTAGCTAGCAACCAAAGCAATTAAATTTACAAGCAAGAGGGAGGTCAGAGTCACTCAGCTCTTAACTCACTGACCTTGTAGTGGAGACACAGTGTCACAGCCATTAGCACTGGGGCAGGATCTGTGGCATCTTGCACTGCTTCCCACGAGTCATCTCTGTGGCAGCACAGGGGGAGACCATGAATTCACATTGATTATATCAAGGCAGAACAAATCAGAAGCAGCAGTTGCAAATTTGTAGGAACAGACCCGACTTGTCCATTACTGTAATCCTTGAGAAAAGCAACTGCGGGCATGACCACATACCTTGATCTTGTACAAACCCCTTCCACTTAATTTTTCAGATTTGACTCATTCCAGAAGTCATTCTTTTGAAATATGTGATTTATCTTTTTTTCATAATAGTTTAACAGCACTTCCCACCTAAGTTCTCTCCTTAAAAATAATGTCTCGGTATACAGGAGATATTCCCTCTATTTTCAATGAGAAGACTGCTTCAGAATTCATGAACTTCTTGAGTGTGACAGACGTGATGAGATAGAAAAACAGTTCACTCTGCTGTAATTGTGGCCTTTGGTTTATACCTAACTATGCTTTAATGGATTGTTACATTTATTCATACTTTATGTTCGTTTTCTAAACAGTAAAATTCTGACTTGCAATCTGTAGTCTGAGGAATAATCTCAGGATTTCAATGAGCAGCTTCACAGCTGTGAAGTCTCTGAATGTTAGTGCTTCTTATTTTCATCTACTTTTTGGAGTTCTTCACTCAAAACGAGACGTGCAAAACCAATTTAAAGTCAAGGGGGGAAGTTCTTCAGATCTCTCTGGCAGAAACTTCTGCTGCCTGAGAGCTGGAAAGGGAAATAGGAGCTGTTTTCATAGGTTGATGTGACCTGAGGGAATCAGATGAAGCGACACACATGTGTAAAAATCTGTGTGGAGGAAGAAGAGCACTGTGGGGTGCTACAGCTACAGAAGGGAACAGAAAAAAATGGAAGTGCAGTGGTTGGGTGAAGAGTCAGGAGAGAGACAGATGTATAAAGGAATAAAAAGACCTCATGAAATGTAAAGCAGGGCCAATTTGTTCCCATAGAGCTTTGATTCCACTCCATTTTTGCTATCCAAAGAAGGATGGCTGAGGGACCTAAGCTGGCTTGGCAGGAAGGATGAGAGGAGGATACAGGGCTGCATTCCCAGGACTTCCAAAGAAGGTGGCTGCAATGGCTGCTTATGGTGAAATGGTGAAAAGATGCTGATACCATGGGGCATCCCAAAGAAGTACTGAGAGAAAAGCTGCCTCAACTGGACAAAAACATCATTATTGATAGATCCGAGGGAGAAGGAATATCAGGGACAGCAGAGGAAGAGACATACTTAAAATGTACTTGATCACCTAAATTCTCCACAAATACAGAGCAGGAGCATCAGTACCCCTTTGGGGCTGAATCACTATGGCCTAAGGTTTCAGCAGAAAATGCAAAGTTATTTCAGTTCTTCTCAATTCCCACCTCTCTTGCTTCATATCTTTACAGGTTTAGGATTGTTTTACTTCTTTTCACAGTGAAATGATGACAGAGCCTGCAGAGCATGCTAAAAGGAGCAAACTACACTACCAGGCCTTCACAGAGCCAGACTGTCCCAAAATACTGGCAATGGCACTGGGGGATGAAGATAAACTCTTTGGACTGAGGTAACAAAAAGGAAAAAACCCACAAAAACTTAAATACAGAACATGTTCCAGTGACATTCAGCCATCATAGCTTTTGCAGGCAATTTCTCTTTTAGTTCGATATTTTAGCTCAGCCTGCTTAAATCTTTAGAGGCTACACTGACAAGCAAAAAGTCCAATTACCATGTTTAGTTTGCTCCTTTTAGCATGCTCTGCAGGCTCTGTCATCATTTCACTGTGACAAGAAGTTGGTTGGTTTTTTCCTTGTAGCAAGTTCTTCTCCATTGTTAAAGTAATTCTGCACCAGAGATTGCTTTGATTGTTTGGTTATGTTTAACTTGCCATTAATGCTGTTCTCCTTTGAAAGTTCTTCCAATGTGTTTACTTTCATACATCTGGTGGAGAAATGCATTTGCTCTTTTTGTTTGTTTATATCACACACAAGAGAAGCAGACATAAATCAAATGTTTTGTCCCCCTGGGCTTTACTTGTCTTGTCTTTACGCTGTATCAAAAATTTCAATAAAAACAGTTAAGTAATAATCCTATAAAGACATGAAAGTGGAATATGGCACAGTGACGAATTGTTGGGAGTTGTATATAAAAATAATCTTTTGGAAAAAAGATGAATTCTAATTTTAGTTAATTTCTTCCTTCATTATTTCTTTTTCCCACTTGAAGTTTAAATAATTTTGATTTACAGAATCATATATTTGCAAAGTAAAATCTCTTGCACCACAGTAAAGTTGGATAAAACTCGTAAGGAATGTAAGAGACCCAGCTGTGTCTAACATGTCCTCACTTTGCATCTGATTTCAGTTATTATCTCTCCTTATTGTTACAAAGGATATATCCTAACAAGAATGGGTGCTTGCAGTGGCAGTAGACAAAAATAATCTCAAGACAGATATCTTATTACCAAAAAAGGAGTCAAAGATCACTTAATTGCATATTATTACAGATTGCACATCAGTGGGGCACAGCATTGCAGTATGCAAAATATTGTTCTTGGAGAAAGGTAAAGGAAGGGAAGGAAGATAAAGAAGGGAAGGAAGTAAAACAATCCTAAACCTGTGAAGATATGAAGTGAGAGAGGTGGGAAATGAGAAGAACTGAAATAACTTTGCGTTTTCTGCTGTGAAATCAAAAGACCAAGAGCCTAATCATGTTGTCAGTCAGTAACCAGTCTAGTGCAGCAGGGAAAAAGCAGAGCTGAAAATGGAAATTTTAACAATGGCACAGTATTTTATAATTTTAGGGATCCTTTCATTTCGTCCGACTTTCACCTGACTGTTCCTTCTAACCTCTCTCTTTTTTGGGGGGTGTTTTTCTGCTTGTAGGCATGGCTTTATCTCATCCTGAGCATTTTTGAGTGAAATGTGACATGGCTTTTCTACTCCTCTGTTGTCTTCTCCATCCACTGCCTGTCTCCTGGCTGTACAGCTCCAAACCAAATCCATTCCCACTTTCAATGGCAGCACACGACTGAACAACCAGAGAGCAGATATGGCAATAGTGACACTCCTGCAGTAATTTGGGATAACAGCAATAAACCTTGCACAGCTCCTACAGAAAAACCAGCCTCTTTTCTGGGATATTAAAGCCACAGTTGATTATCTAGTTCCTCTTTGTTTTTCTGGTCAGAGATTAAGAACTGATACAAAGACATTAAACCCCGTACTGGAAATTACAGGAACAATGGCTTCTTATCAGTTCAGCCATGCTTTTCATCAAAACACTTATATTTGCCTCATTGTAAAGCTTATGATAAGCCACATCTACTGCTTCACTGCCATGCTATGCACTTTAACAAAGGGTTGAGATAACCAACCAAAAAAGGAAGTTCTGTATGAAAATGAGTGGCAATAAATACATAAACAACCCAAACTCAACGGGAAGCTTCTAATGAAAGCCAAAGCACTGAGTAATCAGGATCCATGGCCAAAACATTCTTACAAAGTTTCACTCAGCTGCTTGTAATGTGTTTTCACTGCTTTATGTATCCTTCTTTTTTCTTCTCACTAGCAGGTCGGGGATGTGTTTTTGTTTGTTTGTTTTTAAACTGCTAGAGTTGTCTGCACAGAAGAGAACTCTCAAGCCCTCTCTGCACTGTTTGATGCAGTTATTTATGGATCTGCTGCTTTGGATGTTTGTGTTTGGAGCGCTTGGTTGGCCATCCAGTTGTCACCAACAATGCAGTAGGAATAAAGTGTCAAATTCTCAGAAAGACTTGTGCGTGTGTCTGTGTGTATTTTTAAATGGGTGAAATCTTTTTTTTAAGCTTTCAGCTTCAAAGATCCACTTTACCATTCAATGGTTGAATTCATATAAGCAGAGTTTTAAACAGAAGAGCTCATTCCTCGTTTTGATGTAGGATCAATCCTGCTGTTTCATCTAAACCTTATCCCCTGTCATGTAGTAGAGCTGACAGGATAACAAAAAGAAAAGGCTTTAGTGCTAACAAACTTTGTTTGTTCTCCCTCTTGACTTCCCAAGTGCCACTGGTATTTATTTAAAAGGAGAAGAGATCAAGCACATATATGATATTTAAAAATAACAGGCCACTAAGAAAAAGAAAACAAAGAAATAAACCAACCAAAGAGAACTCCAACAAAAGTAGTATTTACAGCACTGCCAAAGAACAGGGATTCAGCTGGGGTGATCCTGTGCTGCTTGCAAACATCTTTACCCCATGACCTGTGAGGCCTGGCTTCAAAGAACAGCAAGAAATAATGTGCAGTGATGGTGATCACTGCAGCTTAAGGAAACATGAAAGGATTCAATTCCTGTTTCACCTCATCACTAGAGACCGGTGGGCACCTTTGGGACCATTTGCTTCACTCTGTTCTAGGTTGGTTCAGGCTGTGTAGGCTGACAGTACAAAAGAAGATGACTGTTAACAGAAGGAAGCCAACATAATTTATAATGTTACCTGTGATCCTAGGTACTGCTTTCAATCTGGAAGGTGGATGGCAGGAGCTCATGGATGCAACAACTGCCCCTAAAGGGGAATGGAGGATATTCCAGCAGCTGGTGTTTTGTGTCTGGCTGGGGCAGCAATTACTCAGGTGCAGTTTTTCTGCACTCTGCAGTATTTGAAAAGAGAATATAAATACTGGCTTCTCGGAGGCAAACAGAAGTTTTGCTGTTCACTTCAAGGGGGCCAAGTTTTCATAAGTATGTTTGTTTCTTCTGTTGACTGAAGTGTTATTATTGCTTTCAACATGGCACCTTAAGGCTGATGCCTGCACCTCACAACATTAAATTGGCCTCTGCGTTGTACAGAAAATAACTTCTCCTTGCTGGCCACTGTCTGCTCTCTCATGCTGATGATCAGAGGAGAAAGTCCTGCTCTAGCAAGATTTTTCCTCAGAATACAGATGCTATTAATGTGGCAGGATCTCATGGATGTGTTTTATTGGGGAAAGTGTTGTAGCTTAAAAGTGATCGGATTTTAAAATCCATAAGCTCTCATGCTTTGGTGAGAACAGGCACTTTTTGTGTTCTTATACCAAGATCAAAGATGTGTACAAAATCACAGCATATGGGACTACACTCAGGATGGAGATGGTCCTGTTAAAAAGTCCTATAATCAAATCACTGTAGATCTGTTGAAAGAATAAAGGGGGCAAAGCAGGCTTAAGATTGTGCAATAGCTTCACAGCCAGAGATGTCTTAGACTTAAATCTGTGAGCTGAATTTGGTGATCATCCTAAAGAGAGGCAATAGATAAGACAGCTTAACCCTTAAATTATTGCTTGCTGTGAGGAGCAGTCTGCAGATCAAAGACTCCAAGTCATTGGAGAAGTTTCTTTTACAAACAGCCAGAGAATGAGACAGAGGTGAGCTGGTACTGGCCCTAGTTAGTTCCAATCCCCCAAGAAAATTGCTCAGTCCAAGGGACTGAGAGGTACTTGGCAGCAGCAATCAATATGATGCAGTGGTTCTTTGACTGCCAGACAAAAGTTTAATGACTAAACTTTAATGCAGAATCTCAGAGCAAATGTTTTAGAAATTTCAGTTGTGTTAAAGACAATTAACTAGGAACATTGCCTTAAATTCTAAAAGCACAGGTGTGTAGTAGTAGGCTGGAATGTATCTAAGTCAATTTTATTAAAGCTGTACTTATAGGCCACTTGTTTATTTGAAAAGACTTTTGTGGTGGGACAATGTTTTAAGACACAGAATTTAATTACTGAGCCACAATAGAAGTGTTCAATTTACTTTTCCCTCCTATTACTCATATTATGTATTGAACACAAATTGATTTGGCATCAGTATCAATTCCTGGAAAGGTTCAGATTCCCAATGCAGTCAGACTTGTTTAGCAGACAATTCATTACTTTACCTATACTAAGCATTAATATTGTATTTGTACATCTGTGCCTACAAAGGAAACCCTGTCTTTTGTTCCTTTTACTTACTGGGGTCTCAATTATTTTAATATACATTCTTAACTTTTAATAAATCAAAGAGAATTGTCTACAACCACTAAGCCCAGAAAAAAGTGATCAACTTGGCAGTTTCACCACCCACACTGTACATTTCAACTCCTTTCACATTTGTTTTCCTGGAGCTCTCCCATAAGGAGAATGAAAAATTTCAAGGAAGTAATAAAGTAATAATTTATCAATAGTAAAAATTAAAGTTTCCATCTGTGGCACTGTGCATGTCATGAAGTATTATAATTCCCAACAGTGTAATCTGATTATATTGTAAAGTAATTATACTTAAAACTTTTCATCTTTTTTACCATTCTAACATTCTGCCGATATCTATTCTCTTTGTAGAATATATAATGACAGAAATTATGGCAGCTCTAACTGATAATGATGCCAGCACAAAATCAAATATGACTTCCTGTGAACCCAGGCTGAAATCCAGAGCTGGATCTGTGCAAATGTTTCTGCTGAAAGTTGATAGGAACTTCCCACAATATACTTATCCAAGGGCAGATTTTAGTCCTGGTATCAGTAGCTGTGCTGTTTTCACTATCTAGATTCTAATTAGAAGTTCTGCCTTTAATTTCAGCCAATGTTAGAGCTGCAAAACTCTTCTCATTTTTTGGACGTTGTCGTCATACTGTCGCTTAATGTGAAACTTTCTGAACTCCTTGTGTCTCCTTTGGACCAATTTTTGATAAGTATTGGGGTCTTTGAGATGAGGGAGAGGGGATTTTCAGACAAATTGTTTTAGCTGTTTTGAGGGGCAGGACAAGGCTTTCTTACTGTTAGGCTGAAAAGCTCTAACTTTTTATTTGCTCTGCAGAAAATTGGCAAAGTGACAGCAGCAGCAGCTGGTACAGAGTGGGACAAGAGGGAAAGTCACCTTCACGTAATGGACACTTCAATGTTATTCCATAAAAAAGATTCACTGCTAGACAAGTTTTAATTTCTGAAAAATCTCATTTTCATATGCTAAATGAGTAGTTTTTAAGGGGAGGCAAGGAAAAGGAGGCAGAATAGAGACAGAAGGGACAAAATACCTTCAGAGGAGACAGCAGTTTTTGGGTAACAGCAGAGAACAGCAACAGAGGCTGATAGCATGATATCAACACATAAACATTTTGAGGATCATCTAATAGTTTTCCTTAAAATCCCCTTCACAGATAATGACAATGAAGAAACCAGAGAGGTGAATTATGAAAAGTTCTGCTGGGTGAACTGTGTGATGAAAGAAGGTGTGAATGAGATGTTTTAGGGCCAAAACCATTTTGTCCTTGACTGGTGAGGTAAGTGATGCAGAAGTTCCCAGAATGGGAAAAGGCAATGCCTCTGAAACACCTTATCAAACCCCAAAATTTCTTGTCAGAGCAGAAGGGAGATGTCCTCTGATGTGTTTCAGTGCCTGATGCAAGCAATACAAGCTCTCTGTCCTGTGTTAGTGAATGTGACAGTGTAGGGACAAACCTTGGCTTGATAACACACAGCACAGCAGCACAGAGCCAGCTACTGCCTGGGAGAGCAGAGCAGCTCCCATCAGCATCTGATCAGCTCCTCCCCACTGTGTTTGTAGGGCTGGAAACCTCTGAAAAACACAGGCAGCAAAGCTTTTTCTACTTCATTTCCCTCAGGACCTTGTAAGACATCCTAGGATGTTCTCACACCCACCTGTCTCTCCCTCAGAAATCTTGCTGGAGGCACAGATGTAGCCCCATGAGATCCAAATGGTAAAGATGCTTAAAGTCAGGCCCAAGGTTCTCCTGGAGCTCCCAATCTTGAAGTCAAAATTAATGATCTTTTGCCAAGAGTACTTGGTGTGCATTCATCATTGTATTATCAGGAATTACACAATAATGTTTGGTTGTTTTTCATTAGCTGTTGTGAGGGATTTTGATTACACAAACTGCTCTCATCTTGCTGAAACTGGATATCTGACTAAATTAAATAAAATGTTTTTCTATTGTCTCTTGAAATGAAGGTTTTCCACTGCTAATTTTTGCCATTTCTTATCTGCTATTTTAATTTCCCCAAAAGCCAGTTTCTTGCAAGTGTAGTTCTTTGAGGTTATTAAAGTGGGACTCACCATTTGCAAATATTACAGTTAGAGGCCTTACAATAATGTTTTCCAATATTATGGCTATCACACAGATTCAAGTAGACTGAAATGGCTCCAAAAGAGTCTAATTTGCTCCAAAAAGGAGTTTAAATTATGTTTTAAAAGCATTGTCTGTGATTTTGTCTGCAGAAGACAGAAATAAAACCATACAACTATCAAAAAAGACACAGAATCACAAAGCAGTCGACACTAAACTAAAGAAGTTTTTAAGATCAACACAGTAAATTTTTTCCCTGACTTTGAGTCACGAACATGTCTCAGTGTTATAACTTTGATAACTCCTATCCATGGTTTGACTGTCATTCTTTGATAAAATGTTAGTGTTGTACTGTCATTACAGCTCTGTGGCAAGGAATCACACGTTGAAAGAGAGAGAAAAATGACATTATCGGGAGCCACTATCTCAGAATCTGTTTCAAATTTGTATACAAAGCCATTATGATACCCTGCTCTGGCTGGTGCAATAATGTTTTACAGCAGAATTCCATCTGCAGATGTTGCCAAAGGACAATATTCTGCCACATTGACTAATGCATTTCCCTGTAAATAACCTTCTGATTTTTGTGGGACTTGATGCTGCCTAAGACACCATTCAGCATGAATAAAGGTGTCAAAATATGGCCTGGAGTTATTATCTGTATAACCTAAACCTTAGCAAAGCAATGAGATACCCAGATTAATGGCTAATGCCTGGGATGATATTCCTATCTTAACCCATGCTGTCTGAGCAAAGTGAATAATAACATGTGCATGGGATGTCATCAGGCTCTGAAATACAGTTGCAATAGTAGGAAACTTCAGAATAAATATCTGCCTCCATTCGTTTTTATTCCCCTTGTGGATTCAAGTCAGTTCCCTAAAATATTGTTTAATATGATTTTAGAGATTTAATAGCATCTATTGACCAAGAGAGGACAAAAGTCAGTTCTCTCCCCAGCTTTTTCTCTGTGGGATAAATTTGTTTTAGAGTGCTTTTTCTTTTTAGACTTATGTTAAGAAACTTCTTCTCAATTATCTTTGAAGGCATCAAACATCTTTTCCTAGTTAATGGGAGGTCTTTAATGATACTTAATAACAACATATTCTATATAGTTCTTTGGGATGCTTTGAATAAAAAAAGCATTATAACAATCTGGATTCTATTTTTATGCTGTCTCGTATAATTTTCCACACCAGCTGAATTACCAATAACAGCAAAATCTAGCTCACATATACACAACATGAAAAAATTTAATAATAAGCGATAATTGCATTATTATACAACTTTGAATGGTATACAGACATAAAATAAGCATGTATTTTACTGATTCCTTAAAGCAGCCCAGACTATTTCAGAACATCCTAATAGAAAAGGGAATGAAATTATTTCTCATTTCTTTGGTACTTCAAAGTCTTTCACCATTGTCTCTATGCTTGCATAATTATTTAATACATCACAAGCAAGTAACAAAAGGCTAAACAACCTAGTGCAAAATTTTGTATTCATAAATCAAACTTAAGGCCAAAATTCCCTCCTAAGTGAACAGATACGACAAGACTTCCAGCTAATAGTGAGATTCACAACACCCTAAACACCACAAGTGTTGCCTACAGAAATGTGTGTTTGAAATGTTGACTCAGTTTTAATCTATATAATCCATAGAGGAAATGTATTCCTGCATGCAGGCACAACGTGAATTTTTGAAGAGAATGACTGGGTTTTAGGACAGTAGAATAAGAATGTGGCTCATTATTGCTACGTTACAATTATGCCAAGATAAAATTACCTGAGAGTAGAAGAATTCTTGAGCTTTCTTGGTCAGAAGTAGTTTAGGCTCATAGCTTTGACCTTCCTGTGTGATGTCCTATGCAGACAGATGTTCATTAGTCTGAGGGAAGGGAACACTTCATTACCACCACACTGCAAAAATATCCAAGATTCAGAGGGCCAAACAGACAATAAAGGGGAAATTAAGACAACTGTAGTTCTAACTATTAATGAGGATGATTATCTGGTAGGAAAGTAATATAAGGTGATATTTAAGAAAGGACGTCTTCCATTTCCTAGGTGGGAGATGTGTTACTAAGGTCTCCAAAAATTAGAGACTGATATAATTTCCTCAGGTTACAATTTTGAAGTGCCCATCACTGCTGTAATTGCAAAGGCAATACACAGAATTTGTCCAGCAGAACAAACCTTTCAAAGCATAGAAAATGGTCTTAAGGTATGAAATTGTTGCCATTATCTCAGGCATGGTGGGTGTGCTACTGGGTTCATTCACAGAACTCAAACAGCTTAGAAGATAAAAGTTTGGGGATTTATGGCTAAGACTGTAGGTTGCAAGTATTCTTTTTAAATGGCACTTGAGGGTGTCCATCAGGGTACATGACCAAAGCCAAATGTATATGAAAAAAAATGTGAAGAACTCAAGAGAGAGGAAAAATTAATTCAACTTTGAAGAAATGCACATGTTGACACCTCTTTTTCTGCTGTAAGTTTATCACAGGAGTGTAGCTCATGCAGATAGACTGGGATGTTTCCTTTACACTGGGTTTAAAACCACGGAGAGTTGCACTCAAGAACTGAGAGGTTCTTCTTTAAATGTGCCAAAATATGCACAGCAAGGAAGGAAGCAAGGTGTGTTTTAATAGACATTTGGATTATACATATATATATATATATATATGTGTATATATATATGTATATATGCATATATATATATATATGTATATATGTATATATGTATATATGCATGTGTGTGTTTTGTGATCCTTTTGTATATGTGTGTATGTGACTGACACACAGTTAAAGCTGCCATAGGGTAAGTACAGTTATATATCTAGCAAAGAGATGTTTTGCAAGTAGAATTGCAAACCTTACAGATCATCATTACAATATATAAGCAACTCCAAAATTTGCTGAATTTTTTGATGTTGACAAAAACCAGTTGAAATCCCTCTTCAATTAAACAGCTCAGTAGGAATAAAAATGCTCTTACACTGCAGATTTCAGCTACATCTGATATGATCTGTAAAGCCTGAGGTGTATTGACAACTCAATGCCCTTAATTTGGTGGGAAAGTAACTCAAGGCAGTCTTCACAGATTTTTGCTGTAACACATTAGTCACAGAAAAAATATTTGGGATATCTGAGATCAATTTTGATGACTCCTCCAACTAGCTGGGATCACTGATTTGTTAGGGAATATTTCAAGCATTGGGCTCCTTCTTGTTTTGGATTTTGAGTTGTTGTTTGTTTGGGTTTTTTTTTTTTTAATTGACTGACTGTTTGACAAGACAGACTATTTCTTGCAACTGAGATACAGAATGAGCTTTTGACATGCAGAACATCATCGTGAAACTCTGAGGTCTTGTTTTAAAGTAATTATTTAGCTTTTCCTTGAATGACACTCTGTGAGGGATTATGGAGGAAAATCATTATAAGGTTGCACATCAGTCAGGATACTTTCTGCCCCTTCCCTTTGATTCAGACATACACTGCCAAACAAATCAAAGATTACACTTGGGAGCTGCATATTGCTGTGATGGATCTCTGGAGAGGAAGAGAGAAAAATGAAGTTGAAAAAAAAGGTGAAAAGAAATGTGAGGAATGAAAAAAAAGTTTCAGCAAGTGTTGGCTCTGCTGTCAGTCAAATGAAAGAGAAGGGACAACTTGATCTATTGCAAGATCATAGCCAAGGGTAAAAAAGTAGAAGTTCTCCCTGACAGCAACAAACACACACACACATTCATTCTAATTCACTCAGTTTTCTGGGTTTCATTGTTCTTTTATAGACAAGAGCTCTTTCCCTGTGCTGGTGATATGCCAATGCACCAGTATAGCCTCTTGAAGACAAAATGCACACATTCCATGACACCAAATTATGTCCTGATATTGGTAAAGCTGAGAAATGAGAAGTAAATAAGGATGTTTTTCATTAATTTCAGAGCTATTAAAGGATATAATCTCTTAATGCCTCAAAAGACTTGACTATTGAACTTTGACTATAAGCACCACTAATTAGAGGTCTGCAATGCTTGATATGTCTTCAGAAGAAAAAAATAAAAAAAATTCCACAAACCAGCTCATTAAAACTGTGATGCTGGCTCACTGCAAACAGCTGCCAGCATGGGCAATTTGGGAGTGCATGTGGAATGAGCTGGGAAAAGCTGCTGTAAACACAGTCAAAAGCAGGAAATTCATCAAAGTAAGCACGTTGATTTGTAAAAAAAAAAAGAGGATGAGCTTGTGAATCTTCCTTAGTTGGAAATGACAAAAGTAGGTAGGACACCTTCCTTCTGGAGTCACCTCTGGTAATCCCATGGCATTTTCCACTTGGGTACAGTTTTCTGTAGTGACAGGACAAGCAGTGCTCTCACAATTAGCTGACTTAATTGCATAAAAGTGTTTTTACCTGTGACTGTAAACAGCCTGCCTTGTACAGCTTCACCACTAAATGTTTTATGCTGGAGTGAAGGGGCTGAGGGCAATTTGTGGGACAAATTCATGTACAAATCATCACAGTAGAATGCAGACTGAAAACAATGTTTTCTTCAAGGTGTCTAAAGAACCTTTACAAGATCAAAAAAATGTCATTAAATTGCATTCCAAAACCAATGCAAAACTAAAACTGTTGCTAAAAAAAAAAATCTCTAAAACTTTGTTTTGCCCTAGTAGAGCTGTGATGTTACAGCATGCTCAGATTTATGGTGGAAGCATCTCAGTTTAATTTTTAACAGGCTTCCTTATGTAAATCTCTATCTAAGTGAGAGAACTCATTAAAAAGTGTAGCAGAGAAAACTGTGGAATTAATCTATGAACTTTTATTCATGACTATCTGGCCCTAGAAAATTATTTGACATTGCATATGGATGTCAAATACTTGCAGACTGAACTCTGCTGGCTACAACTCTTTCTCCCAGCTTGCAGCAATGACAGGCTTACACTTGAATTTAACTGGTTCATTACATTTGTTCATTACATCTAATATCCCTGAAAAGTGGTACATACTCAAAAATATATTTCCATTATAAAAATTTACCTGTGTTTTCCTTAACTTGGAGATTTCACTCTTTCAAGTGAGCTCTGTAGGATCCTTGCACGTGAATCTGCAGGATTTTGTCCCTGCAAAAGCCAGAAATTAGGAAAGGATAAACACATTGGTGGTCAAGAGACATTCTGCATTTCTTATGCTCCTGTTTCTCTTACTCCCTCAGGAAGCTCCCACCAGCTGCAGTCTCTGAGGAGCAGTGAGAACTCCTGCTGTCATACATCCTCTGAGATGATGCATGAAGTGAATTCTATCTTGAAACTGATCTTACTGTTGTTATTGTCACCATGGAGCTTGATGGGCACTTAAATTTAACCAGAATTTACTTTCTTGGACACAGAAAATGTATTTCTCCTTTTAAACTGAAAGTCAAAACCAATTTTAAAAGTTTCCCTTAAAAATATCAACTTGCAACCATTTCCCACCTGCTCCCTTTTTGTTACCTTGAAAACTGAAGATTCAAGAAGAATTGATGAACTTCGATAAATGTGCACTCTAGTCTGAAAAAAAAATTAGCTCTCCTTTTTCTTAGATCTAGTCTGTGTTCCTTGTCTCCTTAGAGGCATTGCACTGCATAGATTTGCTTTCTTTTGAATTTATAGTGATTTACAAAACTCAAATAAGGTTGGTAGGAGCCTTCTAGGAACTTGACTGGGATTTTCAAATGAGTTTGTGTTATTAAGTGGCTGGTGTTTTGTTTTTGTGTTTTTTAAAATAGATTGGGAGATACAATCTTAATATTTCTCCTGTGTCTAAAAACATAAAACTTTTAGATATATGTGGACTTAAAATTCTATTTATTCCAACTACGTTAGTAGTGTGGAATCTGACAAAATTTATTTTACATATTTATATACATGTTGTCCCATCTCTTAAAATAAATTTCACAGTGAATTATGAGTCTTTTCATTTTTAATCTAGTTTGCACAAAATAAAAAAGAACATTAGCTATTGATAAACAGAGATTCAAATCACATAAACACTTTCTCTTAAAAAGCAGACAATTGGGAGCATTTTATTTACCCAATAACCCTATATGGCCTCATCCCCAAAAGAAAACATTTTAAAAAAAATATCTGCATTGATTTTAATTCTATCAGATCAGCATAAAACAGTTCACTTTCAATAGATACTGACATTCCAATATTCCACAACATATTGATTCAAAATTGTTTTCTGAGCAGTTATAAAGAGAAAAGAAAATGCAACAGAGGCTTGCAATACAGCCTGCTGTATGGAACCAGGTAAATCACACTTTGCAAAATCATTTTCCCCTCTAATAGAGTCAAAAAATGGTTATTATTCTTTAGGGTTGCTGCACTTTAATTTATTCTTCAATTCCCAGCCGCCTAAGCAGTTTTTTTCAGACGTTGCACAGTCCATCATATGTTGCATCTATTTTCTGTTTGAGAGAAATTGTCTGGATTTCCATAACAAAATAATAACACTTTGTGCTATTGTGATAACAATACTGCAGCAATCTGAGGTATCCACCAGCTCTTCCATCTCTGCCTTTGTGCCCAATAAACTGAGATTTCAGCAGCACCATCCTAATCCAGTAAATTTGGGCTGAAGCACTGGTCAAGCAGCATTTTACATATTAGCAATGATATTCATATGATAATAATGCTTTTGTACATATGGACCTCTTTCCTTTTTTGCATCAATAATAATTTAGATCAGAAAGATGTGACTACTGTTCTTCTAGAATGTGGCTACTGCTCACCCAGCCTAGAGGAGCCTAAGCAAATTGTTCAGGTAGAAAGTCCAGGGTTTTTTTTTCCTATTGCAAGGACCCTGTACCATTACCCGGCAGCAAAGTATTTTACTGGGTTTGGTATTTCCTGAAAACTTGAGTTTTTGTTGGGAACTGTAATTCCTAAAATGGTCATCTCTATCTCCCTAGCCAGACCTCTCCTTTGCACTCTGTCTGCCAGACAGACGTTTTCCCCCTTTCACTTCTATTTATTTCTACTAAAACCTCCAGCCTCCAAAACTCCAGCACCTTCTAAGGAACATCAAGTCACTTGGCAGGCTAATTGCTTTTCTGCTTGAAGAAGTTATCAAGTAAGTACACTATTTTCTATAGTAATTACAGAATGACCCCAGGGCAGAGTGTGTACAACAGTAAACCTCAGTAAGAAGGCAGATCTTCGCTAGCGCAAGTGGATAAAACTCCCCTAGTGTCAATGGGGTTGCATCCATTTCTATGGGCAGATAATTTGGCTTGCATTAGTTGGCTGTTGGTGGATATTTCCCTTTTTAGGAGGTATTCCTATATGAACTCCACCTGTAATTGCAGGAAAGCAATTACACCTCTTTTACCTCCAAGGTTACAATGACCAATACTGTCTTAGAACCAACAGTAGCAAATGTAATTCAAATCATTCCCTCCTTTGCCAACACATGGATCAGGCTGCTCACTTTCATTTTAGAATATTTCAAAGTGCTGCTCGATAAAATCCCCAGATGGCAGAGCATTTAGCTTTCCTCCCTCTGTCAGTAACAAATGTATGCTCCTTTCATTGTCTCTATTAAAAAGCTCAGGTGCAATTACATCAGAGGAAATTTGGTTATCTTTTCCATATATTCAGCTAAAGATGAAACTTCTCTATGTCCATTGCTGTAGGACAAGGACTTAAGGACAAGGACTACATGGAATGGATCAGTCTGCTACTTGTTCAGACTTGACTGCTTGTACCAGTGAAGCAGTAGCTGTCATTGGTCATGTATACTGAAGAAATAAAAAAAAAAAGAAAAAAAAAGAAAAGGCTAGAGGAAAATGTTTTAAATGATTGGCCATGAGCTCACAGTAGGCAATGTATCTGAAGACAAAGTAGGAATGTATTTTTATCAAACAAGGTTTCAATTGTTTCACAGCTATTACCTGGCATGCATCATGCCTTGTTTAAAGGTGTTTGTTTAATCATCTAGTTCTTATCTTCACTGGTTTTTACCTTGCAGTTATTTTGTCTACAGGAAAAACAGTGATGTGTTTTATGAAGGCAGCCATTAACTCTGTCTATGCCCTGAGAGACAACAGCCACTGCAAACAGTAACTTAAATTCAGAGTTGTTAAGCTGATTATGGCAAGGGGCTTAATTCATAAACCCATATTCACAGCAAGGGATGAAAGCCACAAGGATTAAGGAGATTGCTTGTGGTCAGATGCCTCAGTAAGATGCCTTGGAATAAACACTGTGGGCAGTCAAACATAGAGTTAACCCTGAAATTGCAAAAAGTTTTCTTTGCTGGACTGGTCCTATTTTTAAAATTCTTCGAAAAAAAGCATCACCTGGCAAGATGAATGATGACAGGGTTGGATCTCAACACCTCAAAGTCATGATAATCAAATTAACCTTGTCATAACATTTAATCAAATTAGCTCACATATACCTGTCTAGTTTACCTTTAGAAAACTGGGGAGTGTTTGAAAGTCCCATGAGTGAAAACAGAGGAAAATCAGCTGTTTGAGCTCCACGACCTATAAACAACCAAATCAACTACTGGAAGAAATAGTGAGCAAGGTCCTTAAAGGGAATCTTTGTTGACTGAGATATGTGATGTGACAATACTACCAAATCTTTTTGCAAGCATTTTTACAAAGATATAACACTGCCAACAGGTCCCTCTATTCACCATCATAACTCTGACACATTCACATTTTGATGCTCTTATTTTTCTAAGTATTAAAGGTACAAAATAATTCCAAGGACGACCCATGGCAATATGTGATAGTTAAACCAAGAGGTAAAAAAATCTTGGCTTCTTGTATTAAAAGAAATATTGAAACTGCACTTCATGTTCAAAGCCATGTTCTTCCAAATTCTAGATTCAATAGTATAACTCCCACTGTTAAAATAAAAGTTAAAAATTTCCCATATATCGAAGAAAAGGAAATATTACTCCTGGGTGCTTGTCATTACATCTCAATATTAAAAAAAATTAAAAAAAAGCAATTGTTTCTAATTATCAAGAGTAATGATTCTAACCATTGCTTCTGAATACATTTGTTGTAGTAAGCTGTTGTTGTAGTCAGCTGCTGTTGTCTGCATTCCTGTTTCTCCATAAACAGGCCAAAAATAATCCTGTCAGATTAACTCGTTTATGTTCAAATGAGGTTTTTTCCTCCTCCACAGATCAGGTGATACTTTGGTGGTTTTATCTGTATCATGTGTGATCCAACACTTCAAGTACACTATGTCTTTGTTTATTTTATTTTTTAATTGGAATTTTTAAGTGACAATGAATTTTTATGCTGTGCTTGTTTTTTTAAAGGTTCTCATGTCATTTTATCTGCTCTAATGCAGTTTTGCTCAGGGAAAGCTGGCATTTATTTGGAAAGAATTGAGTCTCTGTCAGCTACCTGGAGGACAAGTACGAATCTGCCATCACCCTGACCAGACTTGTTTATTTGTTTACTTGTCTACACTGCAATTTCTGTCTGAAGGTCTAGATAGGTTTACAGTAAAAACACAACCCTGGTCACCAGGAGTGAAAGGATTTTCACAAGCACAAGTGAGCACCAAGAGCAAACATGGCCATGACTTGAGAAGAAAAAAAATAGAGGTGAGAAGAGAGACTTGGCAGGTTACCCAGAGAGTCAGACCCATATAGGAGGAAAATTCAGTCTGGTAGCCCTCAAGCTCTCCATGGGAATGATTGGTTTCTTCCCTTGAAAAGAAAAGTGCTTTTACCTCAGCATCCCACCTGCCTGGAGTTGTGAAGTTAAAATCTGGGGAATGATTTGGTTGTCAACACCAAAGATTACAGGAGAAAATGAAGCCCAAAAAGGTGCTCACCAGAAATCCTGATGAGCCATCTGGGGAGGTGTGCTTCCATCACTTTTTACATCTCCAAGACAGTGGTATTTAAAACATCTTGCTCAAGTTCATCCAGTCAGCATGCACATGCATTCATTGTTCCTTGTACTGAGATCCCCTCCTAATCCCCAGGTCCTTCACAGCCCTGACTATACTGCAATGACGAGATGTTCGGAAAAAAAACCAGCAGGGTACTCACCATTTTAATCTTTTTTTGCTAAATTAATTTAATGATAAATAATAACCATTTTCTCTAAGATATTAAAACATGACTAATAAAATATATCTCATGCTGAAGCCAGGAAAGATTTTCAACTTGCCAATAATATTCCAAGTTTTCAGGCATCCTAGGTAGCAGTATCCTCTGATATTTTTACTCCATACTGCATGTATCTGTTAGCAGTACCTGAATTCCTAAGCACAGGTTTGTTTTGTTTCCCCCAGGGTACTGAAGTTTCACTTCAGAACAGCAATAAGTCCTTTAATCTTAATAAACAAAATAATAATAAAAAAGAAGTCTAAATGGTTGCCTGCTATTTACATTAACCTCTGAAAAGGTCTTCTGAATTCTATAGTACTCAATACAATTTTTATCCTTTATCTGAAAAATTCAGATTGATACTAAAAGCTGCCTGTTTCCAAAACAGCACCACTCCTCATAAATTGTCCGTTTCCAACCACACAGTTGTTTTAAGAGAACTGAAATTGCAGGAACCTTGCCATTTACAAAACCCCCCCAAAACCATCAAAAACCCAAAAGATATTGAGACACTATGGTCACCAATACATATATATCATCCCATTATAAATCACTCTTTGTCTCACCGTCTACATTTAGACACAAAAGTTCCTAACAAAAATGCACTTGGGCATTAGCTGCTTTTAGGCTCCTGAGTTTGAAATGCGTCTGAAAGCAGATATTCCAGGAGGTGGATGCAAAATTCAATTCAGTGTAGTCTACCATTTTGGAACCTGTGAATAAAATGCTTTTGAAAATTTTATCCATGTTTTTTGTTTCCCTACTGGCCATAATTTTGTGTCCATGCTTTTTTTAATAGATTCTTCTTTCATACATTTCTTCCTCATCACATATATTTGATCCTTTTTTTTTTTAATATTCTTTTTAATATTGTTCCTGGTCTGTGTGGTCAGATTCAGTTTTCAGTATAGGCTTTAGAAAACGTTCCTTTGAATGCCAGAGACAAAATAATGTGGCATAAGCCACTTTTTATATATATATTTATATATAAATATGCATATAGTTATACATAAGTCTGTAAAGTGGAGCCCTAATACAAGCACATGAATTAATTAACACTACCTCACTATCTATTAGCCTAACTGCTTCTGAGAGATTGGACTCCTGACTTATCAAAACCTTGTAAAGAGTTTAATCTGTATTCTAGTGGTTTCCCTACACGTCTAGAAGCAATTTCAACTTTTCCCTCTTATATCAAGAAGGAAACTCGAGCCAGGAAGTGAAGAGTGTTCAGAGTAAAAGGCATTACATTCAACACCACTTTAAAAACATTACACATGCAGTGAAAATGAAGCTTGGAGAGAGAATGCATGCTTTGAGCAATTATAGGTGAGAGATTTTTTTTTTGAGATTGCACTTTATTTGTGATGTCTCATTAAACTGACAGTTTCTTAGAGACGGGAGAGCAATTTGAATTAACATGGTATGCATTACATATATATTGCCATTTGGATACTGTAATTCTCTTATGAAATAGAATTAAAACCATAGGTCTATTTGTGGGCATAGCCAAAAGTGTATTTCCAGGGAAATGACTATGTAGCAAAACCCCTTAAATTAATGAGACATCGAGTGCAGGTGTCTGCAGGACTGCACGTGTTGCCAGAAATAGGAAATATTTTGGCACAGTAGTAGTTAATTAAATATTTCCTCAGACTTCCAAGTGTCTAATGTGAAATTTCAACTATCCAAGTGAAATTTCAGTAATTAACTTGTTTGTTTGTTTTACGAATGAAAGTAGCTTCTGTGGCCAGCATGAAACTGAAGTATTTAGACACATCTTCCAAAACATAATTAACTCCTTCTTAATTTCCTTGTCTGAAATATACAAACTTCAGAAAAAATGTCATACATCATGTTAATTTCTTATCTAATATATGTTTATGCCCTCATTTTTTAATTTTTTTATTCATTCTAAGCTTTTCCTTTCTGCAATAAAATTTTGTGCAGTGCAATAAATTCCTGAGAAAAAGAGGAAGCATCATTGTTACTTTAACTGCAAAGTTAAATGATTTCATAGGGCATATGTCTCTCAGGATTCAAATTACACGGTTTTTAATTAGAGAAAAACCCAATAGTAGTGTATATTATAGGCTAGAGGAAGAAGTTTATATTTTAACAGGATGGATTCACTGAACCTGTTGGAATCAGGATGAAATAAGCTTTTTTTTTATTAAAGCTCTTTTTTAAAGTAACTTTGACTTCCCAAAAAAAAAGTTTGGGAAAAGGCCCAGAGGTTCACAAAATGATGACGATGCTTAAAAAACCCTACGTGTAAGTGGTCTTTTAGTCTCAAAAATTCAAGGCCTAAGCTGAGATGAATGCACATTTATGACGAAGATCAGCTGTATTATCTTTACATCCCTGCACTCCCTGACATGGAAACACTTTTAATGTCTCCAGAAAAGTCTAATATCCTTTTTAGGGGGAAAGGTTAATTGGTGTTTTTTCCTTTGTCAGTCATGCTGGTTTTGCCAATGCTCTTTTTCACTGGAGAGATTCCTCAGTAAAGCATTGTAAGTCACTGCTGAGTGGGCCCTGCACACTAGGAATTCCCTGAAATTGTATGGGATGTTTTGGAGCAGATCTATCCCCTTTTAAAAACTTTTACCTGTCTAGACACAAGCAAACTAAGTATTTTCACTGTTTTTTCTCTGTCTCCTCTGTTCTTTTCCATTCTTACATCTCATTTTCAGTGCTACAACTCCACTTTCTGCACTTCCTTCTTTCTTTATTCCCACTTCCTTTCCCCCCACTTTCTTTATTACTCCCTCTTCCCATTTATTCAAAACCAAGGCAGATGCTATGAAACCCCCCAGGAGCACATTTCTCACTCTCCCTGAGAGCTCCGGTGGATATTTCTACCAATGCCTTAATTTCTGTGCCAGACATCCCCCATGCCAGCAGTCCCACTGAGTTTAGTGCATGCACACACTCAAGTCAAGTCACTGGAAAAGGTTTTGAAGCATTTTCTGGATGAGAACCTGCAACCAGACTGAGCACTTTTGTGGAAATACTCAGAATGTGTTCCAGTCACTGCTTAAATATCAGGAGAGCCCCTTTAAAAGAAGGGCTGAAGTGATACACAGACCTGTCCCAGGATCTCTCTCCTTACTAAGGGAAATGGCAGGAATTGCTGAGCTCTGAACTATGCTGGATCATACTAGAGTGAAAGCCATAACGGCTCAAACACTCTTGGACAAAATTTGTGAAGAATAATTCAGGATGTGGAATGCTTATTTATTAAAATTATTTAAAACGTATCAAAAATTATAGAAGTATCTGGTATTTCTCTTTCTGTGCACTTCTGACACACAGCATTATAGCAGAAAAGTGAAAAAGAAAGGGATATGTTTTGCCCTTGAGAGCAATAATATGATTACAAGAAGACAGTTTCAGATCTGTTGAATATTTCAAACCATACATTTTAATGTGTGTTTCATTAACTTTGGGGTGGGAATGAAAAGAAGGCTCCTTCATGTTTTTTTTTCATACTGTTCCACTTCATTATTAAGCAATGATGCCAAGCTGTTCACCAGGATTGCTGCTAGCAGGCTTGAACAGCTTCTGCCAAGTGTGATTAATGCAGATCAAACAGAGTTTATTCAGTGGAGGAGATTGGCAGATAACATTTATCATCTCTTAAGAAAGTTGGGATTTCCAGACTGACGTCGGGCTGGTGATAAACTTAGAGGCTGAAGGATGTTTGACCAACTAGTTTGCATATCCTTTAGAAGAAAGTTGAATTCCACTTTGATTAGATTTGAAACCTGAAGAGAACCTCATTTACATGCAAAGCCTCTTGCACTGGTTAACTTTGTTGTTAAAAGGACAAGGAGATGGAGACTCTTATCAGTGACTGTACCTTTTTTCAGAAATATAAAGACTATGTGTCACTCACTAATACAGAGTAGCCTGGTGCTGCCCAAATCAGCATCCTCAGGCTGTGTGTAGGGTGGGGGAGTAAGGCAGCCTGGATTTAATTCCTGGCGTTACCTTGGTGGTACCATTTTTTTACTCTTTCTGTCTGCTTAACAGCATATAAACTTTTCAGAAGCCCAATTTCAGAGGAAGTCTGAAATACAAAACAGCAACTTGCTGTCTTAGGTGAACATCTTTTTAAATAATGAGAAGATTTTAATGAGAAAGCTGAAAGTTGTTTAGTCTTTACCTTTCCCAAAAGCCATTATCCCTAGTTTGGTTTCCTGGCTGCTGAGCAACACAAAAGCTGTGTTGAGAAACTCACTGAGTTTCCAAGATCTATTGCTTGGCCTTGAACCTCTAACACAGACTCCTGCACAAAAATCTTCTTAGAAAAACAGTTTTCTATTTCTTCCACCTTCCTCACCCAAGCACAGCCCTAATAGCAGTCAGCATAATAAAAAGTCTCCAGCACATGAAAGCAAATTCCTAAGTGCAGTCAGCTAATCTCTGAGACACCCTGTGTTGTCTCACCTGTTTGGAAGCAGTAGAAAGCTCATTAGTACCAGATGAATCACATCCTCAGGCTCAGCCAGCTCATCCAGGGGAGGTTATTGCCCAAATAAAATTATCTTGGGCACGAAGACCTTTGCTTCCCTCCCATTTTGAATTACACTGACATAACCTATTCTGCCTCTGCAAATATTTCCCTGCAATGACAAAAGTCGCTTCTTGATATCACTGTGACCTCGGCCCTCTGTTTCTCACCACCAATTTCCATAGACCTTTTCTTTTGAAAGTGTTGCAGTTCCCAAGGCTCCAAATTAGAAAGATTACTTGGTTTGTCTATTTACAGAAAAGATAGTTCATAAAACCAAGAATAATTGTTTATAACAAGCAGTTTCTTTTGTATATAGGAAAAGTAAACAGAGAGAAGCCCATTTTTAAAAATCTTACTCTATAGTTACCTTTTAGCTATGGCAGGTAGTATTTTTGGCATGGTGGTTTCCTCAATATGGCTGAGGCCATGGCTCAGATTTTGCAGTCCTTAAGAAAAACTTCTTAAAGGTGCCCTTTTATTTATTTTTTTTATTTTCTGAAGCATTCTGAACATCTTAGTATGTTTTAGAAAACTCTGCTATTGCTAACTCACTTTCATATTGATAACACAAGTTTGGAAATACGCTCTCTCAGAGACCCTGTGCTAGACATAATTACTTTTTTTGCAGCCTCACCCTCAGCACTGTCTTTGGCAAAGAGTCATGGCTTTATCTGAGACCAAACAGCAATTTTAAAAGAAAATAACAACAAAACCCAACAGCCCAACACACACAAGCTAACGCTGGAGCTTATGTCATGGCTCATCTGGCAGATGTTCTGAAGCGAGTGCCTCTGACTCTCAGAACTCTGCTTTCTGTTCTGTTTGCAAATGATTGTTTCTGCTTTCAGTGGTGGTTCCATGCCAGATCCCTGAGGGCAATGGCAATATGTTCCACTTAATTTCAGCTTTCACTAGACCAATATATTTTTAAAGTAATAGTAATTTAGAGTTATGACCAGAGTAATAAGGCTATGCCCAATCTGTCCTTGGGGTTGTTTGTGGACAGCTTAGTCTTGCGCTTTGTGCTGGAGAACATTGGCTCTGAGGCCTCTTTAACATCTTCCTCCGTGCCAAACTGGAGGATTTTCAAGCCATGTCCTTTGCCTGCCCTGCACAGCAGCAGCTTCAGGTTGCTGGCTCAGGCAGCACAGAAGTTACACGAGTTGCTGTGCAAAGTTCATCATGCTGCTTTACTCCTTCGGATACTCTCCAGAGGCAGGAGCTGTGACTCTGCTCTGCTCCAGGAGCTTGGGATACAGCAATGCCAGCCCTGCCCCAGCAAGAAACATCTACTTCTGCCTCTCCTTCCAAGGTCCTTTCACAGCTTCCCAATTAAAACTGGCTCTCTTTAGCTCTGCAATGCCACTCTGAGAATTGCTGCATCTCATCTCTCCTCTGGCAAGCGCCCAAAGCTCCACCTAACCCCTGTATCGCTGTCAGCTGCAGTAAAGCAGCTCAAGGATCTTCTGTTTACATCTCAAGACACAACTGGAACCAAGCCAGCTCGAGGCTTTCCAGCACTACAGGCAAAGTCACTTTTGTCACCTGAAGAGTGAGGGGCACAAGCCACACGGAGCAGCTCCTGTTCTTGGTGAGGACAGCTCAGGAGGTGTTTTGTCCCTGTCGTCTCCAGAGGTTAGAGCATCACTGCCCTGCAGTCACCATCCCACCCTGCCCACCACACCCCTGCCAGCAGCACCCTCCTCAGAGGCAGCTGAGACCATGGTGGACCAGAATTTGCACTTTCCCTGTTCACACCCACCCTAGGAAAAGGCCTGTTTCCCATGAAAACAGCCATGGCAAGGAAAGAGCTCCTTGCTTTCAGCACTAAACTCAGCCAGGAATGGCTGCAGCCCCTGCTAATGATAAACCTGCGCTGTAACACAATTTGAACATTCATAATCTCCTGTATCAGCTTCTCATACCATTAATGCCACCAGTGCTGTGACCTTTTAGCAAGATATCAGGTACTAGCAGCAGGCTCAGGATTGCAAACTTTAATTAAAAACTGTATTTTAAAATAAAACTCAGTTTAGATGCACTGATAAGTGATTTTCGCTATGTGAAATTTCAGAGTGCTTTACTGAGGAAAAAAAAAATCATTGCAAGCTTCCTATTAATTTCTGGCTAGCTGGGTTTCAAGGACAATTTTATTAAAAATGAGCAGAGCCTTCTGTAATAAAACCTTTGCAGTTGTTATGACCACCTGTGCTACCTCCCACCTCGATCCACCATGTGACATAGCACAGCTAATTTTCCCACATCCTAGCAAGGAAATTGAGCTGTTACGATTTCAGATGATGGGGCTCACATACACATATTTTAGACTTCATTATTTTTCTGTATGACAAGTCTGAAGCTGGCAGAGGTTGTCTAAACAGCTTTAAGATCTCTTTTTCTATGCAGCATGGTATAAAAGTTCAGATAAAATCATTAAATTTCTGAATGGGTGTGAAAGCAAGAAATGAGGAAAATAAAACTGGGTTTTTCTTTGAAGTGCAGAGCACTGAGTGTACAGGAAAGGTCTCAAAGGAGACAATCTTAATGGATTACTGTTAATAAACATTACAGTTTATTAAACAGTTTATAAAACAAACAACAGGATGGCACTCATCTGAACTGAAACAAACAGGGAAATTATGGCTCTTGAGGCTTACTCACCACAGATATATTGCTTCCTGCTCTCTCCTCAGCCCTAGGTCTAAGTTTTATGAAAACACTAATTGTTCCCCACTGTCACTCTTAACCACCGATGACTCAGTGAAAAAGAAAAACAAACAAACAACAAAAAAACACACAGCAGCTTGATTGGGTCCCCACGGAGCAGCCTTTTTTGGTTGTGCCCATCTCCTTTTAATTTCAGGGGGCAAAACCTCCTGGTCTCAGCCACAAAGGAAGGGCAGAATTCATTTTGGGCCGAGAGTTGGCAAGCTGGAAAATGGAAGGTAGGGGAGGAGATTATAATTAATGCATATGGGTAGTTTACATGCTGTCTCCTCTCCGTGGTGAGAATGTAGCAAGCTGTCTAATTGGAGCCTGGTTTTTGGCTCCACTTAAATTCCTCAGAAAGCATTGCACTCCACAGGCTGCATAGTTAGATTTTGTAGGTTTTGGCCACAGCAGAAGCCTAATAAAAAATACTGGGAGGAAGAGGGCAAGCTATTTCAGGAATAACATTCTGGAGCAACGCAAAGAGGTCACAACTGGTGAGAATCTGCATGAAATTGCATTAGGCACAGATGAAGCGTCTGATCGTCTTTCTGCCCAAATTCATAAATATATTAGCACACACAACCATCACAGTCACATCTTGTTTTCATATCCAGCAACTACCCTCTTCACTGGTCTCTGGCAATTCTGATAAATTGCTACTGCCCTTCAAAAGGATTTTTGATTTCGATTCCAAGTCCTGCCCTGGCTGTTGTTAGTATATATCTGTTTAAAAAGGTGCAGTGACACTCTGGAAAGAGAGTGCATGAAGCTCTTTCTTGCATTTGCACAGAGCCTTTGTGAGACCTGAAAGTGAAAGCTTTATTACCTAAACATTTTCAGTTCAATAGGTTATTAAGCTTTTTTTTTTAATAACGTCCTTAAAAAATTAATTCCCATACTACAAAAATTAATATTAAACAGGAACAATGCCTGCTAGTTTAGCCAAATAAAATGAATGTCTGTCCAGTAAATTATGCAGCAAATTACATGCTGTGTGGATCAGATTTTAGAGGTGCAAGTCTGGAAGCCCCAAAAATCTCACATGTGACTTTCAGGAGAATGAATTTATTGAGTTAGGACAACACAGACACCTGGAGGGAAATGAAAACACTAATTTGGAATGTTGACATGGGTTGTGTCACCATGGGCACCAGCCCAGCCCCATGACTCTGTGCCTGGGTGCTCCCATGGCCGGTAGCCAGTGAATAAGTAAAATATAGATTAAATGAAATCTGAATATTTTAGTAAAATGCAGTTAGATATGTATTTCAACCTCAAACGGGTGCTTGAGCTAAGTGATGTGAGTTACCACTTTTGAGTGAAGCTAGAAAGTGCAACTACTAATGAGGTTTAAGGAAAGACAATTTAAAGAAAATAGTGCACACAGAAGGGCAAAGCTACAGCTTCTAACACTTATCTGGAAGCCTGTGTGCTCAGAAACTGTTTACTGAAGTCACACCACTTATTAACTGCATCCCATTCCTCCTAAAAGACAAAATTCACCTATAAATTATTTGGAAAGGCCAGCCTCTCTACATTAATTTACTGAGGCTTTCATCCTTCCGCACACTAGTGTATTTTTAATACTGCTCAAAAGATATCAAGTACCTTCTTTCCAACCTATTCACCAGCTCTAAATGGGATTTGACGTTACGAGGTCAGCTTTGCTTTGCCTCTTAGATGACTTACAAATTTGCAGAGACATAGGTTCACTGTTCTCACATGGATCAATGTTCAACACACCACCGGTTTCGATGGCAAACATTTAACTTTCAGCCATTGAGCAGAAGAGGAAATTCAGGTTGTAACAAATTACCTGGCATCTAAACAATGTTAAAGTTGTCCATTAGGAGTGCCTGTAGACAGTGCAACAGCACATTAGTTTTAAATTGCAAAGTTCAGTCAGTGGAGTGATAGAGTTCAGATCTGAAACGTTTTACTGAGCCAGTGAAAGGCTTGAACAGTGAAATGTATTTAAAGTGAACAAGAGTAGAATGGAAATACTTTTCAGTGGTCAGAAGAAGATTGCAATCCCCCCTGTCCTCCCTACCCTCACAAAAGTAAACAAAATTACTTAAAAACACTGTCAAGTATAATGGTAGTTATGGGTGTTTTTTCTATAAAATTGCCATATAAAACTGATTTCTTTGTGTTTTAAACTGTGTGGACTTCCTGAACAAAACACATGTTTTTACCAATATATTAAACTATGTTTTTCCTACCTTCTACAGCTCTTTTCTGCTATACAGTCATGTCACCTATATGTCTCTTCACATCAGCTTCCAAGTTAGGAATGTTTTCCACCTTGAATAGAACTGGAAACCTAAATAAGGCAAAGGAAAAAAAAAGAGATATATAAAAAAGAAAGAATATATAAAAAAGAAAGATAGTGGTACTGTTTGGGACAGTGGCATAGAAATGAGATATTTTAACACTTTGTACTTTAAAAATGATTCATTGAAAACTATTTTGGACTATTTGGCAAACTCCATTTACTAACTGCTTTTTACTACATTATGGATGAAAAAGCACAAAAAGCATATTGCTCATGAAAGGTTGGTGTGAAAAAAGTTAAAGATGCTGTGAGGAGAAGCTTTCATTCCAGTTGGGATGTATGTCTGAGTGAACTACCTGGAAATGCAGCCACAGGCATGATGCAAAGAACTCTCAAACCTCTCCATCAGACCATTTATGAGTGTTTGGTTGGTTCTTGGTGTTTCCCTCCTCAGCCTGACTCCCTGCTTTGAGCTTCTCTATACTTTCTTGGCTCTCAACAGAAATGTTCTGTATTTATCTCCACTTTTAACCTGAATTGCAGTTCCTTGAATAATCACATTCTTCTGCTCTACCAGGGATCTTAAAAGCAAGCAGACCTGAGTGGAGAAGAATCTGAGGGGTTTTAAAACATAAGTGACACTGTGAAAATGGAACTCATCTAGCCTGCAGAGAGAGTGAGAGTAAATTACACTTTTCTGGTTCTTAATGCTCGAGTTGAGAGCATGTGCCTTGAAAAAAGGATGGCTAAACATAGGAAGCCTGTCTTTGGAGGATACCTGAGAGGTACAAAGGAGAAGAGAGACTGGTGGAGAAAGCCACAAATAAATGTAAGGAAAAAGAAATGAAGGAATGAACCTCAAGGAACTGGAAGGAGAGGGGCAGCAGGAAGGGAAAATAGATTTAAAAATCCTATGCAATTATTTACTTTATACATTTTATTTGGTCAGGCCATCTAAGCTTTCTTTAAATTATTCCACTTTGATCACAGGGATAGCTACAAATTCACCAATTTACCTAGGAAATATTTGGCATAATACAGCTCATTATAGTGTTTTTTTGATAATAACTACCAGAGACGTTGGTGGTAAATGTATGAGACAACCTCTATGCATTTTCAATACTCAAGAAAACTGCATAATTTAAAAGATATTTCATTCACCCATGAGTGGATGGATAAAAAATATCAGGCAGAAAATTCTGTGAGCTTGGAAGACCAGGGAGTTCCCCCTACATGGCCACTGTTATTTGCTGAGACTCTTCTCAAGAGTGAAGGAAGATATTGTTGTTTGGAACTCAGTGAAGAAATTTACTGGGCTTCACAAGTCTAAAAACCAAAGGAAATTAATATCACTAATACAATCTCTCAATTTATAGACCTCATGACCAATTTCTGCAATTGTTGTGGCAGTCAATGCATTAATACTGAGGAGAGATTATCACTTAAGATATCCAGCACAAATTTTTATCTTTCCAGAAATCAATTGAACGAAACTGCATAAGAAAATGAAAATTCTCAGAAAAAAGAGCCAAATGAGCAAACTCCAAGCCTGTAATGAAAACCCAAAACACTAAAGCTGAGCACTGTATAACACCTTTCAAAATGAGTCAAAGTAAATCCAAAAATGTCAAAAAATGCAGCTATTAGTCGCTGCACTTGCTTGATATATTATCTTGGAGCATGAAACACTTCACAATGGATGGCCATAAAAATATATACCTACAGGATGAATTCTGGCTCCTCTCTGTTGTTTGTGTGGGAATTACTGTGACAGACAGTTCTGCTCTTTTCTTGTAACTACTGAGGCAGCCAGTGCTGTTGAATTAGTGCTCTTATTTTTATGAAAATAAAAAATATTGTTTCACCTCTTTTTTCAGGACTGAGGACACAATTTCAAATTTAGTGTCTGTTAGTGCTGACCTTCAACTGACAGAGTTAGAAGAAAAGGAAAATATACACCCTGAAATCACAAAACTTCTTTGCTATACATGAAGTCATTATTATTTTTACTTCATTTTTGACATTAAAAGAAGATTAAGACATTCTTATAAAGATTATTCTGTGCAATTAGAACAAAACCCATCTAACCTGAATGAGGCATTTCAAAGACTTTAGAATTATTAGTACAATAATACCTAGAGTAAAACATAATCATGCCATGGACCAAATCAATGATCTCTCTATATTTTCTAAATATCAAGTATTTTGAATAAAGGTGAATTTTTTTTTCCTCTCTTGAAGCATGGAGCCAGAGAGCCTTCATAGAAATTTACGCTACTATAAGCAGAAAACAGCAATATGACATCTAAATGGAGAACTGCCTGTATCTTTTTATACTTGTTTCTACATCAATATCTCTCTGCTTATTCATCCTGTGGCAATGAAAACCAAGGTCAGTTTAGCACTATGATAAAAAAGCTCCCAAACCTGTATAAATTTGTATTAAATTTTATCTTGTAATTCTACTTTACTGTGTGTGACTTTTGTTTATTCCCCAATAAATCTGTTTTTTTCTGCAGCTGTTTTTTAACAGGTAACATGAAAACTACACAGCATTTGAGGTGACTAGCCAGCATTCATTGAGAGCATTAAACACTTTTTTCTCTGTTACCAGTTCTGTTTTTCTTTCCATACTGCCTAAGCCTTCCTATGATTGAGCTGTTGAGAAGAACATTGAGGTCTTTTGCTTCAGTGACTGCAGGGGAACAAGAAAGCCTAAAAGATTCTTGACAGTATTAGGATGTTCAGCCTGGAACAGAACAACTTGGCAAGACCTGTAGGACAACTGTTTCATATTTGCCAAGGTCAGGTCTTCAGTACCCTAATTGTCAGTGTCTTATTGTTACCAACTTTAAGTTATACTTCTGCTTTCACATACTAGATAATGACACCATTTTCTCAAGAAATAGTCCAGCAAAGAATGGGAAAACACCTAGTCTCACTACTTCTAATTTTATTTTCACCATCTCTCCCTGCCCTGCAAATAGAATTACCATCAGTTCTGTGCAGAGGGTGGGAGCAATGAGGTTCTGGACTGTGTTTTCACAGGTGATATCAGTGATGAAGGTGAGTGATGCTAACAGATGTGTCAGAATGGTTTTTTTCCTATGCTGTTTTCCAGCATACCTCACAAAGGTTGCATAAATTAGAGTTGTTTGACAGTGTGTTGTGTTGGGACTGGGTAGTTGACAGCCTGGGTACTGGATCAGCTTTCACCTCCAGTTGTAAAATTCTAAGTTCAGTCTACTGGAAAATGTTGCCCTAGCAGTTGAGAAATCACAGTTGATATAGGATTAAAAAAAAACCCCAACAACAACAGCAAAACCAAACAGTTCTACTATACATGAAAAAAATGGGGGGAAAAAGGCATCAGTAGTCAAAATCTATCAACACCCAACAGGTGGGTTGAAGAAATAGCATATTTTCAATAATACCTGGAGGGAATCTTATTTTTGCAAAGGCAGTGATGTCTCACCTGAACACCCATCCCATTTCAAAAGTGTTGCCAGCTTGGCTCAAAAGAAATAAGTGTTAAACTCATCTCTGGTGACCTTGGCATTTGCATTTCAAAAAGAAAAGTTATCTCATATAAGAAACCCATTTTCTTCCATCTCTTTACTTTACTTTCCCAATGGAAACATTACAACAAAACCCACTTTGACAAAATTTTCCACAGATATTTCAGCAAAATATCAAACACCAGAATATTTTGGTGCAAAGTGGCAAAGCACCAGTTTGCAAAAGCCAAGGCACAAGCAACTTACTGAATAACATTAGCAAAACCCAAATTTCTCTGTGACCCCAGGAAAAATGCCTCTACTTGAGTTTCTTTGTGAGATTTCCTATTTAAGCCAGTTGTTAATAGATTTCATGAGAGTTGGAGTGGGTTTTGTGCAGTGCTAACTTTTACACATAACATGAGGCCATATGTCAACTGCTATGACAGCCCAGTGGGAAATACAACTTTTAAGAAACCCTCTCTATAATACATGCATTTCCCACAGATTTAGAGTCAACTGACTAAAATAAAGCACCGGGGAATGCAATTTACTGCAGAGGTCTTTAGAGGTCAAAACTGACAACATTATTAATTGTATTACCAAAGAACCCAAGTGCACAAGTAACATAAATGACACTAAGCACTAAGTAACGGAGAAGGAGGTGCACACCCAATAACCATTCATCATGCATCATCTTGAGAGGACAGGTGATGCTTCCAGAAAAGCTGCCAGGCTGTCACCTGTGTTTATAACACTCTTGGTTTCCTCACATATGCACTTTAGCATGGTGCATTATAGTTTTGCTGTTCAGCTTTAGAGAAATTCATCTGCTCCACAGTGGTGCTGTCTCATCTGAGCTGAAGCCATATGGTGTTTCCTCACAGATAATGCGTTGTACTGTCAGCAAGATAACCGTATGCAGAGTGGTGATGCACATCCATTCTGTGAAGTCTCTTAAAACTTACTTGGATATCAATTTAAACCCACCGGGTTAAAACATCTGTGAGAAATTACAATTGTAATCGATTGTCTTGGCTAACGTGCTGCTGTCATGAAATCCTATTGCTCCTCTCCAGTGGAGTAATGCTTCCCAAAGAGAAGCAGAAGGCTGTAATGAATGACGTGACAAAACTATCAATGTTAAAAAACCGAAGCCAGCAAATAATGGTTTTCACATTCCTCAAGTAGAAATGCAGTAAGTTAAACCTGGGTGATGCCAATATACTGAGAGAATATGTACAAAAGGAATATTTGACACGGATATCTAATATTTAAACAGCATGCATTTTTGTCCTTCTGAAAAATGTCTATGTTCAGAGGTACAGAACAATTTTATTTGTACCCAATGTTAATGCAATCAAAAATGTCAGGAAAATGTATAGTCTGCCTCTCACTCTTTAAACCAGGACCTATACCTCAGTGTGAAATCAGCTGCAGTTTTAAATTCAATTCATAGAATAATGCATCTCCAAGCCTGAAATTTTTTCAGCTTCTGAATAAGTGTTTGAATAAATAACTCCTTAAACTGATTAGGTAGCTTGTCTAAGAAACACAAATGCAGGCATTTTTATGTCAACTACCATTCATGTTCGTATACCTATACATTTGCTGGCCTTGAGATGTAATATTGTAAAAATAATTTCTAAAAACATTTAGATTAAATGTCCTGTTTTGACCTGTAATAAAAGAAACATTTTTCCATAATGTCTCACATACTAGCCTAGGTATCATATCTTTCCTTTTCTCTGAAGGAGATGCCTAAGGAATGTGAAATGGCACTGGAAAATGGTCTCACTAACTCCTTATTTTGTCAAATCCTTGGCTGCACAAGACTAACAGCTCTTTATAAAGCATCTGTCTTAGAAAAACTCCTCAAGCCCAAAGGCTCAGCACACAAACTTTTTAAGGGAAAAGCGATAAAGGTTCATTAACATTGATAAGCTGCATTTTGGTCCAGAAGCAAGTCGCAGAACTCATTAGCAGGTAGAATTATAAAGATAATGGATGAAGACTCCTACAGCTTGGTCATATGTAAGCCTGAAGTATTTAAGTTCATTTTGCTTTATTACAGTTTTTATGGTAGATTGCAGTCGTGGTCTGCAGTTTTCCTCTCAAAGCTGTTTCTCTGCAGAGAAGCTAAAGGGAGGCACAAAGAGACAGAGGATTTATTTTAGCTCTCTAAGTTTGAAGCAGGACTGACCACTCTGTGACTCAAACACCACAAGGGGTGTTGTGCATGCTCAGCTGTGACAGAGCTCATGTCTCAAAGAGAGAAGGAATTATAAACCAGTGTGGCACTCCGAGGAAACAAACCTGTAAAGCAGCAAGATTCAAGTAGAAAAATGAAACTAAAAATTTCCAAGTTACAGTCAGGAAGAGACTCAGTGATGAAAGGTTTTGCATGTGGTCACAGCAGCAGAAATCCTTAACAGATGCCTGCAGGCCTGGCACTGCAAGGTTCACCTCATCTGTGACTGATGATGCTGCAGAAAATTATAAAAGGCAAAAAGCCCTTGGAGAATGTAGCCAGGAAGGTCTCACCTTCCTAAGTATACGAAACAAATCCAAAAGTTACTTCAGATTTTGTTATAAGTGGCTATATTGTGATCATGAACAGAAAGACCAAAACATCCCAAAATTAAAAAAAAAAAAGGAAAAAAAAAAAGGATGATATCACAGCAAAGAGAAAAATTAATTCAGTATGTGAAAATCATGTCTTATTTACAGACTATTTTTCAGCCTGTTTGTCTTGTAAGACTACACTCACAAAGAGGTTTAAGCATTTCATAGAACCCACAATGAAATTATTCCACAGCATCTTGGCAAAAGTGTTATGTGATCATCCCTCATGCCAGAAAGAGCAACAACCTACACCATAAAACATTAATTTGAGGTTCATTCATTCTGTACACACAAACAGACATTTCTCTCTCTCTCTCTCTGTACTTTTACACACATATATTTGGATGTAGATATATAATGCATAAGATACATACACATAAAGACATACCTCTACCTATAATGCCTAAGAAAATAAAATGCAGTATATGATGATGATGATGACATAAATAACGTGCATTGCAGTGACAAAGAAAAAGCACATAACAATTGTTGGGACTGTACTTTCACATAATATAATGACAAAAAGGATTTCACGAGGTGCCCAATGATTTATCAACCCAAATTACTTTTCAAACAACTGTATATAAATATTTTTCCTTCCCAAGTTATGAAATTTGTAAATCTATTGTTACTGTACAGCTGAGTGGTTTTGCTTGCTGTATGCATGGAAACTTTACTACAATTGAAAAACTGGCTTTGCTTGTTTTCTTCTACCATCACTACCCAAAGTTTGTTCAAAGATTTGAAAAAATGTCTGAAATGTCTCACAGCTATTGGAAATGGTAGGTTGGATTTGGCAGTGTATGTTCTCCTCTCCTTCACTGGTGAGAACAACTCCTGTGCTGTCATGCTAGAGCATGCAAGAAGGAATATTTGAGCTGCCAGTGTAAATTTTTTTGGGTATTATTCACCTAAAATTCCTGAGTCAAGGACTTGACATCATTTGTTCATGGTAAAAATTTGTCTCTTCAACTGCATCAAGAAGGTATGTGCTCCTTAAATCACCAAAGCTCTCATAACTTATCCAGTGAAGAAGAATGAGGCAATATTTTATTAAAGTGCTCATTGGCTGCAACAAGATAAAGCGTTCCAGAGATTTGGAAAGTATCAGGCTAAAGTGCTTGTATGAGATGTGTGAAGACTTGCTCATTAACACTGCAATTAATTCAAAGACAAGGACAGGCAAAGCTTTTCCTACAAACTCATCTCAGCAAATTGACACAGTTACTGCAGCTTGGATATCGTTACAAACACAAGAATCCTGTACTCCATTGATTTCTTTACACTGTAAAATCTTAGATGAAGAAGCCCTGAATAGTTCTTACTTTCTATTCTGTCTTCCATAGCATTATCATGTCTTTGGAAGATTCATTGCTTTTCTATCCTTCATTGCACAGATTTTTTGAGCAAATTACGTTCGTATCTTAGTCTTTTTTGACAGTATTAAAGAAAGGAAAAACCTCAAATCAGTGCAGCTTTCCTTATCTAAAGGGAGGCATGGCTGGACATTGTAAAACAAAAAAAGAGGGAAGATAATGAGAGCATGTTGGAAGGAATTCCCAACCTGTGTTATGGGTTACCTCTCACAAGTTAGGCTGAAGATTCTGACTTGAAACTAGACTGCTGAAAGTTGAAACTATCCAACCTACTCTCCAGGCTCTGAGTGATTTTGAAAATATTTTACAGAATGTTCTACATTAACATCTTGGTTCATGCCAGCAATTATATTCTGGCTGTTGCTATTCACCGTGCCTTGTTCTGCATACCAATGCAGACTCAGTGTGCACAGATTGGTTCCTTTTGGATCAAAGTGAACCAAAGGATGTGCTCTGTGAACTCTCCTTGGTGTTCAGTCCATGGGATCAGCCTGGAGCCACACCAAAGGGAAACACAAGAATGCCAACAGCTGTGCCTGCTGGATCTTCAGCAATATCTGCTTTTCCACACAGCTTCTCCATTGTGTAGCTTATCCTGATAAGATACACACAACTTTGGGGAGGCCTGTAAATGTCTGCTGTGCCTAAATATATCTGCAGAGAAATGGGACCAGCTCCCAGTTGTACCCTGAGTGTAATCCAGGCTATAACTGCAAATTAGTGGGACAGCACTGGCTAGAATGGTTCAGGATCATCAAGGAAAAAGACAAAATGATAGACCTAATTCTGAAATATTGTTTAATTCTGAAATAATTGGTGGACTGAATAAGGACATCACAATGAAATAAATGGAGTTAGTTGACTATGCCATCTGTGAAGTTGGCTCACAGACTCATATTGCTATTTGATGTTGGAAATAAAATTGCAATGCTCTAATTACCTGCTTCTTAGGATCCCCATAAATACACTGAATCTAGCAACAATATGTTTGAGCACTTAGTCCACAGATACAATCAATACTATTAAGATAAACTGTTTTCAGTCAGCTCTTGCCCATTATGTGTGTAAAATAGTGGTCGAGCCTGAAAACCACGCTACATTGAAAATTTTTGCCAAGTGCATGTGTTTTAACCATACGAAAACCTTCTTAATGTGACTTATGTCAGTTTATTACTGTTTTCCATAATCTTTTCAGAAGATCTAATAAAGTTATTTAGTCATTAAAGTCAGTGATCATTGTTTTTTCCCTGTGTACATTTAATTGGCGTGCTTGGCAATTTTAACTTACATTTTAATAATTTCAATTATAAAGCATGGTATATTGGCTTTTGTCAAAAAGTTTCAAGACTGGTAACTGTAGAGGTAAAAACAAATCATGTCACTTATTTTATTGTCAATAAACAGAGTACAGACAAAATCATTCTGTGGCTCCCATTACAACATTTGCAATGCCTCTGAAAAATAGTGTTACTAAAGAATCCAAGGAATTCTAGACTCTTGAAGTTACAGTGGTTGTTTGCATTGAAAAATGACGAGCTTTTGGCTAACCCTGTACAACAGAAAGGTCTCACATTATTTTGTGGATCCAGACAGCTTTTTCCTCCCTTCCTTATGTATTTCAAGCCAGAATGCTCATAGCCTTCTCCATATTTGGCCACCAAACTTTTATAGTGCCTGGGATATTTCAAATGCATAGTTTCCGTTCCATGGGGCCAAGGTTGCTCTGCCAGGCTGAAGGGCCAGGGTGAACACATTTCCAATTTCAAAGCTGTTTGTTTTGGTAATTCGAGATAGAGAGGTTCTGAAATTGGTATACACTCATTTTCGTGTTTACCAGAAGGCTGTTTCAGATCAGAATTGCTCCCACAGCTCTCAATTTGCCAGAGCCCACATGTGTAGCACAATGTCTAACAAAGAACCAGAATGGAGGACTCCAAATATTTACTTAAAAAAATAATAAATAACTGGGAAAAATAGCACTGCAAATCCAACATTTTTAAAACACAACAGGCTTCATTCCACTTGAGAAATAGCTCTTGCTACATAATCTTATTAGGAGTGAGGGGGAAAGTGTTGTCTCAAAGGTAATTCCAGCAAGAAAATTGAGAGGAAAAGGAGCTTTTGAGCTATGTAGAATGGTGGTGACTTTGCCTATCACTTACATGAGGAGAGCCCTCAAACTGAAGGACATTGGAGAAGCTCAGCGCTTTCACATCGCTGTGGTAAACTAAACTGAATCAAGAAGGTACCTTGGGTTAGATATTTTGGCTACAAACTTTAAGCACCTTGTCACAAGTTCTCTGAGGTTATTAACATCATTATTATCTTATCTGGGGAAGAGTGGTGCCTTGAGGACTCCAAGGAGATCAAATCTGCTGCAGGTATTTTACGAGTGCTCTTATACTTGCTGCAATATAAACACCAATGAAATAGAATGAATGATAAAAAAAGAAGGAAAATGACAAAGACTTCTGGAACTAGTTGCTCTGAACCAAACAGCACATCTACTCTGCAGGGCGGACTTGGGCAGTGCTCCTTTACCCCACACACTGCCAGGAGACAAATGATGCCCAGGGCAAGGAGTGGCACACTTTGGGCAGTTGATCCAGGCTTCCCTCTCACCAAACTCTAGGACACCAGCAAGGTCTGCAGCTTGAAATGGGCTTCTGTCCAAAAAACCCCTTGGATTTGAGTATGTTCTTGGTCAACCATTTAATTCTGGGAGAACAGCCAGAATTAATAAACCCAGATCTCTCCCAGCCCAATGACTAAACGTCCAGAGCACATTTTTTTCCCCCAATAAATATATAATCCACAGAAATTATTATCATAGCTCAATAACTTTACCATTATAAAGGAGTGAATTAACTCCCAACATTTTTATATTATCATAAGTTCATGCAAGCTGTTGTATTTTAGAGTTAGCAATATGAAATCTTCAGTGGGGCTGCTATCTTTATAAAAGTTATATACAATAGAAGGAAGTTTCATTCTCCAGGTAATTCATGTGTGACTTACAGTTTTTATCATCTCTTGGTAATTTTTTCCCTCATCAGGGTAAGTTTCACTGGGTATATCACGTAACGTATTTTAAATAACAAATTTTAATGCATGATATCTAATACCATATTCATTATTCTTAGTAAGACTAGGGAATCTAAAACAATAGAAAGTCTTATTTACATCTGACTTTAATACAAGCCTTTTCAGGTGTGAAAAGGCCCATCTGGTATGTGGGGGCACATATAGGAGTACTCATATTTGCATGATGTACAAAACTGCATGCAATACTTGTGTAAAAATATTCAGCTTTTTTGAGGGTACCCAGTTCAGCCAATACATACATTTGCCACCAGCTGCGATCAAGACATAGTAAAAAAATGTAAAGATGTTGCATTCCTTACTCAATATGTTTCTGAAATATTTTATCTATCTTAGATGAAATAATCCAATACTGCAATACTTGTCTCCATTACTGGAATAACTGAGCTCCTCATTGTCTTTCAGCATGGCTATCCATAAAAAAAAGTTATTTTATAGACTGTGAACCTCAGAGAAAAGCTGCACAAGACATTTGGTGAGCAGCTCTGAAAGGCCTCTTCTACCAAAAGTGGAAAGGAGGAACATGACTTCCAAAGGCATCTGACAGCTATCAAAGTTGGATATGCAGGAGGAAAAAGTGAGCTCACTTCCTTTTGGACGCCAGGCACAAGATCAAGCCAGCCACCCATAAGATCACAGCTTCCAACCCTAGGCTGCATTTCCCACCCTTTAGATTCTTTGCTGTGTACTGCAATCCCTTGCTCAGGGTGAGGATAACACACAGCATGTTGGAAGAGATATTACATGGATTCTCACCAACCCGAGTTTGCTGGAGGAGTCACCTAAGCCACCCAAGATGCAGTTATGCTTTTTCAAGACACGCAGGTGCATTATAATGAGCTTCAGAGTGGTATCCTTTTGGGATTCTGACTCTTTCCCTCATCTTGAAGTTAGAGATGTCCAGATCTGTTGTTTGTCACAAGGTAGAGGCTCTCCTGTATTTAATGACTGAATTTTTCTACCAAAGTCCACCCCATTGGCTGTCAGAGTCTTACACATAGCTAACTCCTTGCATATGCAAAGTGAGGCTTTTGGCACACCCAGAATAATTTTCCCTTTGAATCAAACTAACTGCTTGAGTTTTTTTCAGATAAATTATTTTTCCATCCAGCAGAACCTGAGGATTTTGAACATCTGAGCAATAAATCTGGATGCCCCAAAGTGCCAGACAAATGCCACTGTAGATTCAGGATCAACTCAGAGCAAACGTGCTCTGAGTTCAGCATGCCTTAGACACACTGGATACCTCACAGATTAAATCTGACACATTCTGGGATTGCTGGGCTCAGCAGATGCACAGCCTGGTGGGTCTGCAGACATTTTCAAGTTTATAAACAGAAATAGGGGGGGATGCCATTTAAGATTGTTTGAACCTATATTCGCTAGCTTCAAGGAAGGTGTTCTAGCCAGGAGTGGCAGATATTCAGGAGTGATGAGAGGTGCTCACTTTCTGTGCTAGAAATTGCTCAGTTTGTATTGAATAATTAACTGGTAACTGAATCTGAAAAAGGGCGGGAGGAAGATTGAGAGAATCATACATTTTAGTCTGATAGTAAGGGAAAATGAAAAAGGACTGGTATGTCTGCCATGATCTGCCATCTTCTGTGTAAGGATGCTTTGGGAGATTTGCTTTGACACATAGTGGATTTGGCCACAAAGGCAAAACAGTGAGGAAACATTTCTTTGTTGCTTCAACATAGCTGATCAGAGCTAAATCCTCACCAGGATTAAGCTCTGTGAGGCACACTTTTAGTAGTCTAGACCTTCAATGAGCTTTCTGAGGGGCTGTCTAGGCACCTTGCTCTTACAAAAATAAATATGAATGCAGGGATTCACATACCCTGGTGACTCTATTCACTCACCTGAAAGGGCAGAAAATTTCTACAGCTGGGACAGAGCACTGAGCTCAAGTGACTTGAACACAAAAATGGCCATTAAACAACAGAACTGAATCATGGATCATCTTTAGCTTTGTAGATAGAGAAATAAACTCCAGGAAAAAACAACAACAATTCAGATTATATGAAAAAAAATTAAAAATCACATCATTTACATCGAGTGACAGCTATCTTAAAACATCCATATTCCCTGCAGATATACTTTGAGCATTTAAAGACAAAAAAAAATCAATTGGAGTTAGGTGCTTGTGAGGATTTTGGTCTCTGATCCATGAAAGCACTGAAGCACCTGCTCCAACACATATTTATTTTATCATAAACTTAAGTATTTGTGTAAATATTGTACTGAATGAAGATATTTTCCTAGAAAGGGACATTGGCTTCCCAGGGACTATATTTGTTTTTATACTGCTTTTTGATCTTTTCAGCTGTATTCTATATCGGGCAAAAAATGCTGTTTAAGGAATATTAGGGGTAGCAATGTAAAAAAAAAAAAAAAAAAAAAAAAAAAAAGTCAAAGAGAATAACCTTAGGCCACTTATCCTTCCAGTTTTCCACAGTCATGTGACAGCTGGCATTCATAGAGCTGCCCACTATACTCTGAATATTTAGCAGAAGCAGACTCACCCCATGCCCTGAATCCAAGGGAGGAAATATAACAAGGGTACAGGGCGTTTTTAGCCCTTTCCATGTGTCACATTTCTTCTCCTGTGAGCTGACCATAAATTTCTAGGATGATAAAAGCATTTTGAGGAGTAGGTTCTATACCGTATGTCAGTGCCCTGATGAGACATCTCTGTAATTAGAATAGGTAAGTAGATTTTAGCAAGGGGATTTAACACATCATGCCTTATTCTTTTGGCTTTGAGCTATTAGCTGAGATCTCCAAGTTTTCTTCCACAACCCACTTAAGACATTTCCACAAAACTTACTTCGCATATGAATCACTAAAAGCTGGATTTTAAATCTGATTCTTCCCTCAGCTTCTTTTATAGATGGGAAAGCTCAAGGCTTCTCAGCTACAAATTCATTTTTGTCCTTCCAAAGGTCCTTCAAGCAAATTCAATTCAGCAGCATAAGCGGCAGGCCAGATTTGAAGGAGTCACCTGCTGACAGGTGTTCGTGTCGTGGTGAAGGGCAGAGCTTGAAGGGCCAGGAAGGGCAAAAGGAGCTGGAAAATTATATTTGTGTGGCAACAGGAATGCAATAAAGTTTTGAGGCTCTCCATGTGGCAGAAAGGACTACAGGTGAGTGAGAGAGATATTGGATAAAGGAGAGGGATTTGTAGGTGAGGAGGAAAGGAAAAGTTGGGGGTCTGTGTGGAGAAAAGGGAGAAAAGGGAATGGAGTAGGAAAGAAATAACAGATAAGTGAGGGGACAAGAAAGACCAGCCTGGGAATTTCACCTTCTGTTGTTCTCCCTTCTGTCCTGCTGCTCTTACTCAAGACCCAAGTAAGCCTCTCAATCCCTTGCTTACTGCTCCTGCCTCTGGGCCAGTGAGGGGGTGCAGAGCAGAGGCTTCAGGGCAATAAAGCAGCTGCTGCCCTCAAACCTTGTGCAAGTGAGTGCCACCAGAGCCTGAGACACATCCTACACAGGCAGAACAGCCTTTCCCTGCTCCAGCCTGCCTCCCCACACTGGTGTCTGATTCTGTGCAGTTTGCTGGCTCTGCTGCCAGGTGGAAGCTCCAGCATCCACAAATAGCCCCTCTGCAATCAGTGAGGCTGCTCATGTGAGTAATGGCTCACAGCTGGATGCAAACAGAGTCATGAGCTCCCTACATTTTTAGTTTTTGAATGTTAGAATTTTTCTTGCGTTTTTTTTTCTTCCCTGAGAAATTGGATAAGTAAATTGCTTTTTCTAAGATCTTATACATTTAGGATCACAATGATCTGCACAGTTAGGCAAAAAAAAGAAAAAAAGAAATCTTAAGTGAAGTTATTCCAAAGCTCCTGCAACTCACAGTTTTTTATTGTTGTTCTTTTATCAAGCTCTTTTGCTGATATGGTCTTTAAAAGCAATGAACGATTCTCCTGTGATTTCAAAGCATCCTCAACTCTACTAAATGCAATTGACGTGTTCAGAGTTTATCTGTTCAGATGACTTTTGTGAGATCACACTGAATTTACTTTTCACTAGGTATCCCATTTCTCCCATTTCTGGTTGAATGTGGTTTTAGGTAAGCAGCAATAATCTTTAATGATAGCCTTATTGCCTAAGTCACTGGAAAAAATGCATGTTACTCCCTTAGATTCTCCCATTTTAATAAATCTAAAGAAAAAAACCCCCAAAAATCTCAGGAGAAAAAAAAAGAGGTCTTTTTGTGAGGAGCTGATTTTTAAATGGTATGATTACTGTAGGGCACACTTTCAAAAACTGTTCAGCATCCATCAATTATATCTGCAAAAAATGATGTCTGGATTTTGAGAGAATTCAAACAGTGTGCTACTGGCTATTGTATTGATGCCTCAAAACCTTTCAGAGTCTCTTGAGACCTTGACTGTAAACAGGCAAACTATCTTCTGAAAATCCTTGTACTTTGTAGCAAATGTCACAACACCCCTCCCTCAGAAGGATGGTGCAAATAACTTCCTAATTCATCTTTAAAAAAACCAAATATCTAAAGTAATTCTATCGGAGCTGAAATGCACCTGGAAATATATTAAAAAATCTTATTCTTTACTTTGACTTCCTACTTAAATTCTTTATACAGACATATTGCTTTGTGATTTACTTCTGTGTAATTATCTCTCCATCTTCCTTCCCCTGCAGCTATCTCTGTACAGCTCTCTCTGTCTCTGGGTTGTACAGCTGATCATTCATCATTATTCCTACTACTAAGCCTGTTCTTCATTATGCAATGACCACGATTCCTCGTCTCATTTTCCCTGCTCCTCTTCTCTCCTTGCCTCCAGGACAAGTTCATCTTCCTTTCTTGCTGTAGCTGCAGCAAAGTCATTGTCCTTTTCCATAGTCTCCCTCTCACCTATTCAGCTCAAATGTTCTGACTCCACATGTCTATAAAGCTCCTCCTTTGCCCAGACCTCACCTCTTCCTTCCTTATGGTCTCTTACTGCACTTGAAGTTCAGTGAGTAACAAAAAAAGCCACAAAGGCTGCACATGACAATACCACACTATTTTCAGCCTCATTTTTGATGATGTCTCCTAGTTCAGTGACTCCCTACTTCTGCCCAAAATCTGTTTGTGTCATCAGAACTTTTATTAGTAAAATTTTTAGCCCTGAAGCCCACACGGACAATTTTATGTGAAATGTTGTTTACGCCAATAAAGCTATAAAACCTGAAAAGCAACTCTTGACAGATTTCTGAGCAAATGGACTTTCTGGCAAAATATTTATATAATGATGACTTTCAGATTGATAAGGCAGAAAGATGACCATTTGAAAGTCTTATGTCTGTCTGAAGAGGGAGCAAGTTTGAGGAGATTATGTCCATCCAGATGGAGGCAGAGGCAGCCACGTATTTTAAATCCATATTTATAGCAGTCTTGCCACATAACAAATAGGTAAGGGTAGGCACATTGGCAGGATAATATCTGCCTTCTTTCAGGATTGTCTGTACATATCAGGACTGTATTTTTGATGAAGTGATAAGGAAGCACAAGCTGCAAAGCTCTGCCCACTGCCTCAGCTGAAATAACTCCATCTACCAATATTTGGAAACTTCAAAAACCATACCAGAAGTATTAATGCCTACATGCAAAGATCAGTTGTACTTATAAACTTAAGACATTTTCTCTAGACTGTTGTTCTTTTCCTTCATTCTGTTCAGGCACAGCAAATAGATGTGTCAGCTTTTTGTTGGTTCAGTAACAGAAAAATCTCTAGAATCCGATTATCCCCATTCATATATAGTCTGCAGTTATTTAAAAATAAGTAGTTTGGAGATTTAGCTTTGCTTCAGAAGTTAAAGTAATCTTATTGTTCCCTAATAAGTATGGCATGAGTCACTCCACTGCAATAGTCCCTCCACATTCCAGTCCTAATTGTCTCCAAATTAAGGAAACTCTTAGATGCATCTTACTGTGAGGAAATGAATATTTCTGATCCCTGCTGCTAAATAACACGGCAGAAAATTCCTCTGAATGTACACCAGATCAGTTTGCTAATATGAAAACTGTCCCTTGAATGCATTATTCAATCATTTTTCATTTCAGCAATTATTTATAATTTGTTAAACCTGTAGACTAATTTCACAAACAAAAAGTGAATGTTACTTCTTTATCAAGAGGGGTCCCTGGGAGCTCCCAGCCTTTCTTAGTTCTTGACAGAAACTTGATTGTGATAACGAAGCATTATAGCCATGGCTCCGTTAAAAAGCCCTGCTTTTGTTTTTGAAACAAATTGTGACAATTGCCTCCCATTTGAATCAATTTTACACAATCCTCACAACAATTTCTTACTCCGTGATCATTCATTACGCATTATTACCTGAGTGCTCAGCGACTCCCAGCGCTGCAGAGGACTCACCCTGCTGAGAGCGACAGACAAATTGATGGGCAAACAGCCTCTGCCCCTGAACATCCTCAGTCTCAAGGCTCTGGAAGGTGTGTGGTGAGGAGAGGAGCTCCTACAGGAACTCTTTCTTGAGCACCAGAGAAGCCCATTTACACCTTTTGTTAATAATTGGATAAGGCAGGCAAGCCCAGCAAGGGTAATACACTGCACAGGAGCAGGATCTCCACCCCACACCACCATAAGATCAGACTCAGAATCTCCCTTGTTTCAATGGTGCAGGAGGGAGACCTAGATCTCTATGCAAATACTTCTCCTCACTTCAAAGAACCCTATTTTTGACAGGTTTGAAAGAAGAGACATGTTTGTCTTACATTAATGCAGTTTCTACCTCAGCAAAGCAATGTAGTTTAGGAAACATCTTATTAGAAACAGGTTCTGTCTTTGAATATCTAAGAAACCCTGCCTAACAAAGCTGTGCTGTATGCAGTTTCATGTTTTCTTAGCTTATTCTGCATTATCTAACCTACAAAATATTTCAGAAAGAGTCTTTTAATGTAAAACCTGCCAACAGAAATCAATGCATAAGTGGTAGAAAAATAATTTTGACTAGTGCCTGCATTATCTCCAACACATGAAATTGAACCAGCAGAGCTTGAATTCAGTGAAAAACATACATATTAAAAATTAAAAATAGCAAGTACAGAAAATTGAATTGAATCAGGATTCTCCTACCACTTGGGAAAGCATATGGAAAATGTTTTATTGCACAGGAGAGCCCAGACAATATTGACCAGGCCCCTCTTGACTTTCTCTAAAACATTTTTTGCATTAAAAAATAACTAGTAAGAGCAGTGATTTATTTCTAAATTCCCTGGGTGTGCAGAGAGACACAAAGGTCCTAAAACTGCTGACTAAGATAAATTGCAGGCTGGAATGTATTTAACAAATGATAATGCAAAATGCAGAAAAATATACAGAGGAACAGGAGATAGCAGTGGAATGGAGTACATGACCTGCCTGAGAAGTTACTACACACAGCCAAAGAGCAGATTTAACTGCAGATGAATTCCCCCAGCTATCAATACCTACAGAATTAAACCACTATTAAGAGAACACAGTGAATCCTTCAACTGCTTAGCAAAGATGACTGGGAAACTGGTATTACAGTAGGAGAATAAAACCCTTTTTTGAGGTAAAGTTAGGAGAAAAGAATGTACTGAAATTCATTTATTATGCCTCCAAGAAAAGAAATTAAAAAAAAAAAAAGAAGTAAGTATTAATAGTCACACCTCCTGCTACCATGGCTGCCTGCTGCACAGAGCCTGGTTGCACACTTTGGAGCATCTGGCGTTGGCTGGGATTTGGGGTTGGACACAGGAAGCAACAGACCAGTGCTCTAATAGGGCATGGCAATTCCTGCCGGCCTGTTTTGTACACAGGTGCAGCCAGCCCTGGGCTTGCTTGCTTTGTTTGTTTTTTAAAACCTCCTCTCCTGCTCCTCTCTGCACACAATGGCTGAAGAAGCAGCTCCTCAAGCTGTCCCTGCAAGGCTCTGGCAGAGCAGGTTCTGCCCTGGGCCAGGGCTCAGCAGCTCATGGAGCAGAGCAGGTGGGAGAAAACACAACCTGCCACCACCCTGTGCTCACCTGCCTTCAGTATTTTCACTTTCTCTGCTTCCAGACACTCAGGAAAGGAATGAGATGCATCAAAAAATCCCTCTGTCCACTTAAGGAAGAGCTAATATCAGAGAAATACCAGGCCAATATCAGAAAATTGACATAGAGAATTAAGAGGGGATATTAAAAGGGAATTTGTCTTTGGTGGATAGGAAATAAGTTTGATTTTTAAAAAAATCATGCTTATAAATTAATCATCTCCTACTGAGACTCCTTCACAGGCTCAACATTGTATTGTTTGTATGACACCTACCACAGTGTGGTGCACAAACACTAGAGATGGAAATAACTCCTCAGAGAATTTAAGGAATTATTCTGGAGTACAGACCTCAATTCAGCACCACAGAACCCACAGTAAAGTAGGGCTAACACCATTAAAAAAAAATTAAAAGAAATAGAAGTATAATTTTATCTCCATGTGGGAACTGGCTTTACCATCTGGGCTGAAAAGAAAGGGAAGACAACTAGCCCCATGATGAGCAGATTTTTCTGGAGACAGGTTCCAATATCCCTCTGTTGCCAGCACACTCCTAATTCTGCATATGACCTAAACCCCTATTCCCTGTGTCAACAGGGCCTTATTATTTTCCCTCTCTGCAAAGTCAGCCTCAACACTTCTCCTAAGCCCTGGATTTACTTTGAGAAGAGGCCATCAGGCCAATCAACTATTGACCTGGTGCTGTGAATTTTCCTCCACAGAAGCAATGACTCCAGTTTTTCTCCTGAATGAGTTTTCACAAAATAGGACTTTCATCTTTGAGATCCCCTAATCCATCTAAGTCTTGGCTGAACTGGGTAACAATTTCAGAAATAAGTGGAAGCAGCACGGAGACAGAACAGGATCATATACTCTTTGCTTGCCTGGAAAATCAGGACTAAGTTATGAGACTCTAAGCAAAATATATATTCTGAAATGGAATTATTTAGCCAAACATAAATGTATTGATGTCTTCTTTAATATTTCTATTTTTTCTAACTTTAACAATATACATATAATCTGTTTTTCCAGCCTGGCAAGGTCTGCTTTTTCCAAGAAAATCAGATGAGGAAGGGCTTCCTAACATCTCATCAAGGTAAAAAAGCCAAACCAAATCCAACCCTCAATAACTAGCTGGATATTGCCACTGACTCATAAGAATGTGTTCCATTAATCCTCCTCTTTTCTTTTTCACCACCAGCTCACATACTTTTTTATTGTGCTAAAAGAGCTAATATTTTTAGCTAATTAAAGTCCCCATTTAGACTTGTCTATCATCAGATGGGAACATTCACTCCTACTGCACGATTTACATTTGCCAGGCTCTTCACCCACCCACCCAGCAGACTGCCAGAAACACACAGATCACAATTTCTGGCTTGTTCTGTTCTGGAATGACCCACGACTCTCCTGCAACACAGCAACCACAGACACTCTGCTGTAAGCATACAGAAATATTAAAGGCCAAGCTTTAGATATGCCTTGGTTCTGGTGCACAGCTGTATTTAGCAGAACATTTAGTCATTTAAATCACATTTATCTTTCTGGAGTAAATGTCTTGTGATCTAGACCCCCAATATTACCCTGCTTACATGGGGCTTGATATCAGCTGTCAGAAGGGCATTCCATTGGTGACATTAACATGGGACACCTGAAATTAACAGGACAAAGGAAAACAACTGTAAAACTCTGGAAAATTCTGAGCTACAAGAGAGAAAAAAAGAGAGAGGTCTGTGGTGATATTTCTCCTGATTTTTTTTTTAATTTGAGCTGTAGAGCCAAGCAATTTTCCCTGCTACCTGTGGCTTGTTTATAGCTGAATCATCTTTGTGCTGTTGTAGCTATCAGCTTCTTCCTTCCCTGTCTGTAGCATTTCTCCCATCCATGCTAATATCTGCACAAGGTCTGACCAGTCCCAGCAGCTGATCAGATAACAGATCAGGAAAAATAATCTATAACCAAAGGAAGATGCTCAAAATTACCTTGGTTTTACTTTTATCTCCTCTTTTCTTCAATGTTTACCTAACATGTACACCAAGGCTTCCAGTGCTTTATGTAAAAGACCAGATCCTGGCTGCCTTTGGCAACATGCTAAAGCAGCACTCATTATTTATTGGATATGACATAGCCTCTCCTACATCCCTGACTCATTCTTTGATCTCTCCTGACAATTTATTTTAAAGAATTTTGCTATCTTAAAGGATTATAACTGGTACATGGTTTCCTTTCAAAAGGATTAAAAAAAAAAAAAAAAAAAAAAAAAGAATAAAAAGGCCTGAAACATCATTTACGGGGTTTTTTTTTAAACTTTTAAAAAGTTCAACTAAGTTCACATTTACCAGTTAAGAAATATTTTCATTTGTTTCCTTTCCCTTCAGCAGCAAGCCACTAGTGCCTCATGACACCATTATTACAGCATTTGTGTGTGAATTGCTCCTTTCATTTCTTTGATCATGAGCTGGCAAAGACCCTCAGAGTGTCACCTTGGTGCCACTGCATGCCCCCTATGCACGGCCAGTGCTTTGCATTTTTCTGTACAAAGCCAGAGGGAAATAGCTTCCTGAAGAGCAGTGCAGTCTGAGATAGGACCAATATCCTAATGAGATTTTTTTTCTCCCTATGACTACATAAACAGGAAAGCTGTTAATTTTATTCAGTTATGTAAGCACCTGTCTCAAGTGGGAACAATTCACTGAATCTCTGTTCTGGCTGGTTTCAAAAGTGGAGTGGAACACCACCTTTACATCCTAAGAACCATAAGTGATTTTCAGAAGATGCAAGTGGGATCTTTTTCCTTGCCCAAGCTCTCCACATTTTTGTAATTGCAATATCAAGGCCAATTTTACTCTTTGCTTCTCTCATTTTTGGGCCCATAAAAGAGATATCTGAGTAGCACCAAAAAGATGCAAAGATTTGAGAACGTGCACAGATCAAATTTAATATATTTTTAGCTTCCTGAAAGGATATTTTAATATATCTTGAGTCAGACTGATATTAGCAAAGTTAATGTTTCTGTTATGATTGCTATGTACAGTGTAGTGAATCATCTCTGTAAGCTGAGGTGACTATTAGCAGCAGAGGTTAAAAGTACATTACAATTAGAACATTTCCTTGCTAATTTTCACCATTTAGCTACAAGGGCATTTATGAAAATCTACCAAGAGTCTGCTCAAACCAGAGAGATCCTGATTGAGGAACTGATCAAGATTGGGACATTATATCTGGTACCGAATCTTGATCCTGTTCAAGATCTGAACATTATATCTGGTACTGAATTTCCCACTTGTTTTACAGTGTGATGGCTACAATATTGCCATTAATTACCATATAAACAAATTATATGAAGAGTTTGGGAGAGAAGAGTGCTGTTTCCTACGATCTGCTAGTACTTTTCTTAATAAATGTAGCCTGTGGGCAGTACAGACCCTCTGGCTCTTGGTGAGCCTGCCAGAAAATAGGGGAGTTATTCTCCAGCCAGCCCAACCCGTTGGAAAAAACACAGATTTTTAGATTTCTGAGGAAAGACAACAAGTCCTGAAGTATTTTCTGAGGGAGTATTTGAAGAGATAGCACTGCATGGGATGTACCTCAGGAGTCTGTCACATCAGAGTGATCCCACAGGAAGGCCAAATGTGCAGAGAAGAAGAAACCTTCTCCAGGGGGTCGGGTTATCAGGGAGGAACAGAAGAGAGGATGCCACTAAATCACTGCAGATGTGTTGGCTGTGGCTGACATATTGCTCTGGAGGCTGAAAAGGGCCTGAGGAAGACACAAGGGCCTCACTTCTGCTCAGTTATTTGTGTGAAGGCCCATAGGAGCTATGGGAGGGATGCAGGAAGAGATTTGATAAGGATGGAAAAAATAAAGCCTTGCTTCCCAGAAACCTCAGGAAGGGTTTTTGAGCTATTCCTGGGAAATGCTGATTTTTTAACATGAAGCATAAAAATGATATTTCTACACATGAACACAGCCATGTCACGAAGAAAGATGGGTTGTCCTTGGCACATAACACCACGAGACAAGAAAGCAGAAGGCACAGATCAAGAAACTGCTATTGCAAATGCTCCTTTCCTCCTGTGAGAGTGCAGTGCAGGTGTGAGACATTTGGAACTGGAAAAATTGCATTTCCAAATGGGGCTACAGCTTTCTGCAATTTTAGATTTTCTGTGTATGAGTGGTTTATGAGAATTATTCTTTAAAGCTAGGAACTCAGATTGAATCACCACTGCTGATCATGAAGCATCCCTTGATACAATCTGTTTTAATTTAGTTACCTGGATCTGGGGATTTTTCTTTGTTGCCATGATCTGCATTTTCTGGTGTTTTTGCTTTATGACAGGTGAAATTCTACAACTGATAACAAGATGTGGTGCATAACTAATGGCTCTAATATTCTCTTCCTTTATTGCTAAGTCTTTAAATGAAAAAGTTATTTTCAAAATCTATCTCTACATCTTTTGGTTATGAGATGAATACCATCTTTTGATAAGTGTTTCCAACATTTTTTTGCTTGGAAAAGTAATCATATATTATATCTCTACCTTAACTTCCTCCTTTTTTGGTCTTTTTCTGGCTTCCCTATGTCTGATCCTGCTAAATTTCAGAGCACTGCAAGCGCCTCAGAGATTCACCTCATATATCCTTTTCCCTGGTCTCTGGTGAAGTTATCTTTTTGTGGCACATTGGTGTTTTTATAGTTATGTCCAGGAGAAAGCATGATCCTCCGTTTGCATGTGGAAATATATGTAAAATTATATGTAACTTATGCAAACACCCTTCTTTACATATATATATATAAAAATATTACATATATTTCTTTATATTTTTTATATATATTTATATATATTTGGTAGACTTGCCAGAGACCTTTCACTTTAACTTGCTGCTACACCTCATGTCTTCTGTGGCCCTTAACTACCGTCTCTGCAACGCCATTGACCTGAATATTCCTGTTTTCATTTCTGCCTCGTGGAAACATCTGCTCAGCCCCTTAAGCCATGCAGGGAGCCAGGTTTTATTCAGGTGTCAGGAAGGCAGGAGGATTAAACCACTTCAATGGGTGCATGCAAGCACTGACAACTTTTAGTGGAATAGAATAGGGAATAGGAATTAGTGCTTGGATCATAATGCTTTCTGTGCAGGCAACCATAGACCTCACTACCAAAGGAAAAGTGTTTGATATTGGGCACCAACTGTGCATTCAAAATAGAAAAGGCAGCAGGCCTTCTCTTGATGAGTTTAAGCATTCAGGGACACATTCTGTCTCCTTTTGTGCTCACTCTGATTAGTCTCTCACTCCCTTTATATTCCTGCTGTAACTGGGAGGGCAGAATGTGAGTTATACAGTAGTGACAGGATGGCAGAATGTAGTCTACAATAAGCCACAAAAAGTACAATACCCCAAAAGAAAACAAAATTACTAGTATGGCAGTGAAGAACAGTGACACTGCATAATTAAATGGCAGGATATTGGTTAAAAACCAAAAAAAAACCCAAAAAACCCACCAAGATTGGGTTACTATATTTATCATTTATTTGCACTGTATTATTTTACTGCACCTCCATAACATATTTTATTTCTTAGGATTTTTGGTAAAAAAAGTGGATAAATAATCTGGATTTTGTCACTAAATAATAGAGACCTGAATACCCTTTTCATGTCTTCAGTGGGTGGTATAGACAGTAACCAAAGCTCATCTCCTCTGTGTCCAGTGCATTTTCAATGCTAAATGTTTTGTTTTAAGCACACAGAGCTGCACTGCCCAACCCCTGCACTGTGAAACTTAAAGTGCTTTAGGTCTTATGAAGAAAGAATTCTCCAGACTTACTTAAGCTGAAAAACCACTTGGCTGAGCCTTCCCCAGATCTGTTATGACATCATTAGATCAAAATGGATTAATGTGACAAGAACGTGAATATTCAGGTCAGGGGGTGAATTCAAATAATTTTTAACGCTCACTCCAATTTGAAAGGGTGTGAAACTAGGTTACTCTTACAGCGACTAGAGCTTTGAAATGCTGCTGTCTTTTTAAGCATCACAGGGGATGGATGCCAGCATGGCATCCCAAGGAATGGTAAATTCTTAATGCGAGGAATTGGATAATACATCATTTCCAAAGGTTGGGGGGAGCGATATGAAAGATTGAAAAGCCTTAAAGGACACAGCTGAAAGCAGGCTACTGAATATCCTTGAGATGTTCATGCAAGGACTCTGTGATGTACAATGCTAAAAGAAGAGACAGCTGTGGGGTCTGTGGAGACAAGGTACCTCTGTCAACGCTAATAAGAACTGAGGTTATCTCTGTTATGTTTGGGTCAGAAAAACACCAAAGTTTCTCTGAAGACACGTGGCTAAAGAGATAATGGAAGAACTGAAGAGCTACCACTTTTCATGTAACCTTTCCTCAGTGTGAGAAGATTAATGATAGACTGATATCACTCTGGAAACTGTGCTAGGGCACGTGGAAAATAAAGAAGTGATTGGTAACTGCCAACATGGCTTCACTAAGGGCAAATCATACCTGTCCAATTTAGTGGCCTGAAAGCATTGGTGGATAAATGAAGAACAAGGGACATCATTTACCTGGATTTGTGAAAAGCATTTGACAGTGTCCCACATGACATTTCTGTCTATAAACTGTGGAGGCATGGATTTGATGAATGGACTAGTCAGTGCAGAAGGAATTGGCTGCATGGTTGCACTCAAAGTTGTGGTCAACAGCTCAACGTCTCTGGAGGGAAGAACTTATTGTGACCTTTCAGTACCTAAAGGGGGCCTACAAAAAATATGGAGAGGGAACTTTTCCTTCAGCATGCAGGTTTAGATTAGCTGTTAGAAAAAAATTCTTTACTGTGAGGGTTGTGAGGCACTGGCACAGGTTGTCCAGAGAACCTGTGGTTGCTCCATCCCTGGAAGTGTCTAAGGCCAAGTTGGATGGGACTTGGAGCAACCTGGGATAGTATGAGGTGACCCTGCCCATTGCAGGAGGGTTTGTACATAGATGATATTTATAGTCCCTTCCACTCAAATGATTCTATGATTCTATAGTTCTGGGACAAATGGCCTCCTCATCTCAAGGAAGTGACACGTTCTCTTTTCCTTTTCCTCTTTTACCTTCTCTGTCTTTCTTCATTAGAGTTTAGGCATTATTTTAGGAGACTGTAGAGCTTTCTTCATCTCACCAAGAAAGTAATCTTTATGGATATGTGCAATGTCCAGGCACTTTAAAATAACATTTTCTAAAAAAATCTAAGTGAAGAAAGAATAAGAAACGCATCCCAAAACCTACATGGCTATAGTGCTGAATTAAAATTTATTCAGGACTGAATTGCCACACTGATACCTGGATAATCAATAACTGAATAGTAAAGAGAGTCCCTTCCCCTTGCAAAAAAAGACGATAATGAAGAAATCTCACAAGAAAAAGAGAGAGAGCCCCTTGCTGCAGCCACAGTACAAATTCTCTTACTAACCATCCCAGCCAAAGCCCACGATGGATGCAGAAAGTATATTAAGTATATTCCCTGTTCTCTCTTCCATCTCTCCAGTAAAAAACATTTATTTTTAACCTCTCTTCTCTCCAGTCAGCCAAAGAGTCAGAAATGTTTTTTTTTTGCTTTGGTCAGATACAGTTTTGCCATCTGGTTTTTTTTTTTTTTCTTCCCTTATATTTTTCTGTTTTGCTTTGACAGTGTAACCTGAGGTTTTGTTTTCACCTCCTGACTTTGGTATTTGCTCTAATGCAAGCCAAGACACAGATTGTGATTTTTGAGTGGAATATAAACTAAAGATGACATTTTCCTGGTCCTCCATTTCTGCCCACCAGGACTGGCCTTCCCCACAGGACACTTCTACAAAGCAGAACAAAGGTGCAATTGTAGTAAGTGTCAATATACATACCATTGGACATTGACTACTTTTTTTCAATAGGAATTAAAGTAAAAGTTGCCAGGGACTGGTCTAGTCCCTCCTGAGCATCTTCAAGCTCCTAAAACTTCAAAAGCAGCACTTTAATTCTTTGTCTTTTAAAACAGGGAGAAATTCAAAGCAATTCTCCACCTAAACCTTTCATGTTTGCAATATAGCAATATTCCTTCCTTTGGTGAGTTTCTTCTTCCTCTGTAAATAATCTACCATTTATTTTTCTAGTTTTCCAGGTTGATTTAACCTAACAGGCTGTTCCTTGTCATGTTTTCCTTCCTGTCATGTTCCAAATTTCCAGTAGCAAACTGGCATATTCTACACATCAGCAGAACTGTATCTGGAACTTTTATACACCTGGGAAAGATAAAAATTAACCATCCCACCTTCTCAGTTGATTCCCAGTGGCATTATGCTACCTTTTGCCTGATAATCCAAACAATTCCTAATCCTCACTTGCACAGTCAATAGACTCCTGAACTCTTCCCCTTCTCAGAGTCCTCCTTATATTTCTGCATCTCCCAATAGATTATGCTTACTCTGATATGGCTGTAGCCCACTACAGACTGGGAGTTTTAGTCCATAAGCAGGGAGAAGAGATCCATTTTTCCTTCATCCCAGAAATTTTTGTAGTTTTAAAAAATATTATGTGCTCCCTCCATCTTCCCTTTTTTTTTTGTTTTAATTTTGGCTACATAATTTCAGTTTAGTCTCTGACCTCAGACAACAGTTTCTAGGAATCTAATCATTCTTGGAACTTCCTGCTAAAGCATCTCCCTCTGATCCAGATCTTTCTTTAGGCAAGTGCCCCAAATTCAATATAACCCTTTAGCCTTGAGGCGCTGGGATCTTTATCAAAGTTGAGCAGAATGGAAACAGTGCCTTGAGTGCCCTGCTGCCTCCCAGTATGGTATTTGGATTCACCACAGCAGTGTGACATTTTTAACTCCTGACTCAGACGCATTTGCTGGTGGTTCAGCACAACCCCTGACCCTTTTCTGTATAACAGCTTCCCAGCCAGCTGCTCCTCATTCTTTATTTATGCAGTTGACTCAGCTTGCCTATGTGAAGAATCATGCACGTCCCTCTCTTCCATTTCAGCTCCTCTTCCCCAGGTTGCAAAGATCATTTCCAATTCTGCTCTCGTTGTCCAGTGCATGCAGCTTCCTCCCTCTCATCTTGCTAACACCTTGAGGGTGGGGATCATTAGTGCAGCACAGGGCAGCTCCAACACCACTCTTTTGATAGGAAAACTGATAATCGCCTTCTGTGCAGAAGTTCCAAACAATTTTACACACAAACATGCTGTCACAGATCTCTGCAGACTGTGCTTGCTTTACTTTGGAGGATATCAGGAGTGATGGGGTCAGAAGAACTCCCACAGTCAAGACTGGAGGGATTCAGCGCTTCCTCCCTGGCATGCTGTAGAAGTGAAGTAGGCTGGTTTACATGATCGTTTCCCCCCACAAAAAAATCTATTCTTTAAATGCAGATTTGGTCTAACATCTTTCAAAAAAATTTTTTTCACTGGCTGCTTCAATTTCTAAAATAGGGATCTTGATATCTTTCCTGATAACCACCATCACTGACAACAACTCACTGACCTCATTTCCTACAACTGGATTCAACTCATGGATACTCTATGTGCATTTACTGAGAGAGAGATTATTGACAACATCAACTGGAATTATTTAGGGGAACAACGTAAACAAGTCACCAAAATCACTTTTCTGACTTGTCAGTAATACTATGAAATGGTGGGGAAAACCTTGCTTCCATATTCCCTGATGGTTTATGACCTTTTTGAATAAAAAAAGCTCAATTTCAGCTGTACAAATCATCTCCATTCATCTTAGTAGGCCCCAAATCCATTATTATTATCTGTGTAAAAAAAAGGGAGTTTTTAAAAATGTCTGCTTTTCAGAAAAGAAGAAAAATGAGTAGCCATTTTGCTCTATCCTGCCTAATCTCAGCACACATATAACTTAATTCAGCATGGATCCACAGTACATTCCAGACCCATCAAGACAACTTTGCTCATAATGTGATTTTCAGTGTTTGTGAGAATAGGTTATTGGTTAAACAGATGGGGGAAGAAGGGAGCGGGGAGAGCTTTTGAAGTTATGAGATCATAGAAAATTTATTCTGATGGTCGAATCAAGGGACTTGAAAACTGGTGATAAAAAAAAGGATTTTGCAATTTCTCATGTCTAGTTAAATTTGTATCTACTCAGGGCATTGCCCTTATACCGCAGCTGAAAAACCTGTAAGACATCCAAGGTTATACTGCAGCAGGGCACCTTCCCTGGCTTCTAATAAATTTAAACTAAGAGAGCCCTGAGTTATTGAGACTAAAGCTGAAATAGTCTTCTGTCTGACAGGCTAAGGAAAAGCAAATGATCCTGCCTGAAAGGATGTATTTTGCTGAATGGGCACTCTGGACTCACTCTGCTAAAATATACTTAAAGTGATGTCGAGACAAATATCCTTATTTGTGTTTGCAATTATAATTTATGCTCAGTGTATAGCAACAGATAGCACAGAAAAAAAATGAACTTTAAAATGTGAGGCAGTCAGAAACACCAGAGGATAACTAAAAGGTTCCAGTCAGTTAGTAAGCAGATACAAAGAAAGAAATTTCTCTGGTTTTGACTCAGCCAGGTGGAAATAGTGATTTACTGGGGCTGTCCAAGGTCCTTGCATATGAAAGCCTTTTCAGGGGTCAGCCCCAGCTCTGTGTCCTGGCAAAGGCCAAGCTCCCAGAGCAGGGGACAAGGACATCACCCCCTGTCCCCAAGATGCCTCTGTTTCAGCTCTCCCCCTGCCTGGCTGCCCCCAGAACCCTCAGTTCTCTGACCCTGTAAGATGTCCTTTCTGCCTCAAAAGCTGCAGGGACAAATAAATTGCCTGCCCTCTCATTCCAAGGATTTCTCTTCCTCCCCTAGCTCATGGGACATAATTTGCATCATTCTGCATCTGCAGGAATTCTCATTAAAACTTCTGGGCCACTGTCCTTGTGATTATCCTGCTTTTCTAAAATTGAGGGCACACTTATAGGAAATTACAGACTCTTCATGACTTTCTCAAAGTAATAGATACATATACATAAATAAAACTCCCTCAATTTCTTAGAGAATTTTCAAATGGTTATGATTCTGCTTGCTTGCCCCCAAATAGAAGCAAAATACCTCCCTTTTTTTCACAAGTTCAGCCTGTTGTTGCCATGACTGTTATCTAGAAACAGAGATATTGAAAAGCTATTTGTGTTTTTGAAAGTGCTGGTATACGCCAATAAATCTGCATGTCAAAAGGAACAAGAAAGGGGCTCTGTAAGAGCTATAAAAGTTTAGTATCCAAATACTGCTGGAGATATATGAATAACTAAATGTGGAGATACATTATCTCCATTTCATCACTTCAACAATTTCGATGTCAACTATTTCACCCCACTTGAAAAGCCAGACTCGCAAATTTATGTGGCCTCCCAAATCACCTATCCCACTGAACAGCACCATGGACATGTCTTGCAGCATGGGGATGTATCTTATCCCAAAACCTCAGATAAAACTCCTGCTTCTGTCAAAGGGGGTCACACTTCTCTCAAGCTAAGGGGTTGGAGGTTTTTTAGACAAATAATTCTCTCTTGCAACCACAGCTTCACTAGGCTGCACTAACAGTAAAATAACAATAATAATGATAAAATTCAGCAAGGCATAAAAACTTGTAGAACAGTAATAGTGGTGCTTCTGCCATTTTTATGAGGCTCTAATGTGGTTGCCTCACACAGAAGCAGATTATGGTCTCGTAAAGCAGCACAACGGATCTATGGGGTAATGACTTTAGTAGGTACAGCAGCAGCTTTACTACAGCTCCCCTCTTGACAAACTGTGATGTAGGGTGGGAAGTATAAATATAAAATCAATCTAAATTTTATTTGATTGTGATTTCCACCTTATCAGGACAGAAAGAGATCGCAGGAGAGCACGAAGTAGCAAGGACAAATGCAAAAGCCTGACCTATAATAAAAGACAAGCTAACACTCTCAGCTGCCTCGCTGCAAAAGTATTACAGCAGATGCACTGAACACTAAAAGTATTTACAAAATTCATACAAAGTAACAGCTTTAAAAGCAAGTCATCAGCTGTACAATAGGAAAGAGTAAAAAAGGCAGAATTAAGTAGATGGAGGCACTCCTCCAGAAGCTGTCATTTAAATCACATCAGCTTGCTTCATTTCTCTGTATGGAAGAATATCAAAACCATACCTTTGAAAGGACTACATCATGCATTTTATGCCAGCCCAGAAAAAAGGTAAAATAACAATTTTGCTTGATTGTATATTTTTTCTATTCTGTGTACAAAGGAATAATTACACATATTTCATTTTATGTGTTCATACAAAATGGATACTAACAGAATAAGACTCAATATACCATCTATTTACAATAAAAACACTTATAGACAAGCTAGAGTGGCTGTATGTATTTACCAAGGGCCTGATCCAATGTTCAAAAAGTCTACTGAATGCCTTTTTGCATCAGCTACCAATATAACAACATAATATTGTCTCTATTTCTTTGTGTCATTTTGAATTTAAAGATCAGACAAGGACATGTTTTTATTTAAGTAGTTGTACAGTAGGTAGCAGCATGAAATTCAGGTCTGCAATTGCAGTGCCTCATTTCTAAACACCACTGTGCTTCTAAATAAAACCTGAATATCTCTCATCATCCATGATAGGACTGTGAAAATCGAAGCTACACCCAATTTTCTTTTTTAAACTTCTCATTGGACTTACAGTTGTATTTAGAGCAGTTTGGAGAGATTGTAACAGAAAAGTTGCTATTGTGCCATACTTCACTAGGAATGCAATTTTTGACAGAGACTTATGATGTCCAGTCTGGAGGTATGTGAATATCCTTGCAAATTCAACCCTACCTGGTTCCACTTAAATGCTGCTTGGAATTTTGGACTCTCCTGCTGCTTCCAAAAACCATTTCCTTCAAGCACCTCCCACGCCTGTATGGCAAGCCCTCACACAAGCTGTAATCAAAACTCCTCTCACTCCTCCACACTGCTAAATTACTGCTTGTGTTCCAGAATTAAGACCTTTAGGCTTAAGACCTACAAGGTGTTAATTCTAAAAGCACAAAGTTATTAGTGCTTTTACATCCACAAGTAACAACTTTTCACAATTGTCTCCTCATACTGCCTGATTCTGTCTTCAGCCGCAGGTTTGTTTTTTAATAGCAGCATGAAATTTGTCTAATAAATTAATTGAAGCAGCGACCCAACAAGTGCTTTAGATTACAGATGTTTGCAAACTCTAACTCCAAAACTGTGACTCACAGACAGAGGAATATCAGAGGGAACATTTCAGACATTTTGAGGGTTTTATACTGAGCAGAGTAATATCAGAAACAATGTTTCTGGTGAGACTGGGGTAAAAAAAGACTCCTTGGTTGAGAGTGTAACAGCTGTACATGCAGAAGGCCTGGTAGAACATTGCAAAATGTACCACAAGGGCCAAACATGCAGGATGTTAAAATGCACAAGTCCTCAAGAATCAGAGATGTAAATAAAGAGATCTGCTAGCAAATAGAAATCCAGTTCAATATATATGCCATAAATGAATAAAAGAGTACTCAAAGATCCTTGAGTTTTAGCTGCTGGATTGTCTCTGCCTTTCAACCCCTCCTTACAGTTTCCTTCTGCTTTACATAATCAGAATTTAGGCTGTGTGGCCTGGGCAGCACTATGTTATTGCTGTGGTCTGCAGCAACCAAGCAGCTGTCTAGCAGCAGGATAAACTGTCACAAAAGCAAAGTTATCCCACTTTTATGTAAATTCCATCTTTGACCTGCATGCAGCTGACGGTGCATATTTTATTGTGTTCACTAGGTTTTCATTAGACCCCTTGTCATTTGCTGAAAGGTTTTTTAACTTCATTTAAATCTCCTTGTGCCTCAGAAATGCCAATAAATGTCATTGTTATCATCAGTTTTGTCCTGGGTTGACTTTTCTGAGTTTTCTGTCTCTGGATTTGATTAAAATTGGGAAATAAATAGTGAATAACATATTGATTGCAGGCTGGGAAAGGTTGCAGATAATTTATTATCTGTGAGCATGATACCAAGGTTTTTTCTACCAGAATCTTCAGACTAACAAAATTCATTCTGATGGGAAAGTGGGGTTTATAGCTATTCTTTAGTGCAAAGTTGTTTTTCAAGTCTTTGCTTGGTCATCTATAGACCATAAATCAAGCTAAGATCAATGGTAGTTACCTCATACTGTTGGTTTAGCAGACCTTAAAAAGGAAGCTATTAGAGATTATTAAACCTGAAATCAAAATGCCTTGCTTACAGGGGAAACAAGAGAGAACAAACAATCAAGAAAAAAAGAAAGAAATCAACAGACGTTGCCTGTGAACATTAATCTAAACCATAATTCACTGTATTAGAAGTAATTTCATTATATTGCTTTATCCACCTCAGTGAAGAGTAATTATTTGGAACTATATGTCCTAAACTGACATTTTTACATTCTCCAATACTGCATGACTAGCCAAGAGAATGAAAACTTAACTCACCAGCATATGCTTCTGCACTTTTCATCATACCAATGAACCCTCGAGAATGTTCCTGCTTTCAAATCTTTCCATGACTGGGAAAATCTGAGCGTAACAATGGCGATGATTTAGGGCAAGCAGAACGAGACAAAACCAGATAAGACATCAATCAGGTTCTTCAGCCTTTCCTGTTTACCTCTCAAAAACTACCTGATCTAATGCCCATTTAGTCTAGAGAAGCTCATTTGCAATTTCAATTGTAATTACAGTCAGAGCCTTTGCCTCTGACTGCTGTCACAAGAGGAGACTGCTGGTATTACAGCAAACTGAATTAATAATCAGAAAACATATTAATGTGTCTGCTGGGCTGAAGAATCACTGTTATGTTTTATTCCCCTGAAATACCAACAGCGCTGATCTTTATCAAGGACAGCTCAGGTAAGAAACTGTTCTACCACACACCAGGAAAGAATTCCAGAAAGTCCAGAATGCAGGAAAACCTATAAGGAGCACTACCAGGAACAGAGCTCTGGGTGGAAACTGGACTCCAACAACTAGCCCTGTCCTCACCTTTGGCCTCCCAGAATCACAGTCACTCTTCTGTGTCTCAAGAGGACTTACAGATTAGATGCCAATGAATGCCACTAGTGCTAACTCCCAGTAGCACAGGAGAAATGCATTCCACTATTCCAGAACCATCTGGGACACCCCATTTCCATCATCTCTTAATCCCCGACAATCTGCACATTCTCACTCCACTGAAGGTAAGGAAAAGTCACAATCCACCTGTTGATACCCAAAATTTTGCATCAGATGGGATCATTTGCTAAGCAGGTTAAAACTGGTTTTGTGATTACTGCAGCAGCAAATTCAAAAGACCCTGAATTATCCCAGCAGTTCCCTAGATTGAACAGACCTGGCTCCCTGTACGGCAAGGGCAGAGCAGCAGCAATACAGAGGCAACCAACATTTTAAAGAGCACCACTTCAGGCATGAGTCCTAAGGTAGTAGCAATACAGGAATAAATACAGTGTACATGAATAATTCCATTTAAAAGACATAAATGAACATTGCTCAGCAATACTTATATTGTGTGCGATATCCATTCAATAACAGCTAATGCACACACATGTCTGTAGGTTCAAATCAGATTTTCCATGCATGTCCACAGCCAGGAAAGCTGCCACTCTAAAGTGGAACTGCCAGTCAAACAATGTATTAACAGATGATTATTATTAATACAACATAAACCATTCTGGTTGTATTGAAAAGCCAGAATTCAGTACCTCCAGAGCATTTAGGACAAAAACAATTAAGTGGTACAACATGAGAGGATTAAACCTAATATTATCTTCTGGGCATTTTTAAAGAATAAACTTGTTTTCAACCACAGTCTTAGTGAGCAGTTGGAGGACAGTTACCATTTATTACAGGAAAGGACTCCTGTAAAAAAGTATGAGCCAGAACTGTCTCAAAAATAACAGAGATAGAAATGAACTGTCTAGAGACAAGATGCCTCGTGTAAAGTATTGAGCTACACACAGTTTGTCCTGTGTTTTATTCATTTGTAATATAAGGGGGTCATGGTGCATTTACTGAGGGCCCAGATGACTGTATTGCTCTTGAGCTATTGCTTTCTTACTAATGTGAAAACAGAAATATGAAGCATGCAGGAAAAATAGCCCAGGTTTGAAGGTGACCAAAACGGCAAACAGAGCAGAGAACTATACCTGTGTTTCCATTTCAAGCTGCACCCTGGCATTAGCCTGTAAACCTCAGTTTCCAGCCACATTCCCTCTGTATCCAGAGACCTCTTCCACCAGCAGGCTCCTAACGGTGTTGATGTTACAGCAGAAACAGACTCTTACCTCATTTGAAGTCCTATGAGGAGACATCCTAAAAAAATAATTAAAAGACAAGCATTACTGAAGTTATTCTGGTTCTTGCCCCAGATTATTCAGACAGTGCCAATGACCCAAGCAACAATAGACTACTCATTGTCAGTTGCAATAAATGCAGAAAGATAGACTCTGGAGAGTTATTTTGCATAAAAAACGTATCTAATGCTGCTTCTTCCAATATTTTTAGCTAAAGTAGAAATGGATTTTCAAGAATTTATAAGAAATTTCAGCTACACAGATTCCACTGAAACAAATGGGACTTTTGCTCCTAGTTGATTTTCACTCTCCTCACTAAGATATTATTTTCACCCTGTTTGTACCTCGATTACAAATATCTGCAGCATTTCCCAATGTACAATTAGACTTGGCAGCTTCCTACACTGCCCAAACATTACTACAATCTGGAAACTTGGAAAGATTAAGTCCAGATGCACCAATTTCATGCCCTGCACACTAAGCTGCCCTCAAGCATTTGTACATGGGGGAAGAAAATATCTATGAGAATGAAACCCCCCTGATACAGGAAATACACCTGGCTCATAAAAACACAGAGCATGATCAACAGAACTTCGTTTCCATGTTCTAACCCATATCTTGAACTGCTGCAAATTAGTGTAAGGCATCTAATTGAAAAGATAAGCAAAGAAAAATCTTCGAATAAAGACTTTTTTTACATTACTACTATTCTCTTTCCACTGCAGCTTCTTTTCATTGTTGTGTTTCAGGCAATGACAAAGCCTTTCACCTCAAAAACAATCAATAGGATGTTTGAAATGGTGTGGGGGGCAGAGAGATGATCCTATACAATTTTTTCTCTGATTTCCCAAGTCACCCACTTACCAGTGATTCCATGACACCCCAGATGCACACTGTGCAGCATCTGTGTTTTAAACTGCAACACTGCATCACTCCAAACCTGGACTAGAATGCTCCCTGCACTCAGGATTCTGTGCTAATGCCTGCTGCTGACACCGAGGCAATGCCCAATCAACTGTCTGAGCAAAGTGTTGGCAGACCCCAGAGAGGCTTCTCTGCCCCTGCCGTGATGAGAGGGCAAAGGGAGAAGGAACAGAGTCCATTAACAACTTGAGAGGGATGTCAAGGGATTAAATATTGTTCTGAGTTTAGGATGAGATGTGGAATGACTCACAACTCCTGCTGATCCACTGGGAAGAGAGGAGCTGGATGCAGAGATAGTGAGGAAGAGGCTGCACAGGGAAGGTGAGCAAAGGATGCTGCAGAGAGAGCAGAATTCAGCCCCAACTTTTAATTACAACCCCTGTTGAGAAGAAATATGTGGCTGTGTTCTCTCACACAAAGTCTCTCCTGAGGCCCTTGAAGGGTGCAATTTACACCCTTGCAGTTCTCCCTGAGCCCGGAATCAGGGAAGGAGCTGATCAGGGTTATCTGTTTCCCTTGGTTTTCCCTTTGCCCGTTGCCAGTGGAAATACCCAGCCCATGGAAGGGTAGCCTGCCCTGTAAGCAAAAGCAGAATCTGCACAAAGCCATAATTTAGTTCCTTGTGACCAGCTGAAGCTTGAAGTTCAGCTCAAAAAGGGGATATGGAAAGCCCCTCATCAGGAAGGTGTTTTCTAAAGCCCAGGTGTGACAGTGAGCAAAACAACTTTCCTTACACACTTTATTAAACATCTGGTTCTTAGCCCTTCTCTGCCATCCAGACCCCTGTGTTTTTCATTGCTCATTTCACTGAAATACCTTATTTTTTTTAGATAAGTCATAGTTCAGAAAACCCTTATACAACTCTGAGCACTGTAAACTTTGGTGAAATGAATGCAGCTCATTACTCAAGCAGAGAACAATGCATCATTCCTGCACTGTTTTAGTGGATGTCACAGAGTGTAACAAAAGAAATGTTTAATTACACTGCCACTAGGTCTTACTGAGACCCCCACCATCCTCCTCATCCCAGTACAATAGCAATAATCAAGCTAATCAGGAAGCTGGTGTTTATAAATCAATTAATACATCAATTAATGTACTGCTTAATGTGCTGCCTAGAGCAGCTATTACTGGCAGTAGATGTCAGCTAATTGCTTCCTTCCTACTCCACTGGCTCAGTGGGAATCTCTTGGCAAAAGGCAAAAATGTTCATTTCACTGATACTGAGAAAGATGCTGGACCTTTGCATTTGTGGCTTGTAACAACGTGGGTTACAAGCCTCTCTGTTCCACTGCCTGAAGAAAAAACCTTCCTCCCTGACATCCTACCAGAAGCAGAGGGCGAAACACTTTGTTTTGCAACATAAGATATGTAATCAAGGACATTGCATTCCACTGCATCACACCCAGCCCCTTCTCCCCTTGATCCTGCCATCAAGGCCTGCAGAAGGATCTCATAAATCACAGTACCAGCCTAAAAATTGATGCTGTGGGATGTATGTGACACATCAGCAGGGACCCTACACCTTCCGAAAGCTGTTAAATGAGTATTTTGTGAAGTAGCTGTGAATAATTGCAACCTGTTTTCCCTGAACACAGCAGCACAGCACAAATCAGAAATTAGCTTCAGAGGTGTAGGCACAGAAGTCACAAAGAATTTGATGTCACAGTGAGGCAAAGGACATCGTGGACTCCTCTCCATCAGGCTCCTGCTTTAGCCCTGATGCTTTTCCTGAGATTCACTTCCTTTAAAAGTCACCACATAAAACACAGACTTGCCAATCAAGAGCAACTTGATTGCTACTGAAACTCAACAATGTTCCTTGGAGAAGTCTGTAGCTAGTATAACATGTGGCCTTGCCTTTTTCCCTCTGGTGCAAAGGGCAACAATAACCTGTAGTTTTAAGCAAAATGGTATCAGGTTTTGCACAATACATTTTTCACACCAAAAACACTGGGTTTTTTGAAGGTTTATGGCTGGTTTTGGGGGATGTTTGTGTGGTTTTGTTTGTTTTTGTTTTCTTTTGGTTTTATCTCTCCATGCAAACAAAGAAAGTAAACAGTACTGGATAAAAATAGATTCCTTGAGTTCAAATCTCCATCTTGCTTTCATTTTTCCTCTACTGCCTTCCCTCTCTGAAGTGTGAAGACCCCATCTTAACTTTCATTATTGCTAGAAAACGGATAAATAAGAAAATTTTCTCTGATGAGAGGTTATTATAGACTAGCAATCAAGTTCTAATTCTACTTAGCTGCATAATTGTTGTAGTTAAATTGTATTACTTTGAGCGCATGACATATCAATTCATTGGCTTTCTATACAATTAGACTGCAATAAATCAAAGTAATTTGCTGCTATATTACATGCAGACACTTATATGAGATCTCGTTATCCTCAATCTGCTACAAAAGGTTTTGTACCTTTGTGCACACAAAAAAAAACCCCCCGAAATTTGTCTAATTTTAAATTCTGAGACACCTGAGGTTTTTGCACAAACTTTAAAAGAGTTTATGTCTTTAGAGATAAAATAAAATAATAAAACCCAACAAGTCAGAGGCAAACATAAAGCAGAGTTGCAATGATATATTAATACTGAATATTCTCCACAGAGAACAAAAACACAAAAAACCCTCAAAACCCCCCAAGCCAGCAAATGCAAAGCAGATAGTGAAGTAAAACAAATCAGAAACTGCTCAGGTGTGGGGAAACTGACTCCAGCCGTCATCACATAAGGTACTAACATTGAATATCTTTATAAATAGGGCAACAAATAAGATAAATACACACCACAATGTACTAGAAAAGAAATGGGGAAAGGAGATATTCTGGAGCTGTGAAATGGGTGGAACACGATCTTCTGGAGCATAACAGCATAAATGACCAGAAATCTTCTTCTCCTCTGTGAACTTTTGCTTAATGGACTTCATGGAATAGAATTTGCCAAGTCTGGAGGTGTCACTGATAGTCAAATACTGCAAAGACTTATTGGCAGAGATTCTGGCATGATTCAGTGTTTGCCTCTGAACTAAGATATAGGAGGCACATTTCTGGACAGGAATGTGAAATAGTGCTGGCAAGGTAATGCTGAAGGAGAGCTAACAGAGGAGAAAAGGAATTTCCAAATGAAATTTTTAGGATATGAAGTTTGAAAAGGACAGGAAAATAAAATAAAAGACAAAGAAAACTAGATCCAGCAAATGCTGAAAGAGACAACAATAATCAAGATTATGGAAAGAACAAAAAGAAACAAAAAATTGCCACACTTAGCATGACTTTGGGCACCTCTTAGTATGCCTGCCAGGAAGAGAAATGAAGGGAACAGCAGCATACATTTTGCCACTCTGGAGTTAAAATTGACACATAAGGCAAACACAGAATTATTCAAACAGATTTTGATCTTAAAAATACTAGTGACTGCTCTTAATTTTATAAATAACAAAGTAGTGAGAGATAGGGTATGCAGCAAGAAAGCAGACTGATTTCTGTGCTCCACTGAGGAAGCCTCTCAGTACTAAGGACAAGAGAAGAATTCACCAGACTGAAAATGGATGTGCCAGTCCCATATAGGAAAGATTTTCAGAGTCATGGACCATTTCAGTGCCTCCTTTGAGGAGAAGCTGAGGTTACACTTTCTTATCAAGCAGATAAAGTACCATTCTCCTCCCTGAACTAATAAATTATTTCTGAACAGCTCCAGATCTTGCTTCAAATCTACCACATCCTTCTTACCAAGCAGCTCCAAATCCATCAAAAGTTTCCACTAAAATGTGAAACCAGAAGAGAAGTTTGTTGGTAGAACGCAGAAGACAGAAAGAAAAGAGCTACAGACTGAACTATCCATCAGCAAGGACCTGTTGACATGTTTCTATAAATGACTACTCAGACATGAGTGAAAAAATATTTCCTCTGGTAAAATGGATCAAGATAATTACCCATGGTTACAAGATTGCAATATTGCAAGGGAAAAATAACAAGAAACCCTCAAACAAAACAAAACAAAACAAAACACTACAATAATAACATGTATTAACACTATCCAGAAGACCCACGGGGAGTTAAAACCCCTTTTATTGATACAGTTTGTTCAGTATTCGATGATTTAAGCCTGTAGAGCATTGTATAAAAGGTAAGAATAAATGACTTGGTTACTCTCCCTATGACACTACTCTTTTCCCCATCAGTGCTTAGCTTTGCCTAAATATTGTCTATACAAAATAAGGTGTTTTTTTCTCCCACTCTCTCCTCTTGCACAGGTAATTACAGACATGCTCTTCTAAGGTATCATCATCCTCTCCTACGAAACATCCATTTAGTGTGTTTAAATCACTAAATACTCACTGTTAAAATTATTGCCACTGAAAAAAACAAAAGACCTATTTTTTGTTCTATTCACTCTCATTACTTTTAATTCTCTAAGTGTTTCTTCATATGGAGAAAGATACAAATGGGAGTTCTCTCTGTACTTTTGATTATCTGCTGTTGTAACAAGTGCTCTGGGGATGTAAATTAAAGACTTTGTAATGCCTCGTGTCCCTGACCAAGGTCATTAACCCAGCAGAGCACACATTACATTCTGTGTCTCACAACTGGAAAAGCTTTGTTCACACAACTTTCACTCATTCTCATTTGTTTAACCTTCTGCCATGCAGACACACCATGACAGACTGAGCATGTATGGACCTCATGAAGTCCAGCAAGGCCAAGGGTAAATTCTGTCCCTGGGTCAGGGCAATCCCAAGCAGAAATACAGCCGGGGCAGAGCAAGGATTGAGAGCAGCCCTGAGGAGGACTTGGGGTTCTGGATTGACAAGCAGCTCAGCACACCTGACAATGTGCCAGCTCTATCCTGGGCTGCAGGATGAGGGAGGGGATTCTCCTCCTCTTCTCCACACTGGTGAAACCCACCTGAAGTGCTGCATCCAGCCCTGGGGTCCCCAGCACAAGGAGGATGTGGATCTGCTGGAGTGAGGGAGCTGGAGAGGGACTTTTTTCCAAGGGCAAGGTGATCACGACAACTCTATTTTGTGAAGTTTAAACCAAAACCCTTAAAGTCTCCTTGAACAGAGCTGCCTTTGACATCTTAACACAATCTCTGCTGTTAAGCCTCCTAGCTGATTTCCTATGCAATAGGTGCAAGATTTTTATGCAATTCCTGGCTTGTTTCCCACTATATATAAATGACAGCATATCTCAAGTGCTATGTCTGCACCGTGTAAGCCACAAAGTGTTTTTCAAGTAATCATGAAATCTAAAGTGGGTTGCTTACCATGACTGAGTAATGTATTCCAGAGATAGAAGTGCTTTTGTATATATAACATTATTATTTTCTCTTTGATCTCAGCTATCGCATTTAGAAGTATCCTAATCCTGGAGTTTTATAGCTCCTCTTGAAAGTTTATCAAACAAAGCTTTCATGAAACATAGACATATACTTGGGAATACCACTATTCTGATTTCTTCCTTTTGGTAATCATGAGCCTCCTTCTCTCCCTGATATTTTTGATCAAAGGTCACATCTCTTAACTGTGCCTCAGACAGTCCATTTTGAAAATAGGCACTGTCTCAAACTGTTGTGAATTTTGCAGTTTATTCAAGGTAGTTAGCCAACAGGAATGGAAAAAAAAAACATCCCAGACAATATTATACATACTGCAATAAATTATGTGCTTCTATAGAAAACAAGATATTTGCAAGTTTCAAAATGAAATCGGCTCCAACAAAAGCAGATTAATTGTTTTTAATGAACAAAGACAGTGTCAAAAACATGGTAAATTCAGAGTGGCAGAATCCATATTTCAAACTTTTCTCTCTACTTCTTTTTTTTAATGATAATGAGTTGATTGACATCCTCCCCAGAGGGGCAGACTTCTGAACACTGATAATATCACAAGCAGCTGAGCAGATTCTTTCACTAACTATTTGAAATTGCTGGGTATTGTAAGGTATTCCTCTGCTAGTGCTGACAGTAATGAATACCTAGTTTTGCACAGCTTCAACCACATGGGGGAATCACATTTTACTGTCTTCAATTTTCAGCTGGTAATCTCATACACCAGCATATTTAATACCCTCCTGATTCATACCAGAACACCCACTAATATCTTCTCAAGCACACATTTTCAAATCCTCGCACTTGAGACTTCACAGGTGGGGGGTAAATTGCAAGGATTTGCCTTCTAAAGGTTTATCAGAAGTACTGTTACCCCCTACCTGTGTGTCTCTCTGTCCCTGCCATATTACAGACCCAGAATTACAGGATCTACCATAAATCTTAATTTTCTGGGCTTCCTCATGGGAACAGATCTTGCATCTGGAATCGAACACGCAGCTCCCTGCAAGAAATGAACATCTTTGCCTTCCCACCACCGCCCTCTGCATGTGTGTCCCCAAAGAAACAAAACAATTAAACCTCACAATATCTTGGTGTTTAGCCACTCTGAAGTGTTCACTGCTGTTACCAATGAGCTGCCAATCCAGGCCTGGTGGCTTTCAGTGACATGAGAATCGTTCCATAACCTCCCCATAACTTTAGGCATTCCTTTGTCACAAAGAGCGGTAATGATGGCTTGTGTGGGCTCTAGGATCTAGATGACACTTTCAACTCCCCTAAAATCACCTTCAAAGGAGTCATGAGGTCTTATCCATTTCTCCAGATCTGTTTTGACAGCACTAATAGCTGATTGCTGCTCTAAATATCTGGATAACATGTCATAACTTTGTTAGAACATCTGTTATTAATTTACATTGGTAAACAGCCAGCAGGAGCTGTTTTGTTTTTTTTTTTTTACCCAGCAGTTCTTGCTGTGTGGATGCTTTGGAAAAATGATGCAAACACTGTTCACCTGGTGCATATTTAGGCCCTTTCCAGTGACTGAACTGAGAGTCTGCAAAGCATCTAATACGAGAGGACAGCTCTGCTCCTTTAATTGCAGTCAACGCGTGAAGCACATTATCTGTGGAAGCAGATGGGTTCTGACAATACTTTTTCAAACCCTGCTGAAACGCAACGCTAGTCAACACGAGTGAGGTTGTGATCATTCAGCTATCGGAATGATCTGACTCGTTCAACTCTCTCTTTTGCAGCGCAGTCTTGATCTGATGTTAGCTGGGTTTGAAATAATTTTTTATTGTCACTCAAGACTCCACAGCCCTGGAAGTTATGAAAGATATATCAGAAGCTTCTGATGTGCTTTTGGCCTTTGATTTCCACACAGGCTTATAAAAACATTTGCAAATGGTGCCTCTTGGGAATGTAACACTCGGACTGAATTTTATTTAGAAGCATCTAAATGCTTTCCTTCAACAACTGAACAGAGAAGCAAACACAACAAAGGGTTTGTCTTCTTTGTGATCATCTTCACAGCTCAGCCCCAAGTTCTGCTACCCTGCTTGTCCAAACTCTGCACAAATCAGTTCAATTCTAGATTCTTGAACTCAACCAATCAATTGCCACCAAACTAAAACTGAGTTGTCTCAAATACTTTACTCCAGGGACAGTTATTTACATTTCATTATGGATAAGACTGTGCTGTTTTGGTTCTCCTCACCAGGTGTAGTCCTCCAATACTATATCACAGTATCCCCTGAATCCTAAAACCTATCTTTCCTGCTGTGTTCCAAAGCATGCAGTTGCAGACCTTTGGCTCTCATGCTACAAAAAACCCAAATAAACTTAATTTACAGTCTTCTTTAACAGTATTTCAGACGTTTTGAATTAGGCAAGAAGCCACACACATACAAATAACCCTGTTTAAGGTGCAACTCTGGGACCCAGGAGAGGTCTGGATCAACTTCTAAGCAGTGCTGAGACACTTTCCTTCCAGAGCAATTCCACATTTTTCTCTTCAGAGGCATCATTACTGCATTGCTGGCTTTTGAACTCATGTTGCCATAGCAAACATTGTGCATTGTCTCGTTATTATTTATGCTTTGAAGGCTTCTGCAGGCAATTATTTCAAAACTAAAGTATTTGCATTCTTGAGACTGAAACGATGCTGTGGATCTTTGAATTAATAACCCAGGGTGTGTCAGCTAAATCAGCCCTTGCATTTGAGCACTGTAGGGTTATGTAGCTTGCCTGGGATGCTGCTGTTGGCAAGATATTGGAAAGTCATTCCTAGGCGAGAGAGGTGATGGGAGCTGGGGCCTCACAGGCCACTTTTGACAAAGAACATGGCAGGAGATTTTGTCACTTCTGAGTGATGGCAGGAAACCTTGGAATAGTGAACTTCTCAGCTGGTAAAAAGAACCAAAACACAAACCAAAAGTATCCAGTTCAGCATGCAGGCAAGCCAACCCTCCTTAACTCAGCAAGAGTCAATGAATTTAACAGGAGGTTAACTGCCCAGTCAAGTGTATTACCATGTGCTGAATAAACTGTGACCAGTGAAAAGTTTCTCGGAAGCTAATAAAACTGCACATATTTTAATAGCAGCAAACAGAAGGGGAGAAAATGGGCTGCATTTTAAGATTTCCTAATGTTCTAACTTGTACTGTCTAGAAAATGACCACATTACCTTGTAGAGAGCCTCAGGATCTGCCAATTCTTTGTAACAAAAAGCACGGAAATGTGCAAACATCAAGTATTTTCACCATCAGTGTGCTCCCCTCCCCTAAACAGCTCTAATACTAATAATTTTTCCTCATAAATCAAAGTACAAACCCTATTTTTATGACTTGATATGGCTTAGAAGATACTGTGATATTCGAGAACATCTTACATTTTATCTTAAGTTGTTCAGCTGATGATCCTGGCTATTTCTGGAGGGATGTTTGTTATGCAGCTTTGGAAGTGACCCATAAGAATTTGTATGTCTATTAGGAGAAGACACGGTCAAATAAAATTGCATTGACAGCTACATACAAACACATTGCTTTGCCTAAGGATGGATGTATAAATGCCTGGGAGAGGTCCTTAGTTTCATATTTATTAAAATAATCTACATTCTTGAAGAATTCTTGGTAGGGGGAAAAAAAAGCAGCCACTTATAATCACTTATCTGATTTCTAACTATCTGATTATCTAATCTGAGTTAGATTTATTTTCTTATTGTATATAATTTCTTGTTAATACTGTAGTTTCAAATAAAGATACCCTTGCAGTAGAAACACTGTTGCTGAGAGTTTTGAAGTTCTGGAAAGTCTTGGATAGCACTGTGATTACCTGAGCAGCCATAGCAAAATGGACAAATTGAAGGCTGGTAGGTAACAGGAATAATCAAAGATGGACAAAATAAATAACTCCTTGGCACTGACAGATTATTTGTTTGCAAAAGAGAAAGCAAGGATATGGGGGGAAAATGCAATTTTAATAGAAGGTTAGTTGAGTGCACTGCAGCAAGGAATTTGAGTGCAATGCAAAATTGCATATTGTTTCGCTTGGCTTCCACATGCTTTCCTGCCATGCTAATGAGGAAAATGCCTTTAAAAGATCAACAAAGAAATATGAGTTTGTACCAGAGAATTAGATTTGGACGCAAGGTCATAAAATTTAGGTCACACAGTCCAGTGCACAGAGCAGTGCTGATAAATTCTGACGGAGGTGGTAATCAGTTAGGATGAAAGGAAAATGAAGAATTAAGGAAAACAACAGTTTTCACACGGCTGTAGTGCACTAAACAATTTCTATACTCAGATGCAATACCAATAGCTTGAAAGAAAAGGCAACCTGCAGTGTGATAGCCATTTAGGCAAATGCACTGAAAGCTGAAGGGCAATGTTCAGATCCCTTCTGTTTTAATAAATAACACTGGTGTGAAACCTAGGGAAAAGAAGATAACCAGATGAGATCTATACAGCTTAAAACAAAGAGCTCAGATATCAACTAAGCCACCATATTGCAGACTGTAGGGTTTCTGAATTTAGAGGCTGCTATTTACCAACGTCATGCCAGAGTCAAAAAAAGACTGCCAATTACCAGAAAATACATCTGAATTAAAATCCTGAGTAGAATCTGATACTATCCATGTCCTTCTAATATTTCCCTTATTTGTATGACTCTTCCTCCATCTCCTAGTCTTGCAGCCTGGGCCCTACAAACTTAAACACCATGTGTAATAGCAGTATGATGCAACACTGGCTAAAGCTGATGAAATTATTTTCTGCAAATAAGGATTCTGTGAAAGAGCAGACCCTCAACCAAAACAAATATTAAAACAGCACCTCATTTTCAGAAAGAACTAACCACATATTCAAGTCATCCTGCTCCTTTAAGGTAATTCTTGCCAAAAAAATCCTTGAGAATAATTGTTTCATCTTAGCAAATAAAGTGTATGTATGAAATTACTTTTTTCTTTTTTAAGTGATGTAACAAAGTGTTGAGTGCTCACCGTTGGCCTGCTGGCAGCGCATGCAAGCAGAGAGGCTGTGCTGAAGGCACAGGAGCAACACATTTGTTGAATGCTGAAGCTATGAGATCAGAAAACTCAGCATTACAATAGGGCTTAACAAGAAAAACAACAAATGGCCTCAATCTGAGACCAGGAGATTTCTCATTTTAGGACTGGGTAATGCACTGCCTCAGTTTCCCTCCTTGACAAAAGAAGTTGAATTGGCAGGCTGTATTAAATGTCTCTTCAAAATGCCTATTTCCCTAAAAAGACTGATTTTTTTTTTATTTAATAGGTTTGTATGGAATGATTTAATATTACCAGGATCTACTTTGTTTATACAAAATAGTAGCTTATTTCAAAGTCAGTACAATTCAGTGCCTATCCTTATTTTCACCCATGCTCGGGTCCCCTGGGGGTTCAATAGCTACTGTAGTCTTTACCAATCCTTCACAATCCTTTGGGAACCCTTTTCAAAAACCTATTACAAATGCTTCACTCAGAGAAAAACTCTGTGTAGTTTGTTTTTGATTTTATTTCACCCTTCCAATTTCCAAGTGAGGTTGATATCTTCTGTGAATGCCCAAGGGTCTCTACTGTGCCAATGACTAAGATATGGTATTAGTTTGTCTTTTATGTACCTCTGTGCACTCTGCCAGCACCATGAAATAGATCCTCCTCCCCCAGACATCTACATATTCCAGCATCACTTCCTCTCACAAAACTATAGCTTGGGCCAGCCTGGCTGCTCCTCAGCTTTCAGTATTCCCAAAAGGGATCTGCCTTTTTGTAGCAGTAATTTGGTAAACATGGCAAAGATCAAGCTGCCAAAAAAACCCCCATAATATTAATTAAAAAAAGAAAAAAATTGCATCATTGTCCTTCCTGTAAAGACTCCCTGAAGTGAGTTAAATACAGGACATTCCCAGAGCCTGGTAACAGGAAAACAGAAGCCAAAAGTTCAAAGGTGTGTTGTGACAGGCAGTCAGCTCTGGCCATAGATACAGCCAGACTGCTGCCTGGCTCTGCCTTGCTTGTTGCTCAGGGAGTAATTTCTGACAGAAACAGTGCTGTGACTCACTGCAGAAGGTGCTATTTATCCTAACTATGTGCAGGAGACTGAGGATCCAGCTTGAATAAAAAGTCTGATTTGCATCTTTAATGTATGATAGTTTATATTTTAAGTTATTAATGAGTAAGCTGATCTGAAGAAAGAAATTTGTTAAATATTTAATGTTAAACAAGCTTTGGTTAAACAAACTGGAACAGAAGAAATTTCTGAAGTTGCAATCGCAGCATTTTCAAGCCATGAGTTTATCAATATTCAAATATGTAGAGGAGATGTTTGGGAATCTAAAGCCACATAATGATCTTACATTTTTATAACACCTTTAAATCAAAAGGATGTCCAAGTGTTTAACAAACTGCAGGCAAGGATCATTTCACCTACAATTAAAACACAGACGTGGCTGCAATGAGTTTTGGAAGTGGTTTAGCAGCACAGAGGATCACTGCACAATAATGTAGGAGAAGAATAAAGGCTGCTGCAGCTTCAGAGACAGCATCAGTAGGGATTGAATCCTCAAGGTTTACAAATTCATATCAGCATGTCTGCAAATTTAGGTCCCCATACAATTAAAGAAAATAAAACCCATAACAAATTAAGCAGATTGAAAGCAACTAATCAGATACACAGAATATTGTGGCTACCCTATGAGTATATTTTGAAAAGCAGAGTGAGACTGAGCTCAATATTTCTTTATTAAAATACAGCTTTTTCTCTCAGCTGAGAAATAGCATCTTGGTAACAGACATATTCTGTGGTTCTGGTCATGGTATAAAGTAAGTAATAATCCCCCCAAAAAATTGTGCTTATCAATCATTGACAGTTCATCTTCCATCCTTTTTTCCCTTCCAAAAAATTGGTTCTTTAGATTTCAAGTCCTGGTGCAACAATATCCCTAGGATATCTGTGCATAGATAGTGCATTTCTCAGTGTCCCTCTGGCCCTGAAGTGCTGGAGCACAGTCCTTACAGTCAGCTGGAAACCAGGGACAGAAAGGGCAAAGCCAGGATGAATATTCACAAACCATTGCTCAGAATGAATTCCGCTGGATTTGGTTCAGTGTCTAATTTGGTTTGTCCTTGTGCTGTTTGAAGTATTTTTGATCTTCACTGATTGGCACTACAGCTCTGTCTTTAAGGCTATGTGGATTCCTGTTTAAAACCACAAAAACAACCCCACAGCAGTGATGAAGTTAAAGCACCCACTTCTTCAACCCTTGCCTCAAGGAACCCTGATGGGAGGCTAAGTGGAAGGCAGTCCATCATAGCACACCCCCGATGCAGTTTTGATTTTGGTCAGCCTATTTTTAACCTCGTTTAAAAGAGATTCTAGCAGAGCTATCCCTGCTTCTCAGCACTGCAACAGGACCAGTTTATACATTTCACTCAAGGATGCTCAAATTGAGAAATTCTGGTGCAGTCGCTTGGGCACAGAGCACACCCTCAAACAGACTTCTAAGAGAGACCAGTCCTCACTGGCTTGTAATACCAGGCTACTGTTTGCTTAATATCTTTCCCTAGAATCCTGAATCTTTCACTCTGTGGTGTACCCTGTGTCACCTGCTGCAGGACAACAAAGTCTGTGCTCCTGTCTCAGCCCAGCTACCCAACTGCTGCCTTCATGGCACTCCCAGGAGAGCTAGGTGATGAAAGCTCAGTCTCTTCAGGCTGAATTTCCCATCCAAGTGCTCCAAAACACAGTACTTCTGCATGAAGGGGCAGCCCTAACAGAAATCTGCACACAGACACCGCCTGGTTCTCAGCTCCTGACAGCAAAATGCAGATAACAGGGATGTTCCACACTAAACTTTAGTGAAGTTGACTCTGGTAGAGAATACGAATTGCTCACACACCATAGTAATCATGTAAAAGCATACAGGTATATAAAGGGAGAGCTCCAGGGCTCTTTTTTCCCAGCTGTCCACCTTCCTGTTCCAACTAGTGACTCTCAGAAAGTACAACCCATGAGAAAGGCAGAGAAAGTGGCAACAAAACTGGAAATAGGCAGCCCCACTCCTGGCATCAGGTTTATGATTTTACAATGAATTGGAACTCTGCTCAGCCACCCGAAGAACCAATGAGTCAGAGCTGTTCCTTAAACATGACCTTGTAGGAAGCCAGAGTGAGGCATCCTGATGCAGTTTACAACTCAGACAGGTTAGATAAGAGTGAATCAGCCTTTTACTCTGCCCTGCTGGGAAAGAGAAAAAAAATATGGAAAAACACTACCAAACAGCCACAATGGAAAATTCCGTTCCAGATGCACACAGGACTGTTGTTTTTGCCTTTATACAAGAAAAAAGGGCCATGTTTAAGTGCATAAATCCAGGTGTTGTTTCCAGGTGGCAAAGGCCAGGTGTGGAGCTTTCTCAGGTGTGTGTGTGTGTGCAGCACATGTGCACAAATGAATGTTTCCAGGTGCTGGAGTGGCTTTCATTATTAAAACTCCCAAAGGAGACAAGTAAATTAAAGAGCCCACTTAGACAACCACTACTGGAATTTCACTGGAGGGCTTCTTTTTCATTAAATTAAGGCCTCTGATGGTGATAGATGTTGGCTGGGCCGTTTCTAAGTGTTTTACAGCTTTTAATTAGCCAGGTTGCTTTATAAGAACTACTTTATATCAGTCATCAGTAATTCTGTAGATGGCATATTAACACTAAAAATTAATAAGTAAAACAGTCAGACCTGAAAAGAGCAACGTATTTCCAGTTGGTATCTCAATAGACTTCTTCTGGCTGCAGTTTTGAAAATCACTACCTAGCATAACAGATTGATCACCAACAGGTCCTCTTCTCTCAGCTGAAAGTGTGTGACTTCAAAAAGTGCTTACTGACATTGAAATTTGATCTTTCAGCAACATTTTTTCAGCATGTCAGTGATATGGTACAATTAGCTCCTCATCAAAAAGAAATACTGCATCTCAGAATTCCAATTTTGCTATTGCAAGGGCTTGATTTAACATCCTGAATACCTAAACACTGCCAGGCAGCTGGGAGGGAATACGTTGCATTGAGATCTATCCTTTTTATTAAAAGCATATTACACCTTAAGGGAAGTGTGTTTTTCTATGGGGATTGCTCCACAATTTAATTACAGCAGAATATCCTCTCATTTTAAGAGATTCATCGGAGCTCAGGAGCCACAGTGTGATTTGTATCAGCATATCCTGCCCTGTCAGAGTGGAATGGGTAGCTCTGCTCTGTTCAGAAAAATAGTATGGTTGGCAAAAATTCTCTGGACAAACTGCAGAAATGACAGTACACTGTTGCCTCCACAAGGGAACATACATCATCCCCCTAACAAACTATTACCCACTAGAAACATCTCAGAAACATGCGCTGGCTGAGGGAATACAGCACCTCACTATATCTTTTTTTTTTTTTTTTTCCCTATACAAGTCAAGCAACAGCTTTAAATTTCCGAAGTGGCATTTCATTTTTTTGGGTTTTTCTGTGGGGACTATATTTTACAGAAACACTGAAGACACCCTCAGGAGAACAAACTGTGCTTTTTATATATTCAATATGTTTCTGGTTTTTAAATTTCTTTAAGCCCTTTAGTTGCATAACACAACATTCTCATTTTCACACAGACATGCACAAAGAGGGTTTAAATATTGCTGGAGAAACCAACAGTTAGGAAATCAAGCTACTGCAGTCCTCAACTAAGGACAGAAAATAGACATTTTAATCTGGATCAAAGTTTGTCATTGCAGAAAATGTGTTTCTACTCATCATGGCATTCCCATCTTATGCAAGGGAGCTGACTACAGACTTATGTCTCAAGCTCATTAAGCAGAGCAGGGAAAAAGGGACTGGCTGAGAAGGGTAAGAAAAATTTTGTTAGTGACATGCTGTTTCAAATACTTTCAAACCAAAAAAATGTCATTTTTCTTATACTGCTGAGCAACATTTTCACTAAGACTGAAAAAGAAATGTAAACTGAGGGAACTCAGTCAAGACTGACAATCTTGGCATCTTGGTTGTCTCAAGGAGTCCTGATAGTTCTGTTCTTAGCTGGTTTGCTTTTTATTCCTCCAAGTAGTCATCAGTGCCAGAATTACCAGAATGTATGAATATGTCAGCTGTCTTCTTTTCTCCTTAAAACAAATTTCCAGAAACCAACAACACAGAAATAAAGAGTAAGGATAAAAACCCCAAACCTCAAAGCATCATTTTAAAGACATCACTCCTGTTTTATGATATCCTCGAGATTTTTTAATGCATGGGGTGTGTGAAATTGCTCATTTCTTATCTGCCTTATCCTATTGTCAGCTATTTTAACTGTCAAGTCTTCATCTGGTAGTCATGTGCCAAGGAAGAATCATATGTCCATGTGTTCAAACACATCACAGCAGACAGATGTTGCTGCCTTCCCAACAAGAGTACACAAGAAAATGCTCTCCCACCCTTGGTTTCCTCAAATCATGCAGCAGGCTTGCAGGAAGGAGTGCCTCTGCATGTCTTCCTTCTCCACACTGAGCATATCAGACAGCATTTTCAGGGAAAATCAAAAGGAAGAAGGGTGAGTGTGAGCTGCTCTGAAGCTGTTCTTCTCAAAGAGGAGAGGATGCACTAGGTTTCTCTGTGGGTAGTGTTGGCATGGACAATGAACAAGTGCAGAAGAGCCACGGTGGGTTGAGGGAAAACCTTGCTTATCCAGTGCCCTGGGACATAATCCCAGTGTCCTCTGGGAGTGGGACATGGGATGGATGGAGGAATTATTGAGCTCAGAGGTCGTGACTGCCCTGACTTGGGCAATATCTCAGGTTAACATCACTTTCACGTGTGTATACTTCCCCCAAAGAGCAGAGATAATGACCAAAGGCAATCTGACAAACTTTTAAAGGGATCCTGAAGAAGAAGAGTAATTCCTCCAAGAAGCTCCTATGACTTCCTTCCCTGCAGCAATAACATCAATTCTCTGTTTTGTCCGTGAGGGGTATCTGATCTGGAATCAGGTCTCCAAACAATTAAACTGACAGAGGGAAAAATGATGGGGAAATTGCACACACAGAGAAAGGGGAACCTCGTATCTGAGCAGCTGTTTTGGCAGCAGAGGTGTTGAGCCACAGGCTACTCTCAGTGAGGCTCATGACATGGGATTTCTTTGGGCAAAGACCATGAAATTATTTATAATTTAAACTTGCATTATTAAAAAGGGGCTCTGTCTCTTTTGCAAGGTATTTGTGTCTGTCAGTCATTCTCTTGATTTTACAAGGTACTGGCCTAGTTGGAGGCCAAGTTATTAAAAAATAATCTTCTTTGTTGTTGTAGTTATTGAACTGATGCTATCAAAAGGACTCTATGATTTATAGCATGTGTCTCTAGGGAGGCTTTAGTCCATTTTTTTACTCTCCCCTTGATATACATTTAAATTTGCCACTCAGTAAAGTTCTCTTTCTCTCCTTCCCTGCATGAGTGCAGATTCTTAGGCTACTCTACCATTCACCCTGCTCTCAAGTGAAGATGACTTTAGGCTGTGGTACATCTTTCTTTCCTATATGGAATTTTCTAAAACCATTCTCACAATCAACACTTTGGCAACAACTCTAAACTTGGCATAGTACCAGCAAACATGATGGCTTTTTCGAGCTTTCTCAGGATGCCTGAAGAACATCAAACACACACTTCTGTATGTCCTCAGCCTAGACATGGAAGGAACTCAACCTTTTACAACCAAACCTCAGTCTGCACTTGAGAGCACAGCAGGACTTTAAGTCAGATCAGGACCTAAAACCCTTCACCTTCAACTCTTGCAGAACTCCACTTTGTTCAACACACACCAAGTAGAGCAGCTCTGGATACACACTTTAAAAAACAACAAACAAAGTATTAAACTTTTCCAGGACCACTGCATTTTGAGGAGGAGAGAAACATGTGCAGAAGCTAAGAGAGAATTGTTGTCTTGCAGAGACACGGACAAATAAGTTAGAGGTCTCCTGAGCTCCTCTGGTGCCCAGAGAATTGGTGATTAACAGCATTTTGCTCTGCAAGAGGCAGCCCCTCCTGGCTCCTGGTTTCTGATGAGTTCCTGTACCTGGGGAGCTGTTGCCTTTCCTAATAAAAGCTGGCATGTGCTCCTGTGGCAGGCTGAGCTTCTTATTAAACTGGTAATTATGCCCTCTCCCCTTTGTCCTGGCTGGAAGCACAGCTATTTGGCAATGGAGCACACCTTGATAGAGCTCTGCATGGACATGGAATATTCACTCTCAGAATAGAGAAGCATTTCCTTCCAGACCGTGGCTCCTCTGATCCAGTTTCTTTCACTTAGAATGAGTCAAATAAATTCTTAAGCTGACATTTCTCTCCCCTGATGGTAAGTGGAGTCTAGAAAACTAGCACAGATCTAGATAGTGTAGAAATCTGCACTTTGATGATGTGAAACCCTAATCCCCCCCAAGCTTCCTACATAGTTAGTAGAAAAAGTCATGAATCTTGAAAGAGTTTCTAAGTTAGGCTCATACACTGCCAAGCACAGCTAAATATTTCTATGGGAGGAAATAATCCAAGCCAAAGGAAAAGAAAAATGTGAAAATAATCTTTTTGGAAAGAAAACAGAAAAAAGTATTACAGAAAGCAGTATTACAAAAAGAAAAAATACTGCAAAACTAACAGAGCATTGTTAGTGCCGAGCCTTAGGAAGTTCCTCAGTAAACATTTTTCAAAGAATTCTTGTGCCTTTGCCCTAGACCCATATCTCTTAAAGTGTTACTGACTAAAAGACAAGCCCAAGATATCAGCATGAAAAGAAATCTCAGCAGCTCTTGACATGTCAACAATTAACCCTGTACACTACTGGGTTCAGACTTTCAAGGCCAATTATCTTGACTGGAAATAACAGACTCATCCAGAAGATTTGTTTTTTAATCTATTTAACAGTCCTTGGAAATGCAGCAATACTGTGTGAAGCAGGGAACAAAACTTTTATCTCTTTTCTATCATGGAATGCCTAACAAATAGGCTGTAAATGTCATTCTCTTTTTCTCTGTGGTCTAAGAAATCTTACAGTCTTTTCTGAAAATTGGAACAGCCTCACCATGAAGAGTGTAGTGTGATTTTTTTCCAGAACAGCCTGTAATTGACTCTCCTCAAGGAGATGGGAAATACAGAATTGAATTTGTTCAGGCTTGAAACAGAACTGAAATTCTTCTGCAAAGAGGAAAAAGCTCAGAAAGAGGTTTCCCAGCTTTCTTTGCTTGGGTATCACTGGCTGTAGTAAGTTACACCATCAGTGCTCACTGCCATCTCTGTGTAGACCTGCAAAAAGGAAAAGAGAAGACCTTTTTCTTCTCTGTCCTTCTTTCCTTCCTACCTCACTTCTTTACACTCCCTGCCAGGATATCCCCTGTCCCTCTTCTTACACCTCAGACTGGGGTCCCAAGCTCACACTGCCTCCTGCAGCTCAACCTAAAGCCAACCTCCTGACAGGGATCCCAGGAGCTGGACTTCCATAGTCTCCATGGATCCCTTCCAGCTTAGGATCTTTTAGGATTCTGTGATTCTGTGCTCATGGTAGAAGCCACAGAGTGAGGTATCACCGTAGAGCCAGCAAAGTGCTCCATAGAGGAGAGATTGTGCAATGTGCCTGTGCAAAGGGCTCTTTCTGAACCACCAGGGAAGCTGCTGCCTCCAGGCAGGTGCTCCCACAGTCCCCAGCCCAGCACAGGCAAAAAGAAGCTTCTTGACAATGCCTACAACTCTGAAAAGATGGAAAATGTTACAGTAAAGGCAGGAGGCTGGGAATGAAAACTCTACAAAAACGCAGGTTTTGGCTTCATCAGTGAGAATCAGCCCTCTTATCTGCACAATGAAATGAGCCCTGAGAGAGCTTCCATGCCTGGGGGTGGGTGAGGACATGGAGAGCGAGGGGCTGGGGAGGGTGGGAAGGTGAATGCTGCTGTCTTCCCGCTGTGCTTTCTTCCACCCCATTCAAACTCGAGGGAAGGCTTCCATTCCTGTGTGCCCACAGAAGTTACTGGAGGAAGAGAGCCAGACTGCTCCTCAGCAGGAACTGTCTCTAACAAAGGGACATCTTTCCCTTACAATGCCTTCACTTCAGGTTTATTTTAATCTGAAGCTTAACAGAATATAGAAGCTGTTTTGGTTAAAAAGCCTCAGCGGACTAAACGCATGACAAAAGACCTGAGAAAGATTTTTTTGTCTCTTTGCTTCATCTAAAAACTTTTAAGTCTGCTTTTCTGCTTCAACATATGTTTTAGATACCAATGTCTATATCTGAGCTATTAATAGTTGATGGGTTTGGGCTGGGTCCAAAACCTATATTCCTTCTCCTTGCCTAAGGTGACCAAGAATTCCTCTTCAATACCAATTGCTCCACAGCAATAGCTTCAACAAGCTGATATTAGGCTATAGTAAATTTAAATTATTAAAACAGCAATTTGACAAAACCTAACAGAGTCTATTAAACACTCTTAGAAAATTCAAGAAGTTGGTTGTGCAAAGAGAATGTGGCCAAAAGGCTGCTTGAATCATAAAAACTATTTTTTATGCCTAAACACATTTTTTGTTACCTGACATTGCAGAACTTGCAAAGCAAACCCAAATCTGATCTGATTTCTTCTTTGTGTTAGGACTTCCCCAGTGACCTCCTTAAAGTGTATGGGCATAAATGGGGTAAACACCATCTCTCCCAAATAATTCTTAAATTCCATTTCTATCTGAATTACAATTTCTACCCACTATTGTGTAAATATATTTCCTCACCTTGACATCCATGGCACCAGACAGAAATCACAAGGTCAGCACCCACCCCAAATCATTATAATTCGTTGTTTAGAAGGAAGAGGCTGATTTCTCTGCCTTCATTCACTGTACGAGCATGGCTGAGTGCCAGCTGGACCACAGCGATGCCCAGGACCCAGGGAGATGATGTGGGTAAAGCACATACTGCAGCTGTGGTGATATTCAGGAAGGGGCTGGATCATGCTGAGAGTCACTTCTGTCGCACAGTAAATCAGCGGAATAAACAACCATCCTTTATCTCAAACTCTGTAAACGCAGTGCTTTCACAGAGGATGGTTCTTTGATGGTATGGAGGGGAGGGGCAGGAAATCAGTTCATTTCAAAGGTCTGTCTGCATCATTTCTGGAAATGTTGTTTGCAACAAAGAAGCTGTGCATTGTCAGCACAAATCTGCAAAGCTGTACCATACAACTGTATTTTTTTAAAGTTGAAAACTTCCTGATTTCTCCACTAATACCTTCAGCACTGCATTCACACTCTGAACAGGTGACTGCTGCTCCTGTGTGTTTGTGAGCAGCCGATGGTGAGGGTTGGCCCTACAAATGTCCATGACACCATAGCTAATAAATGAAAGCAGGGCAGCTCTGAGTGCAGCAGCCACAGCACACCAAGGGGCTGACATTGCTTATCTCAATACTGTGCAAAATTCCATGGCTACAAGTGGCTGCTGGCACTAGTGAGCCAGCAGGCAAGAAGGAAGCTCTCTACAGAGCAGCTACAGCATCGTAAATCACTATGAAATACATCCAACAGCATCCAGGCTGAGGAAAAGACCATAGCTGGGAAAGATTTTTACATTATGACATTCATATAAAGTGGGACTAATTTCAGAGTTGCCGTTCACCAGGTTTAAATAAAATAAGATATTCTTCTGAATAAAGCTAGGATGTTGTAAGATTTATGTACTAATGAAATGTCTAGCGCTGGAAGATACAGCCTAATTCAACTGAAATTAACACTTTTTTTTGAAAGAATAAAAGCAAAATAAATAATTTAAAATCCAAGGAGACAAATATTTTTGAAATGTAGAATACATGAAAATTCACCCAGAAAGAATCTCAATATTGGACGAAGTTGCCAAGGAAAAAAAAAAAAAAAAAAAAAAGAGGATTTATCTCAATCTCTGTTTTCATTAAGATTTGAAGAATGACTAATATGTCATCTTAGTCAATGCACTGGGCTGATGTGGCATCTCAGTAGCCACATAGATGTAAAACACAAAAATAAGGAATATTTGAATTAATAAGAAGTAGAAACTCTTTTGGGGAGAGAACTCACCTCTGTTTCAGATTTACATTTTGAAGCTCTCTGTTACACCCATCTTTAAACACTTTGAAAAAAATACATGGTGTACAGGGATAGAAGGTCCCTATATTAAAATTAGAAATTAAACAACTGCACTTTTAAAATGTTATAAACAGCCATGCTAATTATTGGAAAAGGGCATAAACACTAGAATCTGCAGAGCCCAGAAGGATTAATGGGTAACAATGAGATGCAGCAGACTGTTAAATAGTGAAATGTAGCTCTTGGTTAAACAATACTCATCCATTAGTGTATATTTAAGCCAGCCAAAAATCCGAGTAATACCCAGATATGTGCATTGCAGGATGCAGGTGAGACATTGGGGATCACAGCCATGAAAATAATGAGTCAGTTGAAGATGAGGTCAGAGATTGCCTGTTCATCAACTGTGAACACAACATTACTGCTAAAAGGCCTAATGAAGTCCTTGGAGACAGGAGAAGATGAGTGGTCCCAGCATGCATGAGACCGATGTTGGAATTTATGCACGGAGATCCAGTGCACACTTCATGGCAGATGTAGGAGTGCTAGGAATCTCAAAATGAAGATGTGTTCCTTGTGTGACAACCTTTCAGATTAATGGGCTAATGTATTTCGAAAAGATTAATTCTTAAAACTTCTATGAAAACAAGAAAGCAAGCAATGTAATACTTCTGATATTCCTGCTGAAAGGCTGCAGCTGGGTTCAAGCCACAACAGGCTTATAAGAATTCATATCTCAGGACCCCCCTGATATATAAATTGTCAAAATGTTGAAGTCAAAGGGTATGCAGGTGGTCAGAGCAGGTGATAAACAGCAGTCTTGACTTCTAGTGCAAATCTTTAAGAAGAGAGTTCTAGTGAAGCTGAATAAAACATTTACTATCAGAATCTCTCCTCTGCTAAATTAATTAAATTCCAAAAAATTTAAAAATTTTTACTCATACCTCAAGGATTTGCTACAGAGTTTCCACACAACTGATATATCTGATAGAGGTAAAAATATGTTGGACTTATAGGCTATCTTGAACTGCATTTTAGGATAAAATAAAAGCTTTCCTTATTCTCTGTTCAGCCAGTAAGTACCTGATGCAGTGTTACTGCTTCTCCACTGCCTTTGTTGTTTCCTCATGAACAAAAGATTGCTGCCCCAATAACAGTAATAATAGTAGCAGTAGTGATAATATTTATAGTCCATTAAGTTTCAGTTCTCAGGATGATAGATACTTTTTAATAATTGCAAAGATAAGATTTTACTCCTCGCCATTATCTGTAACAGCACAACATCGCTTAAAGCTTTTTCCTTACCAATTTGACTTCTCATATTGGATGCACACAGTGGTTGTTAGTTACAAGAGAGCTGCTCATTAGTGCTGAACTGCTGGCAATGATCACTGGAGCATTTGTGTTTTTACCAAAATAAATAATTAGCAACTGTGCGAAAGATATTGGATGTAGAGGAATATGGAACAAAGGAGGATCAATATGTTAAATTTTTGAGAAGCTCATAGGCTGATGAATGACCTCAGTGGTACAACACCATTAATTGCCTTATAATACAGTTTACACAGATGGGGACTTATTTGTTTGTTCATGAAGAGAAGGGGCTTTTTAGGAGGGAGTAGCCCACACAAAGTCATGGACAAGTCCCCTTCAGCATTAGGCATGCCATTAATCAGACAGTGCTTATTTCTGGCATAAATATGTATGGCCTGTTTTCTGAGATGACAGCAGTGGTTTGAAATACTTTTTTTAAGATTAGCAAAACTGGTCTCTTGGATTCATTTTCCAGCCAAATATTTGGAGATATGAGCTGAAATCAGTGCTGAGCACAAACACAGCTGTACCCCAATCTAGTTTTTTTAGATCTACACTCACAGAATCACAGAACACTTTGGGTTGGAAGGGACATCAAAGCTCAAAGACATTGAAGATGATTTTCTAGACATGTAGAAATGTAGTATCTTTTTCTCGGCTCAAGTCTAGACACTCCAATTTCTTATCCTTCTCTCTGCCACTGATAAGGAACAAAGTGTCCTCTAATCATTTTCTGATCACCACAACAGGGATTCTCACCCACACCTCACGTAGAGGAAGCTTAAATGATAATTACTCAATGTCTGTGTGTATGATCTCCACATGAAAAGGAATGGCAACATTTTGGGGCTAATCCAGCCTTGTCCCATGACCCTTTTAAAAGGAGAAAGACAACAGCGGGTAAAAAATATGATACACAGAAGAAAATGGGGAAAATTTAAGTCCTCTTAAAGAAGAAGAGAAGAACAAAGAAAAGAGAAAAGGAAAGTCAAAGAACCTACAAAGCAACTTTAAGTCCTTTATGCAATGGAAACTAACTATTTGGAAGCAAGTGAATCCTTTGGCTTTAAGTTGCTTAAGATTCTAGTATTTTTGAGTAGCAGTATTCACAGAACCCACATACCAGGTACTCTAACCCTAGTAAGATTTTATGCAGTAAAGTTCAAAACAAGACAATCAAGTGTTTTAATCCTGTATGAAAAGAAGCACTTTCTAACACTAATTTGACACTGAAAATGTAAAAAATTACAGAGAGGGAGAGAGAGAGAATTTAAGGTGAAATATAAATACACATGGTTTTAATCAGCTCATCCTCCAGAAGAGACCAGCTAGGTTTCTTGGCTATGATTAGTCTATCAGCCTTTCGTTATCAGCAGCCTGTGTGAAGGTGACATGAGGACTTTCTCTCCCTCCCACCCCTTTTCCTCTGCCATGTGTCCAAAAATTTAGATTAGCATGAACATGAAATTTGCCTTTTTTGCTGGAGGAGTCAGTAAGCAGCTTCCTCTGAAGCCTATCAAGAGGCTGGACAGGAGACCACTTTTGAGCACCGAGCCAGCACTGCCAGTGAACCCTCAGAACTTGATTTGCATAGCTGCAGGTTATCCCAAAAGCATGTGCATCCTGCCAGGCATGGGAATGAGAGCTGGGGCCAAGCTTCAGCTGTGCAGCCCTTCTCCACCAAAGCAGGGCTGCTTGCCAGGCTGCAGTGCCAGCAGAGAGCCCTTTGCAGGGGAACTGTGGTGTTATCTCTGCAAGCTGCCAATTCTCTGAATTCCTCGTTATCTACGCACGAAATCCAGTGGGTGCCCAACGCCAGCTCAAACTACAAATCAGCACATTACCAGCAACAGGGTAAGGAGGTTTCCATGTATGCAAACCTAGCATTATGGGCGGGCATCTGTTGATGTAATGTGCTGCTCTACATTTGCAGTTACCTCTGTTATTTAAAAAGGAAGTTGGAAAATCCAGAGAAAACTTTTCCAGGTAGAAAGCTGACAGCCTGCCTGCTGCTGCCCCTGCATAAGTTGCACTATTCGTCTTCCAGACAGAAGCACCTCTCCCTAGTATTTTAATTAATCTTGCACTTCATATTCTTCAGGAGCTTTTGGAGTGCTGTGCTAACTGCAATAAATGTGGAATGACCTCATTCTTTAACATAACCTTGCAAGAGGACTTTCCATTGAAATGGGACTTGTTCTTGCTCCTGTACATAAAGTTCCAAGGCACGTTACTCCCCTGGGTCTCTCTTCAAGCTGAATTTCAGCTCTTATCTCTTGAATAGCACAGGAGTGAGAATTATTCTCTGTGAAATATATATGTATATATATGAACTGTAAAATCAGAAGAAATATATAGATAGTGCCATTAGTTATATGTCTTAAAAAATACATGTCCCTAAGATTAACCTGCATAAATGTAGTTAACACACAAACACAAGGCTTCCTTTTACAAATAAAATAAAATAAATAAAATACTGTTTCTTGTTCTGTGTTAGCACTAAACTAATGGGCACTTCACTGACTGCCTTGAGAACGATTTTGCTTGTCTCTGCTCCTCTTGCTGCCCTCATTTTACCTCATTTAAACTTTCAGAAAATCATAGGATTGTTACACTTGTAAAAAAACTTTAATATCACCAAGTCCAACTGTTCACCTTGCACTGCCAAGTTGTCACTAAACCATGTCCCCAAGTGCCACGTCCAGAGAGATGGGGAAAATGCCCTGACAGGAATTAATTATGGTGCAGTTAGGACTAATCAAAGACTCTATAGTTCCATTTAAAAAACTCATCACACCTATGGTATCAACTAGACACAAACAAAACATAATTCAAACCAGAGATAAAAATGAAGTATCATGGAGTTTAACTATTCCTCAGCTGAGAGCTGCACTCATGGTCTTTAGTCTTCTCCTGTGTTGCAGAGAAAACATGACAGCCATTGACAATATTCAACATGGGAATCTAACTTACTCCATGCCAGAAAAAAACCCCAATTTTGTCTGTTTTTAAGGGTGAAAATTTAACAAGGCAGACCTGCGCATCTTCATGCCTTGGTCAAGTTTTTTACATACTTGGATACTCAGAAATCAGCATATCCAAAATGGGTAATTGATGCCATTGTTCACTCTGTAGAAGTTTGGGCATTCACTTCTCATTGAGTAATGTCCCTACTCACAGGCTTGTAAAGCATCTTTATTCTGTTTGAGAGAAGAAGTCAAGTAAATGAACAAACTAAGCAAATCTCAGGTTGTGATTCTGGAAGCATTTCTATCCGGATTAAAAAACCCTCAGGATTTCAGATTTATCAATTCAGATTAGGCAAGGCTCATTAATTTGATTGGAGGTCTAAGGAATCTGAACAACCAGCTCCTCTTTGAAGTGCTTTTCTGAGAGATGGCTGCAGATAACATGGGATGGGTGCTGCTACCACATCCACTCTCATCCCTTTCCTCGTTAGCAGTGCTGCTTTCAGGGCTCTTAGCCCAGTTCTGTCTCCTTTCTCAGAGGGGATAGGACAGTTTTCCCTCCCAGTTCATTTTTCTCTTAGCCTGTCCCCTACACAAGAGCCTTTCCCAGACCTTTGCTCCCACAACCTTGGACTCCAGGGCTGCTTCCCATCCCTCTTCCCCATTCTCTTCTGGAATCAAAATCACAAACCATTCTCACTTGCATTCCTGTGAAATCATGAATAATTTCTGTAACTGACAATATAATGTGATATTCCAATTCAAAAGAGCCTCCCAAAACAGAGGGAAAGACTGTCCATGGTATGACCTCATTACACATCTACCTTAGAAAAGAAGATATTGTGTGGAGCTGCCAGAGGTGTTCAATAATTTTTCAGCTGTGACAAGACAGGAATTTAACCTTGACAATACTTATCCTCTTTGATTTTTTTTTTTGTCAAAGTTGCAATGAGATGGGTAAGCAACAGAGGAAAAATAAAAATAGAATCTTCACTCTACTGATTTCTTACAGAACCTGCACAATGTTCAGGTTTCCATACATTAGCTCCTGTGGGGGACCCCATCTGGAATCCCTCATGTTTACAGCAATCAGAGAAGTCTCTGTGGGTCTCCCTTGCTGAATAATTTCCATATCCCTTTTCATTTAAAGCTTGTTTATATACCCACTCAAATTAACAAGAAATCACCTGATTAGAATTCTAGATACTTCTCACTAGCTCTACTACAATTGGATTAATTTGAAAAAATACATGAACACCACTTAAAGGCTACCCTATATGTCTGATGAAAGAATTAACTGCTTGTGCAGATTTTGTCACAGATTACTCAACAGTCATGGCAACTGCATGTCAAACTAGCTGAACATACCAGCAAATACATAGAGTTTTCTGGAACACACATAAACCTCTCAAGAAACACCTCTAAGAAAGTAGGAAGAAGGCAGTAGGGTTTAAGATAAGACTTCTTTCTAATAGGCTGAGCCCTACTAATGAAAACACATACACACACACAAATCAAAGTGGCAGACTCAATATAAACATGCAATAAAAACTAATAAAAAATGCTTCCTCCAGCAGGGACGAGAAATGACCAAAATGACTCTATGATCAATTAATGACAAGGCAACAAAAAGCACACTCAATGAAGGTGCAAACAGAACAGAGAAGCCAAATTAATTTTTAGCACCACCACTAATCTGGAGTATACCCTAGACCACCATGCTGAAGTCCTTTTGACTGTGAAACTTCTCAGAGGGTCCATATGAAATTGAAATCATTGTAGGAAAAGTCAACTCACAAATGGACAACATGAACAGTAGGGGCTCACCCGGACCAGATAGTGTCCACCCAGGAGTTTCAAGGGAACTTGAGGATGAAGATGACAAATAGAGGGTTATAAATTGTGATAAAACTGTGCTGATGTGAGAAGATTAAAACATAGTGCCATTAGAAAATAAAATAAAATGAAGTAAAGAAAAAGATGTCAAAGGAATAAGATAGAAGTCTGATGCCTGGACATGGCTAATTAGTAAAAGCTTTAATAAAAGACAGGATTAATAGAAACTTGAACAAACATGATCTACTTGGGGAAAGGAACTGTGTCTTTTCAAAGAGGCAGCGCCTTAAAAACCTATTGGGGTTCTCATTGTTGGATTTCTGCAGAAATCTAGATAAAGATCATATACAACCTATTTAGTCCTCTAAAAATGTTTTCAGCAAAGTCTTTCACTAAAAGTTTTTGGAGAACTAGACGGACACATGCAAGGGAAAAAACCCTGGTTCGATAATTGCCTTAACGATGGGATGAAGAAGATGTAATATGACTGGGTCTCAAGCAGTGAAAGAAAATCATCAGTGGAATTTCCCTGGGACCCCTGCTGTTCTATATGGCCATAAATATAGCCTCCCAAAGGGGGCCAGTGGTGAGCTGACAAAGTTTGCTGACGATACAGGGTTATTAAAGTAGGAAGGACAAGACTCATGAAAAATTGCAGAAAGATATTATGAGACTGAGCTGAGAAGAGTCTGAGCAATAAAATGTCAGATGCTGTTCAATAGAGGTAAAAGTACAGTTATTCAGACAGAAGGAAAATAATCTCAACTCCACATTTAAAGTGATGGCTGCTGAGTTGAGCGTTGCAGCTTCAGAGTGTGATCTTTCAATTGTGATAGACAACGTCATGAAAATGCTGGCTCAGTGCTCAATAGTAGCCAAAAAAGACAAATCATAGTTAGAAACTATTTCAAAATGAAGAGAGAATGAAATGGAGAGCTCCATTATTCCGTTGTATAAACCCATGGTACACCCATGTCTTGAATGTTGGCTATTCCTTAACCTTAGAACAAATACAGTAATATGAAATATGTGGAGAGGGGAAAAAGCTGCAGAAAACCAAAGGTGTAGGATAGCTTTTGTTTAGGGCACAATTAAACTAAGAATCTCTGGCATAGAAATTAAGTGACTGAAGGACAATACAAGAAATATTTAGAAAATCATTGCTGATAAGAAGAGAATGGCTAGGAATGAACTGTTTAATTTTTTCTCAATAGAATCAGACCTAGGGGTATAAGATTAAGGTAGCAGGAAACAGACTCCTCACACATGCTGTGGGATGCAACATCTGGGTGCAAGACGAGACAGACCATAAAAGAGAAATCCACTGACAGCTACTAAGCAGCAGGACACAGATTTGGCATATAGAGTTCCCTGACTGAAAACAATTGGAGACCAGAAGAAATACTGAATGGAAACATCCTTCATCTTTATACTTTTTTTACTCTTCCCTCAACATTCACTTCTAGGCTCCTACAGGGTCAGGATACAGCATGAGATGAACTTTCGTTCTGACCCACTGCAACTGTCTTCATGTGTTTATGGCTTCAGGATACAAGGCATGGATCCTGAAACACATTAATGTTTCCTCCTGTGTGTTAAATATATTACAAGTGAAGAATGAAAAGTTGTTAGTAACTCCCTACCACTCTTAGTGCTGAGGTCTGTTCCATATCCAGTGCTCAGCCAGAAGGAACCACTGGGCTCATCTGCTGGGCTGCCTTATGCTATGGAATCTGCTATATTTCTGTCACATACAGCCCAGGAACCTTAATAACACATCTCTCTACTTTTTTACTAGCAGCAGGAGAAATATATGCTTAATGTTTCATTTTTGCATGGAGTAGTCAGAATATTTCCCTTTGATTTTTCAGATAATATAATGGTTGTTTAGTACACTGCATGGAAAGAAAATGCTAGAGATTATGGCTGAACTAGTTTTAAAAAACAGTTGGACAAATAAAATATTTACATTGAATAGATTTCACATTGCAGTGCCTGGGATTTGGCAACAAACATTACAAATCATGAGCAATATAGAGAATACAGAATTTAATTAACGAAGCTAAAGATGAAAAAGAAAGCACACTGATATATGTAATGTGGCTCTCAGCTTCAATATTCAGCAATAAAATAACAAGTCAATGCTTCTAAACTAATCTGAAATGAGTGAAAAACAGAAGCAACGTAGTTGGAAGGTTATATTTCAAAATGTAATTAGTGTCAGAATATTTCAGAACTACTAAAAGCAAATAAGTCACCAAGTTCAATACAAAGGGAAACACATATGACAAAGAAGTAATTTAGAGAGGGAAACATCTCATTATTTTTATTATTTAAATCTAATCATCATTAGATTAATTTAGAGGAAATTAAATGAAAGTAAAATACTACATCTTCATATTGCCAAATAATTGGTGTCAAAGAAATTTTAATTTACTGGAAACAATCCCTTCTGTGCAATTAAAGGGGAAAAAAAAACCTTATTATGTATGTTAAATTGTGGCTTTCACTGTAAAATATAGCTCTCCAAAGATTAGCCATGGTTTAAATGAAAGGCTACAGAACAGGATTTCCTATGTTCTATCTTTATGAAATTAAAAAAGACTGGAAAAAGGCCTGTGTGTATATTTTCAACAAGAATACTGACCTTTATTTATTACTGTATTTTAAGGGATCTTCTGGACAGAACTAATGTTTCATTGTGAAAAATACCAAGATGCACTTTCAGAAAACACATTGCAGAGCAGCTGCCAGGTGGCTGCTCACCTTAAATCCCACAAAGCCACAGCACAAAGCATCGCCAAGATGTCATTTCCACAACCGAGCAAGAAGTTCCATCCCCCCTTGGCTGTGACATGCAAAGTGCCTTGTGCATTCTCAGCATGTTGAGAGCACACTGGCAAGGGCCCACATGGAAATTTCCAGTGCTCCAGCCCTGACAAACCTCCTCCACAGAAACTTCAGACACTTCAAATAAACCTATGAGGGATAGGGATGTTATTGATGCTTTTAACCGCTACAGGTTGAATACAAGAGAAATGGACAATTGTTCATATTTTTTGATGTGTGCTTGGGTTCAGAGAAAAACATCTTGTCTAGAAATACACCTGGTGATAGGGAGACCGAGCAACCACTTTCTTTCCAGTCAGCCAAGAAATGTGCCATCCTTCCGCTGTCTTTCAGCTGTTTTGCACCAGCCAGGAATTACAGACACACAGTAATGAGTGAAAATAATAATATAGGCTTCATAGTGCTTTGACCCTTCCAAATTCAGGCTCAGCTGGAGGTCTGTGCACAGTCAGACCAGTTGTTTTTATCCAAACTAGTTCATCCATCCCTAATCAAGATGCTAGCAACCAGCTGCGTTGATCCTCTTGTATTTAGTGCACAGCATTTCTGTGCTCTGCAGAAAAGGATCTCACTTTAGACCATGCTCAGCCAAGAGTGTTTTTCCATCAGGAATCCACAGGTGTGAGCTCTCTGGCTTTGGCTTTGCTCTACATGAGAGCTGATTGCGTATCCCTCAGATGACCACTCAGGCTTGTGCCTCTTTAACCTCTGCAGTGCTGAGAATCAGCCCTGCAGCACAGAACAGGAGCAAACTCCCCTCATTATCCCTCCGTTCTTCCTCCTGTAATGACATTTTCCAAAGCACTGCTTCTCCTTGAGGCCCAGCAATGACTGCTTCCTCCTTCAGGCTCAGCCTGCAGCCTTCTTTCCCTTGGGTGTCAAGGAGGTACATTTTGCCACTGCAAAGGAGTCATTGCACACTCCTCTCCTCAGGTCTCTGTCTTCCTAACCCCCCTGGGCAGATATCCAGGGTGATAGAGGGCCTGTCTCAAGGCTCCAGAAAAATTAACTAAAGGAAATGCATGAGCAGCTGGGAAGAAGAGGATAATACAGCACCACAGCATATTCCAGAGTCCTGGGGATTTGTCATGTGGGTGAGAACCTGAGCAGAGCACAGGGTGACTGCCATTCACTCCAGATCCCTTCATTTCTGTGCTGTTAATCAGTATTCAGAAGAGCAATGCACACAGACCCAGATCAGGGAGAGTGTCTCTCCCCTTTCACCCTTGATTTAGGCTGAGCTGAGAAGTCTGGAGCTACCCGGCTATGCTTAGCAGTGGAAATCCAGCATGGATTCCAGGTCCCTTTGGTGGGGGGATCAGGTTTTGCTTTGCTCTTGCATGCATGCAGTCCTCTGCAGAAAAGGAAAATAAACAGTCCTTAAACCAGCTCTAAAAAGATTCTTTTACAGCTGGCATCAGGCGGTACAGAAGAGTAAAAGGTGACTATGCCCTCATCACCCTTTCAATTAAAAAAACAGAGGAAAATGTTCACTTCCAGGCCTTTGCAAGAAACCATGCCACAGAAATGAAAAACTTCCGCTGCTAGTAGTTACACTGCTATGAAATGTGCTAAAAGAAGCAAATTTCTTAGCACCTATTAAGAGTATCAAGATGGTAACCAACAAGAAGCAAATGAGGGCAGTGGCCATGAGCATATCTATGATGTACATTTTGTGATGGGCACATATAATAGAAGGCAGCTTGTCAAACAACAGTGGATTAAGTTATTTTCTTTTTCTTTTTTGTTTTTTAATTAAAAAGCAGATAAGCTTATCCAGGACATTTGCTGATGAAGGAAGTTCTCACAGGTCTCACAGAATGGTGGGCTCTTTATGAAATCCTGTGAGAACTCCAGCAAAATTAGTGCAGAGAAGGTGGAAAGAATTAAAAACTAGGCAACCACAAAGGTACCTTGGAGCTACAGACCCTACAGAAAGCAAAACACTGCTGCATTTTCTCTTCTGCTGCAGAGCCCAGGGTGGCCCTCCAGTTGTGTTTACCTGCTTTCATTCAGACATCACAAGCAGCCACTGCCCTTGAAGGAGGGCCATGTGACATGCAGAACTGACAGCTTCCATGGGCTGCCTGCAACACATCTTGGAGCTCAGGCTCCTCCAGCAATTGCACTGTGATAAGAAATCATCTCCTGTAAACTTCAGCTCCAAGTAGCTGCTCATAGTCCATTTGCGACAGTGTTTGTTTCCCCTGCTGTAATTTTTCAGACAGTGTCATACTCTATTTACTCACATTGCTGTGGCTTTTAGCAGACTTAATTTCAATTGATATTTTAGTGTTGCAAGGTAATTCTAAATCATTATTCAAACAATATATGTGTGCACATTTCTGTTGTAAATATATAGCCCGATGCATCTGTTATAATATTGACTTCTCTCAAATTAAGTTTTAGGTATTTTTAAGGGTGAAATATTACTGATATGTGTTTATGGACAGAATGGCAACCTCCACCCGTCCAAAATAAATCATAATTTATTCCTTAAAACCATCATTTCCCAAAATTGCTGTTTAATTAATGACTCAGTGCCCACACTCCAGGGACACTTGTATTTCTTTCATTATATTGAGTAAACGCGGAGACATCAGTCAGTTTAGCACGATACCAGTAGGTGGAGTAATGGTAAAGCAAATATCTGCTTCAGCTATTTATATTTATAAACAGCCATTTTTAATATCTTTTGCTGAGATTTGCATAAACCAGTCGTATATATATATATATATATATACATATATCTGCCAGAAACATCTATACATAGAATGATATATTACTTACATGCACATACTTAAAAATTTATAGGTTATAAGAAAATACTTAAAACTTAAGTGATGAAGCATTTCTTTGTCTTAAATCCAGCATCCTATGCAGTTCTCTTCAATTTCTATGCATTGGGTAATGCATTTTGCAAACTGTGCCACAAGAAGCCCTGCATTCCCACACACTCACAGACAGCTGACCAGTGCCTGAAGGGAGTGAGGATTTGCTGAGAGCTCCACTTCGGTATTGAGGTCAGTTGAGATGTGAGAGGCAGCTTTGGTTAAAAGTGTCACGTCCTTGCAACCTGCAGTTCTGCCCAAAACCTTCAGCACCCTGGACAGGAGCATCATTAGCAAGACCTTTGTTGCGTGTCAGGGCGGAGGGTGGCTGCCCTGGGTGAGTGCCCTTGCATGAAGTAAAAGTTTCTATGAGCGCAGTTGTTATTTTTCCTCCTCTCAGTTGCATAAAACCCTCCCAGCTGTTCACCAGGACTTCAGGTAAGCAGTAGCAACTTCCAAGCATTCAGGGAGGTAACAAAGCAGTGCCTTAACAAATGCATAACAGCCCAACATCACTGCAGCAGCTCCTGAAGCATTAATTTTAAGCCTCAAATTAAAGTCACTCCCATACATACTGTCAAAATATAGAAAATTTGGAAAATGAAACCAATGTGCACTGAAATAAATAATCTCATCTGGACTACAACCTGTAGTTTTTGTTCAGGCAAAATTCCTACCAGTCAGATGCAGAGGTTTTTTACTCTTCCTGATAAAACAAGCAGGCACAAGTCCCTCAGTCAGTATAAGAAGAAAACTGCTCAGTTATTAATTTCTTTTCTGAGTCACCACATTCAGATAAGAAGTGCAGCACACTTCTGTACAGCTATCTCAGGCTGATGTCCGAACCACAATGAAGAAAATACATTTTCTAATATCAGTGTTCATTTTATAAGTAAAATGACTGAAACTGAGCTTTGATTGCAGGCAAAAATTAAAAACGTGGTCGGGTTATCACCATCATTCTTCAGCTAGTAGATTCACAAGAAAAACATATGTGCAAGAGTCTCATTTTACTCTTAGTGAACATATTAAATTGCAAATACCAACACAAAAGGAAAAAAAGGACAAGATTTCCTCTGTAAAATTAATATAGGTCTATAGAACTGTAAATATCAGTCTCATTATATGCACTACCCAGTATAGGTAAGGTTATTTCCCCTATCACCACTTGTTCTATGCAGCTACGTGGGGATTATTAATATTAAAGCATCTCATTCTCCTCACCAAATCCACAAGTTCAAGAAAACATTTTCTCACATTAATTTTAAAATACTGAATCCATCTGTGCCACCTTCTTCAGGATTGCTCAAGCTCATTATAATTTTACTCTGATTCTATTTGTGAATTACTTACGATTCATTTGGGGTTTTTTTATCCTTTTTCTATGCAGTATTCAGTAAACCAAAAGTGCCTGTACTCCTGCCCCTGCTAATGCAAGCACTGCAGTGCAATCATCTTCTACCTCCCTATTTTCTCTAGGAGAAAAGGGGGATGTGCCGAATAACAGATATTTCAAACTAACCACCTATTTTCTGTCAGACAAAATATAGTCATACCCCTCAAAACAAACATAACCTCAACTTATACCAGAGAAAGCAAGTGAGCAAAAGATGAGGGTAAAATATACCCCAATCATTCAATAAAAAGAGCTGGAATATTAAGAGAGTGGTGAATTAGCATGTTCTCAAGAGATCACACTCAAAATATCTGACATGTTTTGACATGTATGGAAAGAGTAAATGAGCTTTAAAGTTAAAGAAGGAAGGAAGGTTTTGCAGAGCTCTTGCCTCATTTAAGGCTGTATTCTTTGAGCTGCTGTGCCCCTCTGGCAGCTCCTGCAGCCTCGGCAGGGAAATGAGCCCACCAGGGCACACCCTGCACTGGAGGAGAGGTGCCCTCCAGCGCTGGCCCCTTTGGCAGCCAACAAAACACAAGATAAGATGCAAGACAGCCCTGGCAGGTGCAAGACTGCAAAATAAGGCCAGGTGAGAGGTGGATGTGGCACACAGGGCTGCTGTGGCCTTTTCTCACAAGGTAACCCCAGCTCACCCTCTACACTGCTCCTTGCTGGCTGCTATGTTGGCTCTTTATTTCTTTTTGCTTTGAACCAGCAAAAAGTATGACTGTGGGGGAAAAAAAAAACCCACCTCTTTTAGCGGCTGAGTGCATGAAATTCAGTTGACATCCAATCATTTGGAAAAAGGGAGTGTGGGGGGAGTAAGCTCATCTCACACAGTGGCACTTATTCTTCTGCCACCTCACATCCCATACACCTGGGGATCAGTCAGAATACCTGGCAGAATAGGACCTACTGCCCCAATTTCTGGCTTGTCTTTTTCAAAAGAGACAAAACTGTCTTTCTTCTGCTTCTCTCTGTGTTTCCATCTTAATTGAGACCAAAATTGTTTTCTGCAGAGGCTTGCATTCCCATCTCAGGAGGATTAAGACTGAACAGGAATTCCCCCAGGTTTGAAAATGATCACCTACTGCTACTCCAAGGTTACAAGTTGAGAGCTCAAAAACTAGAGCTGTTTTGAGAAAAATCATATTATCTGCACTAATTTTCTAATCAATCCATGTACTTATCCCCCTTTCATTCTTTTATTCCCTCCCCCTTCTTTTACAGGTAGTGATTTTCATAGGTTATCTGAGAGAAGGGCATTGACCCTTTACTGTAGTCTCCTGTCTGCTTACAAGGAATCCTGTCCATGGGAAAAAAATTCCTGTAGCATTTATGACAATTCTCCACTGATGACAAAAAAGATGAACCAGGTCATCTCTGTGCTCAGCCTTAATCTGACTACAGTTTTCAGATTAGGTTCTACCTTGCCATCCACAGTCATCCACAGCATAAGGTTGGGAGGTCTGACATGAGGGGTTAAGGGATGATTTAGTGTATGTATTTGCCCTTTTGATTTGTTTCTTGGTGTTTCCAAGTCCAGGGAGCCCCTTTGCATAAATCTTATCTGATGCTGCCCAGAAAGGTAAGCTTGCAGTGTAGCAGTCCCTTGTGCTATACTATTTCATAACTGCATCCATTTCCGTGCCTGGGAGGGGTTTGCAGCATTTCATACATTGCTCCCTGGGCTCAGAGCCACAGAGAAGAGAGAGTTTGGAAAGCAAAAGGGAAGGAGGTCTTAATCAGATTTGCTATGAGGTAGAAATCAAGGGCAAGTCCAGAAGCTCTTGGCAGAAAATGAGAAAAGGAAAAGTAAAGCAGTGGCAGAGGGGCATGAATAAAAACCAGACCTCTTCAGAGAACTTGGATATACTGCAGGTGAAATACAAGATTTAGCAGAAATATTTTTCTTCCCTAAAAGTACTGTAAAAAAACTAACAGAGGTCTGCATGCAAATCTTAGGCTTATGGATTAATTCAGGTTGGAAGTGACCTTGGGAGGTCTTCTGCTCCAACCTCCAGCTCAAAGCACAGTCAGAGAGCTGAACCCATTCCCACTCTGCATTTGTGAACAGCCATGTAATGAATACCATATCCTCAACCAAGTGTCCTGGTCTAAGGCAAAAATAAATAAAAAAAATCAGGTGTCACCTCCTAAAAGTAGCTTGACATCTGCAAGGTAAAGAATGCATCCAGCAGTAACTAACATAGGTATTCATTACATTATCACTTCAAAGCACAGCTTTCACATGTTAGCAGCAGCCTTCTTACAGCTTTGCCTTATCTGCAGTAGCACGAAATCTCAAGTAACATGCAGAAAAATGAGCTACAGCAATGCTTCAGTGGTAGGGGGATCAGAGGGAACCTCAAGAAAGATGTGAGGAAAATGTCCTTAGAGTCTTCCTAAATTTTCTATATAGAACTGCAAAATATGCTACAGCAAGAAACAAGATTCCCCACAGAGTTCATGGAAATAGGAGCTCTAAAAATGTGTGCTAGATACCAGAGGATTTGTTCATTATTAAACTTATATTGTGTTTACCTGTGTAGTGCAAGTATGGGGAAGACTTAATTGCATGCTATGTCCTTGCCCTCTGACCTTCATGTTAATTACATTTTGCTATAGTGAGAAATAGATGCACCATTTTCTTTTATTTCCCTAGGACTGAGACAGTTATTAATTCCTAATAAGCTAGCTTTTTCCATCTGCAGAAGGCTATATTTTCTTTTCATTGCATGCACAGTACTCCCAGAAGCTTTTAATTTGCATATATTGAAGATCACTTCACCCATTTAACACTTCCAAAGTAAACTTGCTTAGAGCCACCATGGGGCTGTGCTCTGGGGTTTAATCTCCTCCTGGTCTGTAATCATAACTCCCACAGAAATTAGCAAGATGAGGAGGAGTGAGGTGTGTATACATATATATATATCTCCTCACACATATGTTATGAGTGTGCACAAGGAGCATGGCTGCCTGGTGTCTGCACTGAGGTTCATTTTTTGAAGTGTTAAATGTAAAGACTGATCTTCAACATGCTTCCCACTCGTCCTGTGGAGCTGCTATTGCCATGTCATGTGGCTTAGCTTCCAAAGAAGAGGCTCTTTTCTGCATCAGTAAAGATTTCTTTTAAGAATGTTCTTTTTATTTCAGATGGGATATTAATTGAAATTATATTCTACTCCCATCCTCACCTACTAGCTTAATAGTCATCACATTGCACAAATTATTTTTAATACCTTGAAAAATTCATTAAGTGAACAAAAGATCCTGACATAAGTCATAAGATTCTTTTTTTCCTCAAATGTGAAGTTAATAAAAAAGGACTCTAGAATATTAAGGTCTACTTCTTAAGCCACCTTTCTTCCCATTTTAAAGAAGGGTCTTTCTGCTTATTTCCAGCAAATTTAGACACTAAGCTCTGACCAAAGATATTATTAAATCAGAGGATTTTAATGCGTGAACCTGCCAGCAAAAAGGGGAGATTTTCAGAATGAGACTTGTTTTCTTTGTCAAGAGACTGAGCACAGAAGGTAGCAGTTAAGCTCCTTCTTAGATTTCAAGCAGAGTAAAAGCTGCCATTTATAAGAGGACTTCAGTCTGCCACATAGGCAAATAAAATCGGCTGGAGAGGGATAGAAAGAGCACAGCCTCTGTGATGACAGAGGGAGCATCAAGCCCTGCTGGAGTGTGTAGAAGTGCTGCAAGGGCTGAAAATCAGTTGTTGTCACCAGTACAGCTCAGTTTCTCTGAACTGCCGAGCATGACGAACATATCCTTGTCTTGCTCAAAGTTCAAGGCAGTTCTTCAGTGCTCAGGTGTGCTCAGGTGGGGTTGTGTTCATATGCTCTCTGACTTTGCTCCCAAATGAACCAAAATTATCATCAGCCTTCCCTGCTGATAAAAAAAACAAACCAAAAAAACCAATAAAAAAACCTAACAAAACCCCAAAAAACTTTCTGCCTTTTTCTACTTCTCTCACCCTACAACTCCAACAAGATTTGGAATTTGAAGGAATCGATCCAGCGAAAGCTTGCAATAATGTGGATTTGGCGTGAGAGACAATTTGTGTTTTGTGATAATCACCGAGAACAAAGCAGCAAGGTAATGGACAGATCCATTCATTCTCCAACAAACACATTTTCTCTAAGTCCTCCCCAGCCCAGGAAGCCATTTTAACATAATTTCCTACTCCCTGGTCAGTGGCACTTCAGTCTGCCTTGGCAGGAGCTGTAAGACAGGGCTGGTGAGGGAAGGAGCACAACACCACACTCCTGTGCACCTGACATTGTCACACTCCCTGCTCTACTCAATCCAAAGCCATTGTGAGATCACCAACAACAGGAATTTAGTCCATATTAACACTTAGCAGGCTTGCAGTAGCAAAAGAAAGAAAAGCTACTTTTTTTAAAAGGAAAAACTCTTTCCTTTTACATTTAAATCTGGTTTTGCACACGGAGTAAATATTGTAACCTGCATGTCTTGATTTACAAGGCATTTCTTTTCCCACTTAGCTGAGATTTTCAAAGATAACTACATCAGTCAAAAACCAATAGAATTCCTCACAGATGTGCATAAGTAACTCATTACATCATATCTTATATTGCTTTTTCTCAACTTGCTTTAGATTCACCCAGTCTATTTGACCAGTGTGGAAGTTTATCCTTTCCAGGAAGCCAGGGGGCAACTGCAACAGAAAGCTGCTCATCCTTCCCAAAACAATGCTCTCTCAGTACAGGCTTTAGTTGAATTCCAGTGGGATTGCACACATGTCTAAGTGCTGTTTCACATGAACTGGCACCTTTCATGGCTCTCAAAGATTCGTGGGCATGCACGTCTGACTGTGCAAGAGCACAAGTGGTGGGAATGTTGAATAAACCAAACACAGCTGAAACTTCTTTTCCCTTGTTGCATTTCAGTGCAACAAAAAACTCCCTCCATTTAGATGTAACCAAGCCTTTCATAAAAAAAAAAAAAATCACTGGTTGATTCATTCTGACACAGCTGTGAAAATCTGTTTTAGTAAAGGGCCCTCCATATTTGAGGTATTTACTGAACCTTAAACACCCTAAAAGGAATGTTTGATTAATCAGAACTTGGTAGCACAGTAACATCCCAGATATTCACTAGGGCGTAGGGCAACACACAATGCATTGCAAGACCCTGCAGAGCAGTTTTTGGCTGCTTGCAGGGGAAAATAGGAAGTCTTGGCAGCGAAAAGTTTGTAGACATATAGGAAAAAAAATGATGTGAAGTGTAGTCACCTCCCCAGGGTTTCTACTTACTGAGTAAAATAATCTGTTCAAAAAAAGAATGGTACCTTTTTTTTTTTCCATTTAAAACTGTCTTCCAGAAATTTTCAAAGCCTGTTTAGTTTGCCATTAAAATCTATGGATTGACAATAAAATAAAAAAAAAATACCATCCTACAAATCTCTTTAAAACATATGACATATATCCAGGGCTTTTAAACTCTCTTTGACTGCCATATCCGTATTTCATATTGTAGAGGAGCATCTAGCAGCCTGATGTGGTAAAATCCTGAAAATTAATTAAATCCTTGGTCTTTCTACTCTGATTTCCAATTACTGCCCAATCTAGTGATATTCTCATATGTGACTGAGGTAATTCACCATTGTTTGCCACTAAAACAAATTTCTGCATAGCTAATCAAACAAGGTACACTAATAGCAGTTTGTTTGATTCAGCCTGCAGTTAATAAGGATCTCTGAAAGGCTAGGTTCAAAAAATTCTAATAATCCACATCATTTCATCATGGAAAATTAGGCTGAAGCTACCAGCTCAAATAGGCGAGAGAAAATCACAAAGTTCGATATTACATATAGTAAGTAATGAACATATGACACATTACTACCTTTATCATCTAAGATCCCAACCTTTTTTCTTGGCTTGGAGTTGATTTTAAATTTTTTTTAATTAATTCATGGATGGCATCATAAATTTTGCAGCTGCAGGCCTCAGCACTGGGTTAAGAGTTGTATAATGATGCCAAAACTGTTTCTACTTTTGTCATTTAGTGCACATAGTCTTAAATCCAAACAGGGTTGTTAAAGATTAAAAGCAAAATAAATGGTCTTAAAAAGCCAGATAAGCTAAATTGTTACAGATTATACACGTCTCAGTTCAAAATCATTAATGGCTCTCAGAGTAAGAGATTAAAAGACAAAAATAACCTAATTAGAAAAGATTTACAGTGGGGAGTTGAATTATTTGTGCTCAGAGCAAGACAGGATTTGATCTGAAGCACACGACAATGCATTGGCAGTGATGAGGATGATCAGGAATGTTAACTAGCAGAGCTCTGCCCTAAACCAAGCAAAATTTTGAGAAGAATAGCTGAAAACAATTTGGACATAGCATCTTGGATATAATGTCTGAGAAGTTAGCTCACTTTGCATTGTCTGAACAAAAGGAATGTTTAATTATGAGCTTTCAGGTATTTCTTTCACTATACCTGGAATATGCAAAGCAGTGAATTTCAACAGCAATTTTCAACAAAAGCATGTATATTTATAAGCAACCCTTATGTTATATTTGTGAAGGGAATGCTGAATAAAAGGCAGCTATACTATTGGGGTTGGATGATTTCTTAGCCATCAGCGGGGAAGCTGCAAAATAATTTTGACTGAACTGAGCACTCAAGGGTAAATTCAGATTTCAGTTACCCATGTGTAATGCCAATGATTTGCATTCAGGAAACTGTGGGTAGAATTTGGCCTCAAGGAAATAGCTTGTGTTAATGCCACAACCTTTGTTTTACAGGGAGTACAACATTTGGCCCAGAGGAAAAATACACCTCTTGTAAACCAGGTAAGCAAATGGGCACAAACCTGCTGAAGACATCACCAGCATAAATCAGAAATAATCTCATTTCCATTTAAAAAGCAACTAACACTCTATGAAAGAGGAGTTTGCATGCTTGTTCTGATTCTGATGTTAGAGAGGGATTTTGGATTGTACTCCTTGGATGGGTGACTCAGGTCTGTCTTTATCATTCAAATTCATTTATAATTTACTCATTAGATGCTGATGGTTGGACTCTAAAGAATTTATTGCTAGATTTCCGTAGCTATTAAGTTTTCCTGTAATCTGCTTCACTCATTCATGGCTACAGCAATATAATCAAATATCTGCCTAGGTTAAATATCTCCGAGTGGGGCCAGAACTTTTTGCCTCCAGATCTCTTCCAGCTCTCTTGAGAAAGAGCAACAAGTTAGGACACTGTCAAATAGAAAACACTTGGAGAGTAGATAATCATATCCTTGAGAAAAATGTATTAAATTACCAAATGTATTTTAAAATTCTGTTTCAGTGCAAGGCTGCTTACATTTCTGGTAGCGTTCAAGCTTTCACCATTATTCTATTGTGCATTTTATTGTGTTCAGTGGGACATTTTCGGCCCAGCTTATGCCCACTGCATAAGACTTTGGTAAGAAAAGCCTTAAGAGCAAGAAGCAGCTCAGTGCACTCTCTGCCCCTGCCTATGGCCAACTTGCTGGCCACAGGACAGCCAAGCTGCATTAAATCTGTTGTGTATTTTTATTGCTAGCTCTGGCCAGGAGGCACTGCACGAAGATGACATCCACTGCTTTGCCTTAGCCAAGCTCCATTAGGAATGAGTAACAGAAATATCCCTGTGGGCACACTTCCCCTTGCTAGCATGCTGCCTAAAATTCCAACTCAAAATTTAGCTGGTATCGCTGTGTTTATCACTGTTAACTACAAGTGAAGTGCTTATCTAATTATGCTAGCACTTCCTCCTTATTTCCTGTGGTTAAATCACCTGTGAAAAGAAGTTAAAAAATAATTTGCTTATCATTCTCTAGTTTATTTTTAACACTGCTAATCTGTGCAAGCATATGATTTAACTGTCTCAAGGCTTTTATGCAGCCTTAAATGCTGCTGTATTTTGTCAAATATTGAGTATTTTTCTTCTTTCCCAACTCCTACCTGAACAACAGGTAAGGCTTCAGGTACTAACACAAGGAATAATTTGGTAACCCATTGTAAACACAAACAGGATTATAAATTTTTCAAAGAGGTGTTATATTCAAACCAGTTTGAAAAGAATGAAAATGAATCTACAGATACTGTAATTTCTTTGTTTTAGAAAGATCTTTGGACATCAAACAACTGGACATTCTATATTAGTAGAGCGGAGCAGCCATAATATAAGGGGGGAAAAAACCCCAGACCCTTTTATTTGATTGGTCTCTCAGGACTTGGTATTGCATTACAAAGAAAAAAAACAAACCAAATAACAAGGAAAAATTCTACAAAGAAAACCAAAACCCCAGCCAACCAACCAAAAATAACGCCAACCCAAAAAAACCCCCTTAAACAATACTTCAGTCCTTCTATTACCATGATAGATCAAAAAACTACAGGGTATTTTTAATTTACAGTAAAAAAGACCCCAAACTGACTCTGTTACAATAGCTTTAATACTTGGATCAATATGATCATGAATGACTGAACTTAGGGTAAACAGAAACGAAGTCTGCATTTCAAAATCAAAAGCAAAACACAAAACAAATTTTGCATAGTATTTCAGCCTTAGAGGCTAAGTAAATGCATGTTTTCCTGCTAAGTTCCCTTTCCAAGCCAAGGACATATCTTGCTTTCAAACTTAAAGTACAAATAAGAAGAGTTTTAATGAATTCAAATCATAACCATCCAGTCCCTGAGGACTAGGGAGGAATCAATTTGTCTGGTTTAGTCTATTATAAAGCCGCATTTATCCTCATTTGAAGGAGATGAATCATCTGTGAGGAGACCATCTAGTTCATCCTTCCAGAACACAAGAATCTTTCCATATTCTCTGAGTTGCACAATTTCTCACACGCGCCATGTGATACATTTCCATGGGGAGAAAAAAAATAAAAATCTACCACCAAGAATCCTGTCCTACTGAGATGTTCACCTGTGCTCCACCAACAATACATCCTTGTACTTGCAGAGGTACAGAATTCAGCAGGTTTTTCTTTCGTGTAACTAACTGAATCCCACATGCTTCACAGGCAAACAAAGACTGCGGAAAACACAGTTTCAGCTGACAAGGGGCCCCAGCCAGGCTCACTGCTCCCATCAGCACACAGCACTGATCCCTGGACAGCCAAATGCAAGTTTGGCTGCAGAAATATCTCCCTGTGCGAGGAGGCAAAAGCATGAACCTGCTTTTTCCAGAGTGCCAGGGCTAAATTAAACATTTAGTGCTCAGCTCCTGCCTGGAGAGCCCAGGAAAATGGCAGGTGTTGGAGCTGGGAAACCTAAATCTGGAGGGACAGCTGTGCCTTGAGCCCAGTTCACTCTGAACACCGTGGTTTTCAGCATGGCTGTTCTGTCTCTATCCTGGTCATTGATAGTTAAGTGATAATTAGGCATGAGACAAATCACTTCAAGACCGAAAGGGAAAGCTGTAGATCACTTTTATCCAATACAATAAATACAATTAAAAGGAACCATTGCTGTCTCTCTTAGTTTTCCTCCATATATATCAGCTGTCATTCCTTGAGCTTTAAAGTGCTTGAATAATAAACCTGCACAGAATTGAATTACTTCAGTAGGAAGTTGATTAGTTCCCACATCCAATAAAATGTCTGTGGTATCTCATATATTTGGCATTTAATGTTGTAATTAATAAGTCTTGATCATGTGCCTCTTGCAGCCACAGGTCAGTGACAACAGTGACATTCCCTTTCTCAGCAGGAAATTGAGCCTTCAAGACATTTTCCTAAGACACTTTCAATTATGATAAATTGTCAGATTTGCTTCAGTCATTTTGAGAACTACTTGAAGTATATCTTCCCAGGTAAAAGCAGTGCAAAGGTATAAAGCAGACTTGGTTGGAGTTTGTGCAAATCACATTTTGGGGAATATTTCAGCTTTTTTTGGATCATTATAGATTCCCAAGTGAAAGGTGTGTTTTTTCAAGTACATGTCTTTCCAACTTAATCTAGCATTTCCAACAGAGGGCCAGATACCAAATTGCTTTAAATCTGTGTAGCTCCATTGATTTCAATGGGTACATGTTCAATTTATTCCACACAGGGATTTGTCCCCTTAATTTAAAATGTTTTAAAGGCAGTGTTGCAAAGTCATTTATACTCCTTTTCTTTTTATTGATGTATGTAGGAGATTATTATTATTTTAACATTGTTTTGTTAAATATCAGGACATTATTTGCTACATCTTTCCACTTATTTGAAAGTGTGATCGTGAAAATACTAGTGGACATACAAGGGTAGAGGTATTTTTATGAGTTATCATCTAAAACATGAGATCTAGTCCAGATAAGGGATTGAGGGTAAAAAAGGAGAGCAAAAAGCAATGCTATGAAACCAGCTACTTCTTTGGCAGCCACAGTAAATGTACATTGTTTTTTTTTCCTATTTGCAATGTTACCAAGGTCACAAACGAGCAGTTTTAAAATAATGCTCAGCATATAAAAAAATTTAAATACTGAAGGCAAACTAAGCCCATTAATTTCTAATTGCTAACAAGAATGAAAAGGTACAATAAAGGAGAGAAAACTTTGCACCTAACACCTCTGATAAAATATGCCAAGAGGATAGGGAGACAGGGGAAGAGGAGGGGAAAAAAGAACCCTTAATATTGCTTCCCTTTCCTGGAACTTTGCTCAGTTACACTCTCTGGTCAAGAAATGTTTCCTCTGCATTGAAGACAAATTGCTGAGAACTCTCTAATTATCAGCCTGGCTGCACATACTTAACATTTACAGTCCCACCTTGCTGTTCATGTTTGTAATGCTGCCAGACCTGGCACACACACACACCACAGCTCAGACTCCCAAGATATTGCCAATTTTTAACAGGAACAGAGTTTGGGTCCTCTTCATTTCTGTCCTAGTTTTTCTTTTAGTCTTCAGGGAGAGACTTTATCAAGGTTTTTCTTTCTTGACAATCAGAAGAGCTAGAAACTTATTTCAGCTGAAGCTGAAATTTTTATATAGCTGTGTGTCTGGGATGTTAAGAGAAAGAGGAATATGAAATACCATGAGACCTGGTGTTACTGCAATAAACAGCAAGAGCTTGTAAGACAGTATGATACAACATAAAATAGTCACACTTCCCTCAAAAAGAAGAGGCTCTCAAGCTTCTGGAAGCATGTTATTAGTTCTCTAAGTCTTGCAGACTTAAAACCTCAGGATAGCGAGCTCACTGCTTTGCCCAAAATCATGGAGTCAGTCAAAAAAACCCCATAAAACCAACCAAACAAAAACCCATGTGGAACTAAAGGTCTTTATTACCTGCTAAACAGCAGTGAAAACGCGGAAGCCACTTCTGGCAGTACAGGTGTGTCCTCAGGCTTGGATCTCAGAGGACACTAACATTTAACACAGCAACATCGTTATTTCAACCAGTGCTTGTTCATCATTGGACAGAAAATAAAAAACTTATTTTGGGTTGAACAATCTCTCCACAATTTCCTCACGTGCTAAGCACACACAACAGGCACATTTCTTTGCTGCTCAAAAATCCTTCTGTTTAAAGTACTACACAGGGGAACTTGTTTTGATATTGCTCTCTAGCAAACAAATTTACCAATTCTGAGAGTGTTTAAGATGACTTCCTTCCTTCTCCAGATTCTACAATATATTTACCCTTGCTTCAGAGAGGTTGTCAAGGTACTTTATAAATGTGAACAGTAATTTATTTAGCAAATGAAAAAAAAAAGTAAGTAGTCTCATGAAACGCTTTAAAAATAATGATATTTGTATTACAAATTAGTAAGAAAAATCCAGAAAATTTGCAGGAGACTGAAACTAATTATCTCCTTGGAAACAACCAGTAAAGAACATGGACACCAACATTAAACAATTCCAAAGAAATTAAAACAACAACAAGAATATTTAAAAGGACAATTGTTCAAATAATTAAAAAGGAAATGAGATAAATATCATAGACTGAATACAATAGAGAAAGCATAAAAAGATGAAATTTAAATAAGGGAAAGGGAAAAATAACACAAAAATAATTTACAATAATAGCAGAAAAACATGAAGCTTCAGTGAAATCCTGATTCTCATAGGTAAACAGCCTGACTGATGATAAGATCCTGCTATTCTTATCTGTAGGAATTGCACCCAAAGGTGCAATCAAAGGATTTCCTATCCTTTGGCTTCATAATGTGCTGCTTTCTAATTGGTAAGATTTTTATTAAATTTATATGATAATTTAAGCTGTTTAATACTTTCTCTTTTCATACACAGAACCTGGAAAACAATTTGTTCGTGTAACTAAGACGGTCTCCACCAACTAACTCTATAAATATATTGGCTATTTTTTGCTTAAAATTAAAAAAATCACCCACAACCTAAATGATTTCATGAAAACAAGAAAAGCCATTAACTTAAAATTCATGAGGATTAAAGTAAGTGTGGAAAGGAGCTATTAAAAATGTGAGCAGTTAAAATCTTCCCTGGCTGCTCACAAGGACTGTCCTTTCTTATATAAAAACCCATTCCTGGTATCTCTTGGACAGGCATCCCTCTCATAACAAACTTTGTCTACACAAAGTCATTCCAACTCCCATTTCACCCACACCAGAGGTACCTCCATCACATCAATCTTGACTCACAGCTTTGTCATAAAACCCCTGACTCACCCCAATTCCCCTCATTTGTCTGACTCACTGACTGGCAGGGACTGGGAATTTCACTGTGACAAGCCTTTTCAATGGAAATCACAGTGTCTTGCCTAACCCAGATGCTTTATACAGGAAAATCTTTTATGCCAATGTTTTGTGTTTTCTTTTTCAGGATGGAAGGAAGAAAGGAAGACTGGAGGAAATTTTATCTGAAACAAAACTCTGTAGTCCTTATAAACCAAGCCATGTCCCTTCATTTTGGACTGGATTCACCAATGTTCTGTTTCCCGGAGCTGCCATGACACCTCACTGGAGAAATTTGCTCCATCCAGAGCTCACCTTTTCCCTGTAGGCACCTTTGTTGAGCTCCAGCTACATTTACACACCACAGCAACCCCTCCAATTATACTCTTAAACACACTGTCTGACTCACAAGCCTGCAGTGCCTGACAGAGGATGTAGTTTGAGCCCAAATCTGAGCCAAAGCAGACTAGAAGCTGATTTTTAGTTTTAATAAGAAGCAGGCACAGTGTAGCACCATGCCTGGAAACTTTTGAAAGTTCAAGTTTTTTTAGAGTTTTCCACTCTAAGAATAATTTTTATTTTCCTCTTAATCCGGGGAAAACCACAATTTGAGAATCACGATTTTCAAGCTCCTTCACATCACTTTGGGCACCATCCAACCTTTCTGCCCCTACTGCCATTCACGATGTCCATTAACAAACTCATGCTTTTTCATCCCTCTGTCCCTCCAAAACCCAGCCATTGTCCATTCTCCCACCCATCATTTTGCCCATCCCAAAAGCCATTTTACCCATCCCAAAAGCCCTCAGGTCTTTCAGGGGGTTGAAGCAGCCATGGGTAGCAACTACAGCTGTACCTCAGCCTGATTTAAGGCTCCAAGTCAAAAACAGAGCTACAAATCTTGGTCCCAGCCAGCTGGGAGAGAAGGGAAAGCTGTTCCCCCTGCAGATTTGGGAAGATGACTAGGAAAGAGGAGCTGGAGCACAAGGCAAATTCTTGGAGGTACTCGCTGGGCAGGGAAGCAGATGTGCTGTGGGCTGAACCTCGGCTGGGTGCAGCACGAAGAGAAAGCAGCACAAAGGAGAGGCAGGAAGGATGAAGTAATTGCTGATCTTTACAAGTCCTATGTAAAATACCATTCATAATGGTGATGACAGTCACTTTCTGCAGACAGGCACAAAGGGCTTTTTCTTCCATGGCACTCTGACAGTTTAGGCAGGAAGAGAGAGGTGGCTAGTGGAAGCAAATTGTCAGCGATCTGTCACCGAAGAGCAGATTGCTTTTCCCCTCCCGAATTTTCCCTCCTGAGTTAAGATTAGTCTCTATTGAAACCCAGGGTTCTGTTCATCACTGGCCAGCACCCACAGAGATGAAATTTCTTTATCAGATCTCTCTAAATAACTAGTTGAAGTTCAAATCACTCTGACCTTAGGAAGAGAAGGAAGGGTTGTTGCCAAATTTCAAAGAACAAAGCACACTGTAAAATAGAGCTCCATTACAAAAAATCATTAAAGCTATTTTTCTGCATGCAGGCTGCTGTAGCACGAATTAAACCCAATGCAATCACAAGGGAATTAAGGCAAATAAAATTATTGTAAATACATTACTACTCTTAAAACTACTTCAATTATTCTATATTTAGCCACATGTACAATAACAGAAATTAATCTGGGAAGAAAAGATTCAGTTACACATGAAATGTTGCCGCAGAGTACCAAGAGTTTCTGAAAGCAAGGGAAAGTCTCCTTTGTTTCATTTGACTTTGTTTTGATAATCACTTTGCAGTTTACCCAGGTATAATGTCATCTTCTTTGCAGAATACGAAGATCCATGTGGAAAACAGAAATGTCTGCTAATTATTTCCTTCTAAAAGCAAACAAGAGAATGAAATGTCTTGTGTAATTGAATTTGAAAAATGCCAAGAAAGTTTGTTCTCTTTATAGCCAAAGTTAAAGCAAATTATTTTGGTGAGGGCTGAAAGAGAGGGGTGGGAGGAACACAAGTTTCTGTTTAATTTCCAGTTGTGCACACACTTTGTCTTCAGTTGTCAAAAGGCAGCCTTGCCATGAGAGTCTACAACAAATAGATGAAAAAAAAGGAAAGCTTCTGTCACAGGGGCTGTGCCTTTGTTCTGTATTTGTGCAATGCCCAGAACACTGAAGCTCTGGCTTCTAAGCCAGATATAAATAATCATGGAAGGAAATGAAAGAATAACAAGAAAGAAATCAAATACATGGGCAACTTGAAAGAAGGAATGAAACTGTATTTATGCTGTTTAACCCTTACTTGTCTAGCTCTTGGTGATACCTTAGCAAAATAAGTTATTTTATTACAAGTCAGCAATACTTGCAATAGCCTTTGCAGCATGTTAAAGGTAGCATCAACAGAATGTTAAACCATATATATTTTTTTTTAATAACAATCTCACTCTAGCAAAATAGCTCAGTTTCTCCCCAAGGAGCATGGCACATTTTCACACAGAAGAGCTCACGACAGCCCTGAGTTATATAGATCAATATATTGAACTTCTCAAAATATTGACAAGAAATCTGTTCATTTGTGCTTGCCAGGGACTGTGGCAGTGTTTCATATCTATATATAGCATCCAGAAATCAAAAATGTCTCCTTGATCCCTAGGACAGGAATGAGAGCAAGGTGCCTTCTGGCCAATGAGTGACATCTTTCTCCCAAAAGTTACTGTTCTTATCCCTTTCCACAGGACCACTGCAGCCACCAAAGAAAATGCCAGCAATTTTCCTGGATTAATAAAGCTTCAACAGCAGCAGCAGCATTTTCTTGGGAATGATCTACCATCCATGGAAGCAAGACAACATTTAAACTTGTCCAGGTGTCTCCTTTGCAGAGGTATTTGAATGGTGCATAACAACAATCGGATACAGTATTTAAGTACAGATCTAATCACAATGTGCGGTAATGAAGGAAGGAAAAAAGTTCCCCAACTACAGCCACTTCATTTACATCCCACAGGGAATATCAGGAGCTGAACATGTGAGACAGAAAAACAGCTATTGTCCACCCAGAGCAGAGTTTGCCCTACATGATATGATCAATGGAGTAAGATGTAGTAGATTTTGCATTTATTAGATTGTTAATTTTGAATAGGAAATAGCAGAAAGAATTAAGGGGATAGCCACAATCTGCATATTTTGTGTCACACAATCTCAAGCAGCACTTTTAGATTTTGCTCTGGTTTTTCTGCTTCACAGGAAAAATAACATGAAAAGATAGACAAGAGAATGAAAGTTGGCTGCACTGAGAGGGGTGTATAGACATTTTCTTGAAAGTATGGCAGGAAAACCTTGCCAGGTAATTGTACCAACATTGCTAAGAGCAGAGCTACAGAGTAAAAATATATTGTTATTGTAATTTTACAATGTCATGTTCCCTGACTGAGAAATGCATTCATGAAAACATGCAGAAGAGTTAGAGAGAGACACAGTAATATCTCTGATTTCACCAGATGACAAAGCGCACAGAAAGGAAAGGTTAAAATGTCACAGTGGCTTTTTTTTTCCTGCAGAGGAACCTGGCAGAGGCACTTCTGCTGTTGGTACAACTGCTGATCTACAACTGACATGAGGTTCCAATGGAGTTATTCCCAAATCATCCATGTGCAAAGAAAGCATCTGTGTTCTGTTTTCAGCAGACCACAGCACTAGCAAGCGAGACGCCAAGGAAAGGAAACGCTACAACATCATCGCTTTGCATTGAAGACAACAAGGCTATTTCAGAAGACAGCAAGCCTGATATTAGCTCATATTATAATCAAAACAAATCAAGCATGGACAATTTGGATCACCTCTCCAGGCTTTATACACGCAGGAGGAAAATTTGGTGGTAGCCAGTGGTAATATGATTCTGATATGCTGTGCTGAATGGCTACATTTGTCATTTAGCATTCAGAGTTCCCAGACACAAATTCTGCAATGTCCTCTGATTGCTGATTGTTTCTGGAGAAGTAGTCAACAACTTAGCTAAATAAATGATAATACAGTGGCTTTTCAATCTACAGTTTGTATTGGATTTCAAACATTTGAGATGGAAATACCAAACTGCTTGCAGCTGCTGCACTTGTTGAACAGCAGAGATCAAAAAAGAATCAACACTGGCGCTTATAACCACACAGGGACAATGTAAAAGTGAAGATGCATGTCCATGTGTTATACATTAAAAAAAAAAATTAAAAAATCCTGCAGAAATAAAAAATAGCCTGAAAAATCTTGAATCACGAAACCGTTCAACATGAACGGTTGCATAAACACAGCCACAACATCTGTTATATAGGAGAAAAAAACATGACAGATATAAAATGTAGGTCTCTGCATTGATCCCAGATAAAGAGAATAAGATAATTATTTTTGACCTGTGGCTAAAGCATAAGGGTATAACTAATCACAATAAAATAACCTATGCAAGAAAAAGAAATAGAACTAAGGATAGAAATGAAGACAGACACATAATAGATGAGAGACGAAGGTGATAAATGAAAGAAAGGGTAAATCAAAAAGCCTCACACAGATCTTTTAGCTTAGCAAAATTAATGAACATCTGAGTTTTCTGTATTTACCAAGGAAATGCTGCTGAACATCTGAGATGAAAACACTTCTAAGCTGAGCATAAGAACTGTATTAAAGGCCTAAACAGTGTGAAGAAAAAACAGTAGATGAAGCAAAAAAAAAAAAAAAAAAAAATCCACGAAATGCAAACTGACTCCTGTGAGGAGCTGCTAAATGGAGCTGGAAGCTTGATGAGATGGCTGCAGCACAAGGGCCTTAATCCACATTTGCTGATGCAAATCTCGTCTCAAATTCTGAGACGTGGAGCATCAGATCGTCTGTCTGGCTCTTTTGAAATTCCCATTCCCAGTCTGTGGGCTCTGATCAGGCAGGGAATGGCATTTTTCTCACTGAATCACTGAGCCAAAGGCCCATCATCGTGTCACGGGCTGGGAGGAGCTGCTGCTGATGGAAGATGTGTGTTTGGATTAAGAAATCCAGCAATTTCCTCATAAAAGAGATACACTGGCCTGAATGCTCCAGCTAAGTGTGAGTTCCACCACATTCTTCCTACCTCAATTTTCCCCGTGGTTTTAATTGAAAGCTATATTGCTAACTGTCCATCCTAGAATATTGACTGATTCTGCTGTGCCTTGCTGGACAGCTGCTGTGTTCTGGCCCAGAGGTAATTGATGGAGTGATCCCCCCTGCTCCCCACGCTGGCTGCTCCGCTGGGGAACAGAATGTCTTGCTTAATGCTTGCAGAGCACTCGGAGATCCTTAAATGAAAGGCATAAGAGCACGAAATACCATCATCATTAGCTATAAGGGCCACTGCAGAGCAATGGAAAAATATTCCTTTTCCCTGCCCATCTGGGGTTTTGCACACTGCCTAAGCAGTGCTCCCATCCCCTGCCAGCTCAGAGAGCTGGAGATCAAATCTGTGCCTCTGGCATAATAGTGCAGAGTGCTAATTACAGAACTACCATAAAACATCTGCTGCAATGCATAACCATAATTCCTTGGCATGCACAAATGGAGCACCTCAGTGCTCCAAGCACAGAGCTGGGAGCAAATCCCAGGGCCCAGAGTGTCAGTGGCCCTAGAGTGAGTGTCCTGGGGCTAATGTGAAGGGAGGCAAAGGAGCAGGGAAGTCACCAAGCCCTGCTGGCACTCCTTTCTCGCAAAGGAATCACAGCTGCAGGCTCTGAACTCACAGAAATGCAGCCACAAAGCCTTGAAATTGCCACCTATCCTTTCCCAGACCAACATCAACTACCCAAAGGGAAGGAGGGATCTACTGAGAAATGTACAGAAAGCCTTTCACAGCCCAGGGTCACCCAGAATTAATTGTTTGTGAGACACTGTGAAGCCTCACCCTGCCAGGGATGTCTCAGAGTGGTTTGGTATGAATTCATCTTCCCCAAGGCACAACCTCTCCAAGACTTCCCACAGCCACTGCACATTCCTTGTTGCCACTGCACAAATGTGTATAAAGAGGATGTCTTTGCACCAAAGAAACCACTGGCATAGACAAACAGCACATTAAATATTAAAACAAATCTTCTGTTCATATTTGGAAAGGGTTACTTCTTATTTTTGCTTTGAGTCAGCCGTTTCTGACTGCAGGGACCAAGAGTACTCATACACCAAATATGCTTTCTTGTTTTTAGAATTGAAAGAATATAAACCCCATCCTTTCACTAGCTGTTTTAAAGGACTTGGAATGGCCTGTCTGAAAACTCATCCAATATATCAGGCTTATAAACTGGGTGATGAACTTCATCAGGATAGAGTCTCCAGGAAAGTCATCCAACACTCCCTTATTCCCAGCTGATGTACACGGATTTGAAAAAAGCGACCCAGAAATTTGAAAAAAGCAACCCAGATCTGAAAAAAGTGACCAAGACCCTGCACTCTGCACCAGGGTCACAGGGAGGAATTATCTGCTGGAAACTTTTTGTTAGTATGAAGGTTCTTTATGCTGGAGCCCTGATGTGTCAGGAAATATGTGCTGCAGTACCTGCAGGAAATACATGTCCTAGCCTATTACATCTCTCTTTTCATCAAAGAAGAAACACTTACAGGAATCATTGCTACTATTTTAAAATATTATCACATTTTAAGCACCAACACCAAAGTAAATCTGTAATAGGAACCAAACCCAGGCCCTGCTTTTCAAGAAAGTGAGGGACAAATGAAACCATTCATTCCACAATAAAAATATATGCAGAAATGTGACTAACCCTGAAGACAATCAGGCCGACGTGAAAGAAAAAAAAAAACAAAAACCATAGAATGACTTTGCAGCAGCACTGTGAGCAAATTCTGTGAAAAATGCAGAAGTGCAATGAGCTGTCCTGCTAATATCTTTACAGTAAAAATGGAAATGTAGACACTTATCCATGCACAATAGTACAAGAGGAAGTGTATATGAAAGACTCTTCAGCCTGAAATGGATAAATGGAGATGAAACACTGCTTTTGATGCAAGGCTAATCAGAGGAATTGGAGGCTTTTGTGCTTCATTGCTTGGATTTATTTTGTCTGCCTGGAAGCACATTTGGAAATTCAATATTAATATAAGAAGCTTTCTCATTGCCAAAATTGAGCATCAAACAAGACTGACACCCAGAAGATGGATGGGCAGTGGTCACAGTGCCAAGACGGACAGAGTTCAAAGTCTTTGGATGATGCTCTCAGGCACATGGTGTGATTTTTGGGGTGTCCTGTGCAGGACCAGGGGTTGGACTCAATGATCCTGATGGGTCCCTTCCCACCCAGCATATTCTATGATATGTTCTAAAATCTGTTGGCCACATATTAATCTGAAAAGTGTAACTGCAAAAATTCTGCCTGGAAAATGTGAGGAGCACACCAGACATGTGAACAGACCCTCACACCTGCATTACTATGTCAATGTATCTACAGGGGATGGCAGGAAAATATCAGTGATAAGTAAAACTGTGAATAAAGTAAAAATTAAGCTTTTTCTACTTGCTACAGAATTGTTTATTATTTTCATTCATGTCCCAAGTTTATTTTCCCTTGAGAAATGTTCTCTTTCACTTTGTATGAGGATAAATAATGTTCTGAAATAGAGGATCTCTATTAATATAGAAATGTGGCTGTACTAAACATTTCTGCCATTCGAATCAAAAGTATCTAGAGTAAATTATACACCATCTTGGTAAGGAAAAAAGCTGTAACATTAATGAATGTAAGTCAGTGACAATCACAGATGAAATAGTAAAATACAGATGCATTTTTCTGCTTTTCTGAGAGGGAATTACTGGTGCTTCCTGAACACTTCTCAGTTTATTCTGCTGACACAAAGGTCCTTCCCTTTCATCTGTTAATATTAGATTTTGGGAGATTCAATATACCACAGTGCTCCATTGCCTAAATCAGTCACCAACATAGCATGAAAGAAGTCAAGAGAAAAAAAGTATTTTAAAAGGTGTTGCTTCTATAAAACCCAGAGATAAAGAAATTAATTACTTCTGTCCTCATCACTGACCCAATTCTACTGGAGACTGCTTATGATGGAACATGTGTGTACATGAGAAAAGCAAGAAGGTAAAAAAACTTGTTTTAGGAAAGTATATGTGGAAAATGCAACTGGAAATGGCCTTTGGGACTGCATAGACTTAGAGATGGTACTATATTACTCTTTTTTAAATTAATCAGTGATATTGAATAAGTTTTTCCAAACAGGATGGAAGGAGAATGGATTGAGAGCAGCCCTGACTGGGGATATTCATTCATGAGGACCTCCCCATGAACACCAGAAAGCCAAGAGCATCCTAGGCAGCATCCAAAGCAGCATGGCCAGCAGGCTGAGGGAGGGAATTCTGCTCCTCTGCTCTTCCAGGAGTCCAGAGGGACACGGATGTGATCAGAGGGCTGGAGCACTTGTGCCATGAAGACAGCCTGAAGAAGAAGAGGCTCCATGGAAACCTTATTGCAGCCTTCCAATGCCCAAAGAAGATTTACAACAAAGCTGGAGAAGAACTTTACGCAAGGGTAGATAGGGGTTGGACAACAGGGAATGGCCTTAAGCTGAAAGAGTGTAGATTTGGATTACAGAGTGGGAAGAAATTCTTTACTGTGAGGGGGGTGAGGCACTGGAACTGGTTGCCCAGAAGATGTGGATGCCCCATCCCTGGAAGTGTTCCAAAGAAAGGCTGGACTGAGCTCTGAACTCACTGCTCTAGTGGGAGGTGTCTCTGCCCAAGTGGCGTTGGAAGTAAATAATCTTTAGGGTCCCTTAAAACCCAAACCATTCTGGGATTTCATTATAAGAAAAAAATACACAGAAGAGAAATAAGAATACCATGTTGGATGGCTGTGTTAGAATGGAGGGGGGAAAAAAAAAAAGAAGATATAATTGTTTAAAGTATCTCGTAGGATCTCTGCTTGGCAACATGATGTCAAACCCTTAAGGACCCAGACCATATTTTGCTTCAGGTCTTTGGTATTCTTCCAGACACAAGGAATTTATCAAAGCCTGCAGAAACTGTATAAGCAGCTTGACACTGAACCCTGTGAGCTGCTGAGTATTAAGGGAGATCAGTACATTCCTTAAAATTACTTTTGAGAGTTCTTGATTTTCTTTACAGAATATAGAGAAAAGTTGAGTGATTTAAATACAACTCTATCCAGCAAGAGAAAAAAAAACACCAAAAAACCAAACATAAAGAAAGAGTAATTTGAGACTGAAAACAGAAAAATTAACTGTTCTTAGAAACATAAGTATTGAGAGGGACAACAAAATTAGCATAGTAAATTTGATAAAGAAGGCTAATATACTCAGACAACTGGTAGATCATACACTCACAGGGATGAGATAAGCCTTAAGAAATTCTGGAGAGCTAGCAATTCCTTAAAGAAATTATAACAAAGGTGCAAGACCAAACTAACCCAGTATAAAGGAAGGACAGAAAATTTAATTAGACCCCTGTTGTGTAAATCAAAATTTCTTCATTGACTTCATTTTAGAGGAAGCTACACAAGATTACTGAGAATGGTAATATAAAAGGAGCTTTAATATATGAGGGGAATGTGAAGCATAGCTGACTAGAAAAGAATGTAAAAGGTAACAAGAAATCATCCTAGAAGTACACTAATGTGAGGTTAAAAACATAAAATATTGACCTCCTTTTTTGAGTGAGAGGATGCCCAGATAGCTGAACTACTACATGCCTTCTTGGCTGTCAGTCTTCACTAGAAAAATGATGCACAATTGAAGTTGGCAGCAAAAAGATAGAGAAGAAAATAAACAGCTCAGAGAGACTTATGATTTGTTTTCAGATTTTATGGGCCTGATAAACTTCATTTTGGGGAATTTAAAACATCTGAAAGTTGGTAGAACTTTCCTGTTAATGGCTGTTTTTTCCAGGATCTCTGGAAATGGCACAACTCTCGAAAACTAGAGGAGATCAAATAGAAAATGTATTTCTGAGACGGAAAAGAAAAATGGTAGAAATAATACATCAATCACCTTAATCTACTATCTAAAAACCTATCAGCACAATCAAACAACTTTTGTGATCTAGCAAGGAAACAGGGACAAGAGGAATTGTGAAGAGCGATTCTTATCAAATCCCTGCACTATCTTTATGGGGTGATATAACAATTTAGCTGACCTTTTCTGTGACAGGGAGAATGGTAAGTCATGCACTGACTGCACTGCTTGTGGGAAGTCACAATCAGCAATGAGACAACCAAAATCTGGACCAATAACTCATATAACATGTCTTGGCCTTTGTTCAGATCATCAAATCATGGAATGGTTTGGTTTGGAAGGGACCTGAAAGATCCATTCAGTTCCAATCTCCCCCTGCTGTGGGCAGAGACATCTTTCACCAGACCAGGTTGCTCAAAAATCCGGCCTTGGAAACTTCCAGGGATGGGGCATCCACAGCTTCCCTGGGCAGCCTGTTCCAGTGCCTCAGCACCCTCACAGTAAAGCATTTCTTCTAAATATCTAGTCAAAACCTTCTTTCTTTCAGTTTGAATCCATTCTCCCTTGCCCTTGTTACTACACATTCTTCTAAAAAGTTCCTTTCCATCTTTCTTGTAGAACCCCCACCTTGTTCCTTTGAGATAGTTTTGAATCATGGTCTCTTGTATTGTGCTTGCTGCCCTCTCACACACTACTTGTGAGGTAATAAAAACCATCAGAAAAACTCCAGGAAATTATTTTGTGTATATATATACATATATGAGGGCCTTTTTCCCCCTCCTTGAGAATGGCATTCCACATAGACAGCTACAGCTCAAAACAAAATAAAAAGATTGCACAAACTCAGCCTAGAGAGCAACCTGCCAAAACCCAGCAAAGATACGTGGTATTACAGTGGATCACAGAAGGAACATGAATCAACAATGTCATTCTCCAGCAAAAAAAAGGTGGACATGGAAGCAGGATTACAGACACCAGCATAAACTGCACTGCTTCTGTCTTCCTTAGCTCTCAATGGGTTCAGCTTTGGCTATTGCCCAAAAAAAACGTGTGGGTTGCTTGCAGAGATTCCTGAGGATCAGAGGTCTAAGACTCATAACCTACAAGGAAAGGCTGAACAAATTGGGGTTGCTAACTAAAAAGGTCTCCAAGTAAATTAAAGGCTTTTGCAGGGAGAGAAGGAATAATTTATCCTCAGCATCCACGATGGAAAGAACAAGAAATAATAGGTTGAAACTGCAGCCAGGGAAATCCACTTTCTACCACCAGAATTTTTTAAGAACAGGCAAGAGAAGCATTTTTCAGGAAATGCAGACAAACTTTGTCTTGTCATTTTCTGCTGTGTTTTCCCTCAGGGTATTCTGAAATCCCTTTAAACCCTATAATCTATGATTTGAAGTCAGTTCCCTGCCCATTCAAAGAATTCACTAAGTCACAATATTTCCTTTTGCTACCCTGAAAAATTGTGATGGAAATAGTTTAATAAAGGTTATATTTTTTGATAACTGCTCCAATTTGTATGTTTGTCAGATATGAATAAGACAGGATTTACTGGACTGATTTGGGCCACGGTCTGTTTGTGATGAGACTTTCCACTTCTACTGTGACATTACTAGTTGAGAAAAAAACTAAATAAAAAATAATACCTTTAAAGAAAAAGTAAAAAGAAAACAGCATTTTTCAAACATCGACGAAATTGGCCTCAGAATGATTTTTGTTTCTTACAAAGGCAAAAATGCTTGCCCTTTTAATCTCCTGTAGCCAAATATGTGTTCTGTGCTGCAGGAAATATTTTATAGTCAACAAAATACATTATTTTTCTTCTCATTTAATTGACTAAAACCTCCTGTGTTATGTCTTGTGGTAATCACCACACAATCCTCTATATTTCACACAGTCACCGAGATATTTTCTAAATGGGAGTATATTTTCTCTCTCCTATCACTTAGGTTTAAGCAATACCCAACTTTCTTTGTTTGTTTGTTTGGTTTTGATTTTGTTTGTTTGGTTTTTCAAAGTTATTCATATGCACAATCCTAAGGCAGAGTCACCCAGAGCTGTACCACAACTGGCTATCAAGAGATCTGGCAAACAAAACTGAAACAAATTTAGCATGAACAGAAAAAATGAACATACACCATTCCAAACAGCCTACTAATCACTCACCATTTCCTTGTTTGAAATGTTCCATTCACGGCTTCTAAATATTCTAAGTTTCCTCCACCCTCCCCTGGAGTTTGTCTCAATACACACTTGGTAAATATCTCAAAAGCTTATACCCAAAATAATTTTTATGTGAAAGAAGCAAAACTAAAGAGTTGGCTCTCTACACAAGAATGAGTAACTTCCATACAGATACCATGTACATGCTTTTAAAGAATTCTTGAGTTTACAGGTTTTGGACAAATTCCTCACATGCAATGCTTTCTTAGAAGGTGAAGAGAATACATAACCTGTAACATCAGCATGAAACTCCTTCCAAGTACCTCCTTCCCTAGATATTATAACAAGATAACCCTTTTTTTACCACAGTTACCCTACAAACACACAACCTTCCTAAAAACACATTGTATTAATATGTGCACAAAGTTTACTTTAAACAATATCATTCCAAAGCAAACTCCATTCTTTTGCTCTTGCTGTATCTTATGGCACAGAAGAGTTGCTGGAATGCAAAGCCATGAAAATAATCAGCAGGACTGCAAAGGTGCTGACAGCTGGACTGGGACAAGACGAAGTGAAAATTTGTGAAACCCCTGAGTGAGATATGGTGGAACAGCACCGGCAAATGCTGACAGAAGAATATATCAGCTGAAAGGGTCTTCTTGTTGAAACAGTGAGTGACAGGAGTGCCAAGGAGAGTTAGATGGCTGGGTCATTGTGCAAACAAAGGGAAAGGGTCATGGTTGTAAGATTACACATGACTAATGCGGGGATGGGAATGGAGTTTGCTCAAGAGGAACAGTGTAAAACTAGCAGGAATTTATGGAATGCAGCAACAGCGCACACCTGTTTGAGTTGCAAGCTCAGAAAAACACCAAATGACAATTTATTACTTGTTTGTATAGAAGATGAAGCCAAATAATAACCCAGAGACACTCAGATTAAAATCAATTTGCAATGAGTTTCCGGTCTCAAGAAACTGTAGGCAACGAGAAAGAGATGAAGATTAATCTGACTGCTTTAAGACTGTAAAAGTATTAAACAGAAAAGGGAGATCAAGGAATACCAGACTGATGCAGCCTACATCTACGTTTGGTACAAACCACTATCAGCACATTTACTGGCTGTGGGGCTTCACTGATTCCCATAATGATTCCATCAGTGAGAATCTCCTGTTGGAAGCTCAGTGTGAGAAAGAAGCAGAGGTTCTGGTTTTGCTGCAAAAATTAGGTATATTAGAGATAGCAAGCGAGTAAAGAACCTGTGCTTGCTTTGAGACAGAGAAAATGGGAAAAGCTCTGAGCTGGGGACTGTGCTGGCACTGGAGGTGGTTTGCTTCATTAGCCCCTCGATGGTGGAAATGGTGGGTGAAAGCAGACAAAAATATGAGTTGAAACAGCTGAAAAAAAGATGACAGGAAATCAGAATTAAGATGAAATGTGACAGGGAAGGTAGCAGAGAGAGGAAAAAAAGAGGTGAGGAGAAGATGCAAATAAGAACTGACAGCGAGGAGCTGTTTGGGATCATAAATGAGCTTCATGGAAAGCAGTGTGTCACTCAGTGGGCTGGAGCCACTGAATTGCAGGATTACACCCCCAGAACTCAGCACCACAGTGTCCTCTCCCAGCTGCCTGAGCAGTTCTAGATTTATTACACTCTACAGCTCCCTGCCTTTCTGAGCCTGTCCTTGTAAAAGCATTGAAGTCAATGCTGAATGGAAATTACCCAAGCTCTCCCTCTCTCCTTGCCTTTTCATTTCTCATTAAATTGGAGAGAAAACGTAAATGTTATTTTCTCTCTCACTTCACCAGTTGTTGACAAGTCAGGAGCTAACAGCGAGAAGACTTCATTCAGAGCTTTGTGCTCTTGCTGCTGAAGCCAGCAGCCTTCACAGGTGCTAGTGGGAGCTACTCAAATTGCAGCATTTTTTCATTCAGCCCCTGCTGTGACCCATGTTCATGAGACACAAAGGAAAAACTAAAAATGAAAGGCAACAGGGTGCTTTCTGAAAGCGTTTCTTTCCAGGGTTTAGAAGTGTTCTGTGCTAAGTTCATACAAGGGCAAACCTTTCCTAGGACAATTTTGAGACATTGAACATGGAAACCTGGAAACAGAAACAGAAAATTCACAAGGCTGTACCATGAAGTTTGCCCCACATAGTTCAGGAAAAACCTTGGAGAACGCTTCTGTTTTTCAAGGTGATGAGAACAGGGTTTGGCTTGCTCAGCCTTCACAGTGTTTCTTTATTTCAGATTTTTGCTAACAAGTGTGACAAAACCCTCTAAAACTGCTGAAATACAGAAGTCAGAGGGTTCTAGGTCTAGTTATTGAACAGAAAAGGTGCAGGAGAGATGCAATTTGTGGAACATGGAGACCATGCTCACCTTTGCTTTATCTTATTTCTTTCCGTATTCCATCAAGTCTTTTGTCACAGAAATAAAAAGTATGGACACCACCTGTGTGGTCATTCTTTTTCAGTATATTATTAAGGCAGGAAAAATAAATGGCACAAGATGGGACGTTTCATTCACCTAGCTACCTCCATTTTCCCAGAGGTGGGGTCATACATTTAGGCATGTAATTTCAGACCAAGCATTCTCACATCCATTTATCGTTTTAAGGAGTCTAGGATTTATTCAGTGTCATTACTCTCAGCCTCAGGACTGAGGTTTGCATGATGCCCAGAATCTCCCTCCTCCTTCCCTCAAAGAATCATGGACTACAAAATGTTTTAAAAGAGGTGAGAAACTCATCCTTCCCAAAGCAAAATTCAACTCTTACAAAAAATGCCAGATTTGATTTATTGGAGTCAACCACAGGGCACAGATTTCTGCAGCAGGCTGGCTTTTAGCAGATATGGTGCTTGGCTCTGCTGTTGCCTCTCTTTTGCTGTGCAGTGCTTTAAGTAGTACACACAGCTATGGCAAATTATGCTTTTTGTTTCATGGATTTTCAGCTTAAAGCAACCCCGCGCAGGATCCAACAGGACCAGATCCAGATCATCACCTTTTGCTGTCTCACACCGAGGATCTTGGTCCCAGGTGAGAAGCCTGACCTCCCACCATCACAACCCAACTTAATGATGTTCCTGCAAAACACCTCCTCTGGCAAAACACTCCCAAAGAAAACTTGGGTTTTGTGAGAATAGAGTCTTTTTCGTCCAGCTTAGTGATGTTACTCTTACAACTATGAGGATGCTGAAAAAATGTCACCTGGAAGAGACTAAATCCTCCTGATCATGTTCCCCAGCAAGGAATTTCCTGAGAAGATGGAGCTAGGAACATCTGGGTGCCACTCTGGGCTGGCTAACTCCCCCTAAGCATGGCTCCTGACCTTGACTAGAAACTATGTGGCCTTTTTCTCTCTTCTATATTTTTCTGTAAATTTACAAAATCTCTCTTCCCTCTGTTTCTCCCCAGAGCTCTGGAAGGTCTGCTCCTGTGATAAAGCACATGGAGTAACATTCTGCTACCGTGAAAATCAACAGCAAAGCTCTCAGTGGTTAATTAGAATTGGCATTAGGTTTAACTTTTACTTTAATTTTTAGTAGAGAGTAGCACTCTACTTTTCCAGGGATAGGGAGAGCAGGGAACACAAAATTCCATGTTACAGATACTTCTACATATTGCACAAGTTGGGCAACAAGGAAAACTTGACCTCTATTTTCCTTTAGTTTGCATTCCATCATTCCCTTCAAATATATTAAGTCTTCTGTTGTTTTGGGGGTTAAGCTTGTTCTTTGTTGCCTTTTTTTTTTCAGAATGCCAAACCACTTTTGAGCAATCATAAAGGCTCTTGAAGAGTGAGGCCCTTCATCTTTCCACAGAATTAATACAGTGCAGGTTCCTTTCCTGTGCAGCTGGAGGCACCCACTTGTAAGTGGAAGAGTGGCTCATTCTCCCCAGCCAGGCAATTCTCAGCCAGGAATTTAACAAAGGGAAGTAATTTTTGCGTTTATTTGAAATGTTATTCCCTGTGTTGCAACACACATTCATGTTACTGTATAGCACCAAGAGAAGACAAACCCCACCCCAGGGAAGTAAAAAATAATGTTTTCACAGCTCTTCTACCCCTCCACAGGAACTGCACACTGATTATTACAGAAAAATTTAGTAAGAGCTAAATATTACAACAGGGAGTGAAATTGAGGAAAAATGTTCTTTCCTCTGCCCACACACCCTTTTCTGCTTCAGGGACAAGAATCCCTACTCCTGCTGGCTGGGAAGAGAAAAGAAGGGATATGGGGGGAAAATAGAAGCTGTGGGATGAACCAAGCAACTCTTTCTTCCCACTTTAGCTCCTGAAGTGATGCAACACTCCAGAGATGCCAGAGAGATGCAGAGAACCCTGCAGGTCTCTGCTCCCCCTCTGCCTTCCCTTCAGAGCTCCTTGTGGGAGCTAGTGCCTGCAGATCCACACCTCAGGTCATCATCCACATGGGAAAAGGGGGAGAAAATCTGCAAGGAGCAAGAGGAAAATCCCGAGGGAAAGGAAAGGTGAAAAAGAGATTGACGGCAGGGGAAGGACAGAGAGCAGAAAGAGCACCGAGGCTTGCAAGATAAAGAGCAAAGGATAAACTGAGTGAAAATGAGGGGAAAACGTGGGCGAGAATACAGCTTTTGAAGAAAAAAGGGTGAGACTTGGAAGAAGAAAATGAGGAATGTCAACAGATCATGAAAACCTTTCAGAGTGTCAAAAGCTTCTCCTTCATCCACCCTGTTTTTTCTGGTTTTATTAACAAAATTATTACTGGATGAAAAATACATTTGGGAGACTGAGTGGGGAGAAACTAAAGGCCACAACATTAAAAAAAAAAAAAGTAGGAAGAGACAAAAACACTCTTTTTTTAAAAACAAGATAGTGCAAAATAACATGGTGGGGTGCACCTGTAGTCCAGGACTCTTTTTACCTTCCTTATAGCTAACTGTAAGCATTTAGGCTGAAAATGACTCCACTGATTCAAAGTGGTTTGTGTGACAGTAGATGTTATCTGCACACTAAGGTCCAAGAACACTAACAGCAGCTTCCCAGCTGCAATCATACGGATAAGAATTTACATGGTTGAAGCAGTGACTTGAAAATGTTGAAAGTACCATGATGGATATCTTCATTTCCTAGAGGCTAAGCAGCAGTGTAGAGATGCAGAAAGGAATTTTCTCTTTAACTGAGGGGGAAAAACCCCAGAACCCAACAAACAAAATCAGCAGGAAAAAAGATAATCCACAGTGCATTCTCAGCTCTGCTTGTTTTTGGAAAAAGCACAGTAAATAATTTCTGTTCTCGAGAACAGCTTTAGTCAGACTCAATTCTGTCTCAGGTTGTGCAGTCACACAAGGGAAATCAAGCTCAAGCTACCTGGCTTATCAGCATGTTTTAGAAGAGAAAAGAGCACTTGCTGACTGTCCCCTTTGCATCTCTCCTCCAACTCACTGATGAAAGCAGCAGAGCAAGCAAGAGCTGGGAGAAAAGTTTGCAATTTACTCCAAAAAGACAGCAGTAAATCCTTGCCCCCTCCAAATGGGCAGGAAGAGCAATGATTCAGAGAACTTTCTGGGTCACACTGACTCCTGGACCTGCTGACTCATACAGTATTTCAGGCTACCCCTAAAATGCAGCTATTTTTTGCTCAACAAGATCAATTCCATTGCTGCTCTCTTGAGCCGAGATGGATAGATATGTTCTTTGATTTCTTGACCCAGGCTATTATTTAGTATAAAGAAACGCTGTATCTCTCCACAAGCTGTGCATTTGAGGTCATTACTGAGATGCCAAAAGTAACTAAAGAGAATATAAATTATCTTTGCCTTATTTTGCAAACAGTAAACAATTTTTTTATGCTTATTTGTACAATAAGGGAAAGCAAATGACAAATGCAGTGTCAAGTTTTATCTCTGCCAAAAATATTCACACTTTTTTCCTCATTTCTTCAATTTGTGATAAAGATTTCTGTCTCAAATTCATGGTATTTGTCTGGAAGAAGTTTGTTATCAGTTGCTTGTACAGGCAGATCTCCCTTAAAAAAAAGATTAGTACAAAATCAACTGCAATTAGAAATATTAACTTAAAGCAACGAGTCTCCACATCCAGTTGATATATGCCCTGATGACTTTTTCACAATATTTTTAGTATGCAGTACAGTAGCTTGCTAATGCTGAGTGATACTTTTAAATATGAAAATGTATATTGAGATGACAGATAAAAGTGTTACATGATGTTTGTCCTTGGATTAAAGGCTCCTTATTTGTTTGCAGTGACATGAGAAATGATAACGGCTCCAGAAAAACTGATATTGTTTGTCATGTCACAGGTCCATTGAGATCTTCCTCTTTTCTGTGACTTTTAATACAAAGGGAGGCCTAAAATTGCATTAAGTCAAATCTTAGAGGCTTAGCTTAAACCTTAACATCAAAATAGATGACATAATTCTTGATAAGTCTTTAGATGTGGGCAGAGTGATGCATAATAAGCAACAGGTTTGGAGCTTGTATTCAGCTTACAAATGACTTTAAGGTGCAGTTCCATACAGAGCACATTAACATTTAACCTTCAGGTAAAAAAGCCATGAAATCTTATTATTCAAAATCAGCTCCAAGAACAAACACAGCAGTTGTCATCTCACCAGGTAAAAGGAGAAAAATTGGTACATTCAGCATGCAGGATCTCCCCTTCCGAATCAGTAGAAATATACACTTGAATTTCCATTCACCTTTCCACTCTGGGAAAGAACACCGCAATTGCATAAATGCCAACAGAAAAACCTAGCGGTGTCTCACCTGAAAGACCTACAAGCTGCAAAATATTGGTCAGGCATTTTCTCTCGTGGAGGAATAAACCACTTTGCTATTTCCATGCTGTCCTCAAAACAACAAGCCAAACCCAACCATGCAGCCTAGCTAATGACAGCAAGGATTTGTCCCTCAACCTCTAGAAACAGATGTTAGGGTAGAAGCAAAAAACATTTTTGCTTTTTGCACAGCCATGGCATATAATCTTTAAAAACAATCAATAAGTCACAGTTGGCTGAGTCAGTGCCAGACCCCCATGGCTGGCACTTTGCTTAGAGGTTCCTTCCAGCCCAAGCCCTTCTGTGATTCCATAAAGTCAGAGAGAAAAGAGATGTGCTGAAAGACCAAACACATTTCTAACTTTATAAAGAAAAACTAAACTCACTACAAAGAAAACAGAGAACAAGACTTTTTGTAATACCAAATATCAAAATGAAGGTTTCTAACTGTGTAAATATCAATAATCAGAATATCCTGAGAGATATTAAAAAAAGGGCAAACCTACATTTTGAGAGCTGAATTATTTTCTGCAAAACTTCAATGAAGTCAGGCACAGATTTCCACAAGCAAAATCCCACCTGCTTTGACCATATTAGAGATAGAACTTGGTTTAAGGTGAGCATCCATACATTTATCTGAAACACCTCTGCACAATTAGAAAAACCTGTCCAATAAAAGTCCATCTGGAAATGAATTATAGCTAAAGTAATATATACTGCAGGAAAAAAAAAAAAAAAAGACATTGTACCTGCTACTAATTGCATCTGGATGAAAAGCCTAGAAACAGGAGTTCCTTAACCCATAATTCCAAAAAAATAAACCTGTCCAAACATATTTTTCTGTACTACATATTGTGTTACACACTATAATGAAAAATACCCAAACCCAACTCCAAATAAAAATTTCTGTGGCAAGGTGAAAAAAGTAATCTGTACTTCGAAATTTATTCTTGATTACACAGATATTTCGGAGGCTCACTACTCTTGCAATTACAACTCATGTTGGTAGCCCCAGTTTGTGTAAAAGAATCTGTGCAATTAAATATATCGTTACAATTCCAAAAGTTACATTTTGAGGTTTAAAAGAGATGAAATGAAGTCATACAGCTTGAAGAAAAAAAAAAAAAGGTGGGGGGCAGAATCCAAACTAGAAAATCCAGAAAAAAATCTAAACAAAGAAAATCCTCAAAGAAACAAAAATACCAAAACTTACACTGTTTATTTTTGTTATTGGCTAAGCTGAGCAGGAATTCTATCACAGTTATTTTCATTTTAGATACAAGAGATTTTTCTAAAACAGAAAGAACTAATAAAGTCGGGAAAAAACCACCAAGAGTGTGATGAGCATCTCTTTATTAGCCCAACCTGAGATACTACTTTCATTTGCTCTCCCTTCCTTGTTGAGAGTTGTTGGGAACAGCCCTGGTTTGTGCCCAAATGTCAATGACCCTTAAGAGATTCTCTGGTGACTGAGAACAGCAAGCAAATATTAACAAAGCAACCCAGCCATCTTCCCTGCTGGGGATGTAGATGGATTCTGATATAAAACTGCTTTAGTCCCACTTCACTTGAGCAGCACAGAACAACACACTCCATGGAGCTGATCTCAAAGAGAAACAAGAAGCAAAACCAAACCAAAACAAAAACCAAACAAACAGACAACAAGAAGAAAAAGACCCCACCCAAAACAAGAAAATTAAGGGAAGTAGGAGGGAAGCTACAGCCAGAATAGAAGGGAAAGAAAATTAAAGAATTAGTCATTCAGACCCATGAAGGTCAGGAGGAGACTTGAGGAGAAAAAGCATGTTGAAATTGGGGTTTAATTGCTTTGGGTTTTTAAGTTGTGTGTGTTTCATACAAGACACAACAGGTTCCCTGCCTAAGAAGAAAAACAGACCCAAGTAATTGGACAATTTCTTTGCTCAAGTATTACCACATTGAGCAGTTTGGGCTTTTTTTCCAGAAAGGTTCTTCCCAGGACTGCTTTTAGAGTAAACTGGTGAGGACCCTTCTGCCATGCTTTGATCTTTGCTGACTTCTGAGGTGATAGTGTTAAATATCCTCACCCATGAGCTGGATAAAAAAGGGGAGTGGCCAAAAGAAAAATTCAGAAAGTTTAGGACATAAAGGACATAAGCAAACTTCTGCACCTGGAACAGAATAACTCCAGTCACCAGCAAAGGCTGGGAACTGACAAGCTAAAAAGTGGCTGTACAGTAGAGGCGACTCACATTATTTACATCATAGCAAGTGCCTCTTCCACCAACTACCAGTGAAAAAGCAGGGCTGCTTCATACAGTGACTTCAACTTTTCATTCAATTTCCCAGCCTAAAAATAAGTTGCAGAAATCTCATAAGGTGTCAGAAAGAAAATGAATATCAGAAGGAAAATCTGTCATAATACAGAATAGCAGCGACTGGAGCAATACATATCCTTGATTTTTATCCTCTCTTAAACTCCAAGGCTGGTCATCTGAACTAGTCAGAAAGGGGGACGAAAAGCAGCAACCCAAGAATAACAACAACAAAAAATTCAATGATCCATGTTGCCCAGAGAGATGGTGAACAAGATGAGAATGAAACATTCATCAGATGCCAAATAGATGTGCTACATACTTATTTCAAAATAAGACCTTAACCTACTTTGTTCTCTTGAAGCCATCACTTTAATAACTTATTATTTATATTAGACATCCCTGTATACCTACCTTTTACTTGTCACCTCAGAATGTTTCATCAACATAGTTATTTAGAAGTAAATCTGGGCTGACCAGTTTGCAGTTCATAAGCTCTACTAGGTTTCAGTAGAAATGTTATACAAATTTATACATATATTGCACTGAATTTTGCATGCCAGACAGATTGAGTTCATGTTCTGCAAGTTTTCCAAAAAGCAGAACCAGCATCAAAGTAAAAAGTGCCCAGCTTCCTGTTCACTTTGTAGTAGTTTTGCATTTTCAAACACAGTGCATAATCATAAGTGAAAAAATAGATGGAGTCAGCCAGAATTACTTTTGTAAAACAGCAAATTATACACAGAATTTCCACTATAAGGAGAAAAAAAAAAAAAAAGGAATAGTAAGGGAGGGGGGGAAGTACAGCATAATACTTCTAAGAATTCATCTTGATAAGATTTTAGGGTAACTATGCTTGTCTTTATGAAATGCATCTTTTGAAAAGAAACAGAGAGATTTGGAAGTGCTGGGAAACCACAGACAAAACAAATGGCCAAAATGCAGAGCATAGGTTCTACGTTCTTGCAATTAAAACAGATTTTCAGTGTTCCCCACAGTAAGTACCTGTGCTTTCCAGTTGTTTACAAGCTTGATAATTTGAAATTTGGATACAATCTACATCTGAATGAGTTCATCTGCCTGGATGAACCAGCACAGCTCCAATAAAGTAGTAGAGCCAAATGAGTTTAGAGCCACTGGGGACTTTGTCTCATGCCATGACAATCAGGAAAAGATGTGTTTTTTTCCCAATTTGGAGGCTTGACCATGCCACCCTTCGAAATGTTTTTCCAGAATTGGTTGGTTATTTGTTCAGGCAGATGCTGCACCAAAGCCTGGCAAAACAGTGGCTGTCTGGCATTTCTTGCCCCATGTGCAGCTACCGGAGGCAGAGGTGGGAGAAGAGGGAAAGAACAAGTTGATCTTGTGCAGCACAGCCACTCTAATCACCCAAGCCTGAAGCAGGAGAGCCTGGGTTTCCCATTCCAGTTCCCCTCCCATGCAGTTAACTGGGAGCAATCAGCCCTGGGTGCAACCTGCTGCAGTTTCAGCTGCCAGGGCTCAAGAATTCAGCTGCAGAATTCAGGAATTTCCCCTGAGTAAACCCAGCAGGGTCACTGTTTTTATCATAGGGCGTTGTAGCATCTCGGGCAGGCTCTCATTTTTAACTTATGTAGAGAAAAACACCATGTTTTTCCTTTTTTGGCCAAATCTACATCATCTGATACTTTTAAATGCAGTCACACACATTAATCACGCTAAAGCAGATGCAGGACTTACAAACTTTCAGCATGACTCCTAAAAATAGAAGTTATATGCAGGTGAAGGCAGGCTTTTCCAGCACGAAACCATCCACCTAGGTGATGGGCAGCACTACCAGTTCTCCTCAGAAGTCCCACTCCTTTCAGCCAACTTATATTTCATTTCATATGCACTGGGCCAAGCCACGTTATTTTAAGCTTCAATCACTCATGTCAATCCTTGTATGCCGTTGTATTCCCACTGAATATTTAACAATCAGAACCAAGCTGGGCAAACCCCTGGCAGCAGCTGAGGAAGCAGAGCAATCTCCTCATTTTCTGTGTGTTCAGAGCAGGAGTTAATAGAAAAGCAGCCAGAAATGCTCCCTGAGCACCGCAGCTGTGCTGAAGGCAGAGGGAAGCCGATGGCGCTGGGCAGGCGGTGCTGCAGAAATCACACCTGTGGAGCACTGCTGGGATCACAGGAGGCCAAGTTGCACTAGGCAACCACTTCTTTGGTCTGTGCACCTCCTCGTCCTCAGAGACTTCTCTTCTAAGAGCCAGGCCTGCCCAGCCCAAGTCATGTTTACTGCATGACATCTAGGCTGCTCTTGCCTCAGGCCTGTTTATCTCTGTTCCCTTTCTTGCCTAAGCATTCAGGCCCATTCCTTTCTCAGTAATGGGACTTTGGAGAGCTTGCTTTCAAACAACTAATAAAATTCAAAACAAGGCTTCCTGATTTGTTTCTTTGGTGTGGTATTCCCACTTCAGCTCCTGTCAAAGCTCCCCTCCTGAGGCAGGCAAAACTTTGGTCCAGACCATCTTCCTCCCACATATTAATTAAGCATTACTCCCAGGTCCTGCAGCAGGCTTGCTTTTCGCTGACCACGAGGTAATTGTATACAGATTTTCAGCCAAGCCTTGTTGCTAGCTTAGTTTTTTTTTCCCCCTCCACTTAGAGAGTTCAAGTTTACAGAGGTTGTGCTGCTCCTACTACATTATAATACATGCAGTACACTACAAATATTCTGCTGAAACTTCAGCAATATTAACATATATAATTAGGGAACCCTCATATTACCATGTTGTAGAATCAGCAAACAACATGTAATCCAAGGATTTTGGTTTTTGTCTGGTCCTTTTCACCCGCTAGGTGTTAGAATTAATTATACCAGTGCTTTTTGTTTTGCAAGTATTATTATAGTTAATGATGATTAGTGTAGATAATTTTGTTAGGTTGCCATTTTCTAGCTCAGGGGTATCACTTTAGAATGAAAGTGTTGATTCTTTCTTATCTAACTTTGAAAATGAGATTAGATGTTTCTTGTATTGTCAAACTATGTAGATTTATATGGTAATTTAAAATCAGATAAGCTATGAGTGGCATAGGATGTTGTAATAAAGCAATCACAGCAGTTGACACTTCAGAGAGAATTAAATTGAGTCTTGCTTTAAAAGAGAGACAAAAAAAAAAAAAAAGTACCACTACATGCTGGGGACCAAAGCACTGGGGGAAACATTTAGGGCGAGAGAATCATTACTTAACTTACAAGCAGTGCCCTCATTTTCTCTGCATGACTGGACAGGTGCATCCATTATGTGTTATTTCAGGAGGAAGAAAAAAGGAAATAAATGGCCAAATACCAGGAGCTGCCTAGAATGAGCCTGACACGCTGAAGATTTCCATGATGGGACTTAGATTACAGGCTTCTCCTAATGCAGTTCTCCTTACGTGCTTTTGCAGAGACATGGATGGGAGAATAATAAGGCAGGAGTGACCCCAATCCAGGGGATGCAGTTTCTTTTAGACAAAATTCAAATTCTCCTCGCAGGTGGGGCAAAGAAAAAGTAACCCTTTTGCCTTCCGATTTAAAGGCAGCTTCTAAAGCAACACTGGAAATTGAATTATGCATAAGAACTCTGCACAGAAATACCCTCTTCAGCATCTGTGAAAGGGGAACGAGTGAAACGGATGCTTTTAGGACAAGACGATGCCCCTGGGGACTGCTAGGGAGGCACATGATTCTGCAGGATGGGAGGCTGCGTGCTGATTTTCCTCTTACAAGAAGTCACCCTGGTGTACATTCTCCAGATGGTAACTCAGGGCTGTCATGCTACAGCCAAAAAGGGGTAGGAGAGAAGAGGCTGAAAGTACAGTCCAGCACGTGCTAGGAGAAATGTCTGCTGGAATATGGCTCTTGCACATGGCAAACAGGATCTTGGAGCCTTCAAGGGTTACAGCTGCTCTAAACAGGCCTGGGCAGAGCAGTGACACCAGCCATCATCACCCTGAGGCATCTTCCTCTCCCAGGGAAGGACAGAAATTCCTCTCCTCCCTAAATCAGAGCTTCAGAGGGATCTGGCTCCAGTAATGAGCCCTCCTCACGAATTTCCCTATGGCACAGCCAAAGCATGTTATTAGGAGGGCAGGCTAGTGACTGGAGAAGGCTACAGTCACGCTGCATGACCTTCCCAGAATCCCTATTAGGGGCACTTAAAAGTTGGCATTATGATGGTGGAGGAAGGGATGGGCTGTGCCTTATGAAAATGATCTCGTTTGTAGCAAGACAAAAAAGAAATGCAGACACTTACATCAAGCCAGTGTGCATTTAAGAGCAGCTGAGTCTCAGTCTGAAAAGCAGAGCTGTGATCTACTTGTTTTAGTTATACAATCCATATTTTATGACCAAATTGTGATCAAACAGTATTATAACCATTGTTCTTGCAGATTTTACATCTGAATAGCAGACACTGCTGTATCACCAGACAGCTGAGCCACAACATGGGACACATCCCTTTCTTGGCTATCTGAAACAAGGAGGGTACAAGCCCTGGATCAAAGATGGTGGTGGAGATCCTTTATTCTGGAACATGATCATCCTGAGTTAACAAGCTAAGAACAGGGACCAAGAGACGAAATTCACCTTTGTTTTTAGAAGAAAATTTTACGGCATTTCCCACTCTCCTTTTTCCCTCCTAAAGTCTTATGCATTTCTTGAATAATTTGGAAATGACCTGGAAAATGTAGCTGAACTATGGAGTACTCTGTGTTCTCTATTTGCTTTAACTCAAACAAAAATTAATATAGTATCATAAACGTGTCAAAAGATAAATTAGGAAAAGAAATGTGTCTTTCCTCTGCCTAAAAGATTTTAAATGCTGCAGTGCTGCTATCCTCAGTTAGCAGTTTTGAGGTATGAAATCTCCTCCTTAAGAGCAAGTGCTAACAGAATGGCAAGCACTAACTCTAACAGCTCAGATCTGCCAGTGAGAGACTGCTTAGCAAAAAATTTAATTTTTGACTTCTCCTGAACACTACATCCTCTTTGGCTAGGCCTCTGGCACGACTCTGTTTCCGCTCCCCTAAGCGATATCCTTGTGTTATTCTGCTCTCTTCCTCTGGCCCCTCTTGCTCTACTCCCTCCATGGCCCATCTACTGCTCATTGCAGTGAAACCAGAATCCCATCCTCCCTCCAAAAACCACACTGGTGACAAAAAGCCTCTTCCCAGAATACAAAACAAAGAGCGAGCAATTTAAAAACAATATCCTTCCTCATAGTCCCAAATAAGTAGTGAGAACCCAAAAAATAAAAGGCTTCTAGCAGCAAACCCAGAGTAAAGAAATAAATGCTACCCAGAAAGACATAAGTCTGAACTCTTAAATCACTTAATGCCTTCCCTGAAGTCACAGATCTTCTGTGGACCAGAGAAGTCAAATCTAGTCTGCTCTAAGGGATGAAGGAGCACTACAGGCAGGACTCAACTTCCTATCCTGCCCTTTCATCTTTGGCAATCCTTGTTTCTCATCTGACACATCTGTGCTATAGACTGCACTGACTTTAATACCAGAGATTCATGCAGGATTTTTCATTGTCAAACCCACAGCAATGAACAATTCTAACCATTTCTGGAAAATCTTTTTCCATCCCCCTCCCCTCCCATCAAACTATCTGAACAGTATCGGTTAAACAAAGCTGCATACATCCAATATAAATCAGCTGTTTTGCTCTAATTCAGATTTGTAACTCTTTAACATTATTGTGCTTTCATAATTCTCTTACTCAGCCCAGCAGCAAGCAGTATCTGTTAGCAAAAATGCCTTTTTCGGGAGGTGGTAATAGAAAAATCTCTGCATAACCAAGAGCAAAAAGAGTTGCATCCCCTCTTTTGGCAAACAAACAGCCAAGCAAGATTCTTAGCCTAACCAAGGAATGTACACCACATGCTCAAGAATATTCATCATCATGCAAATGTCTTTGGCCCATTGACTGAGCCTCTGCAAGTGAACAATTAGTTTCTCCTCTATAAATTTTAATAAGCGTAGGGCAAACCATCTATGCTGTAGCTGTTAGCTTTCTCCTCATCTCATTATAACAGAAGAATCCATTTGGCATTTGTCAGCTTTCTCTGTATATCTTCAGAAGAAAATTGTTCTTGGTATTCAGCAGCTTCCTTTTTTAATACATTGTCATAAACAAAGGCATGCATTCATTGCTTCTCAGATTTCTCCGCAGGACTCGAGAAGAGAAAGTTTTGTTTGTCAGTTGTCATACTTCAGGATATTTTTCATAAGCAAATCACTCACCATTCATCAGCTTTATGTGGTTCTACTAAAAAAAGGAAGTGCTTGCTCCACTTTTCAACACACAGATGCAACCTCATTATAGGTCCAAGGATGAGCAACTCTAGATGTATAAACTCATAACCAATTAGCATTATGGGGAGATCTTCTGTACTTTGAAAGCAAATTTTGTGCAAGGAGCTAGGGAAAACTTCCCTGTGGTTATTAATTAGAGTGGGTAATTAAGACTATTAATCTCACTGATTTCTTTCCTTCTAATTCACAGCGATTTACTTGGGAATAAATAACTCTGATCTTTCGGACAATTCTTCCAGCCTTGAGTAAGTTATTCCTTTTCAGAAGGACAGTTAAGCATGGAAAGGGCATTCTCTACAGCCACTATAAACCACATGTGGCAGAGGGAAACAAAGCCCAGTTCAAGCATTTGCATCAAAGGCAGCTGAGGTAATTTAAACTGCACCTGCCACAGGTCAGCAGAACCTCCTCACTGCCCTCACATGCACACTCCTCTGATCCCAGGCTAGACAAAATTGACAGGTAACAAGGCAGAAAGAGATATTCCCTAATTTTGTTAGGACAGGGAATAATCTGACACATAAGTACACTACACTATCCTTCTATCCTTTAGGTCTACAACAGCTGCCCTGGCATGGTGCTCCTGGTATTGTGACAGTGACTGCCACAGAGCCCTGCTGCCAGTTTTCCAAGAGGCTTACCACTGGCTTGGTTCATATATCTAAAGGAATATTGCAACAGCCAAAGGCAAAGTTCCTTTTGCCATCTTCATTTAGCAAAACATCCGATTTGTGATTATTTTTCCCCACAAGCCTTGCTCTTCCATAATGCTTAGCACCTTTCAGAAGCATACAAAGCACTATCTGTCACAGCCAGCTGTTTCCTTCCTACACCTTCCCAAGAGAGCCCTGAATGGGGATTTCATTAGCTGGCTCCAAATGCAACAGGCCAGGTGTGGAGGGTATATGACAGCAGACACTCACCAAGTGCTTTACACAGTAATGCAGAGAAAGAAATAAAAATTCTATGATAATGCAGACTGCTGAATAGAACTTTATTGCTGTTACTGTACGGGTTGGGGGGAGGCACAAAGAGAGACACAGCTGTGGCTCTGTCATTCCCTAAAAAAAGATCAGGAAGCAAGTTTTGGCCCTGGACTCTGATCACCCAGACTGGCTCTTTCCTAGCTGGTTGGGTAGTGTAAATGTCCATCACACTGCCCAAGCACATCTGGGGACAGAGCTCACCCCAGAGGTGATACAGATGACGTTCCACAGGACCTGGATTCTTTTCTCTACATAGTTATTTATTACTGAGAAGGTTCATGACAAAGAAAACCTCTCTTCCAGGCTGCTACAGGATCTTGGCTGTGATAGGAGATGTTTCAAACTGAGAAAGCCACACAAACTCTTCCATAGTAAAGCAGACTGGGGGCCCCAGAGGAATGCCAGGTCCAAGGACCACCAAAGCACAGATGTGGCTAATCTGCTCATGCAGTGTGGATATGAACTAGGGGACACCACTCAGCCTTGGGGTGAGGGACCTGTCCCTGTCCCTCAGAGCTGTGGATGCAGTGTGTACACCCACACACCTCCAGGGTGGATGATAATTCCTCGCTCTAGATATGCTCAGTGCTTCACAGATACCATTTCTAAGGGTTCACACTCTGAAAAGCATTTCAAATTTTGAAATTCAATCCAAATAGCCCCGAGGCTGTTTAATTTTCCTTTCAAGGAGTTGTGAATTTATACTTAGGCTCCTTCGTAACAGACCATTTTTGACCCAATGGCCCATGATGGCTTCTTCAAAGCGAGCTACAGTCTATCAGTCAACTTCTGTTTAGTTCACAGATCATCAGTGAAATGGAATTTAACAGCTGCTCAGGAGCTATTATAGTCTTTCATGTCAATCTGATTGTCAAGGGTGTAAAACAAATGTCAAAAATCTTCAAGAATACTTTTAATTGATATTTACTGACCATACACAAGGAGTAAGCCTTTCTGCCCTACCTTTTTCTTCAAAGGGTAAAGCCAAAATACCTTATGAGCAGGGAATTAGAGCTGCCAGAACAAATTGGTCAACACAGTAAACATCAGATATATTCTTAAGCTGTAGGAACTTAACAGCACATTTACTCAATAAATCCCTGCTCTTCCTTTCAGTCCTGCAAAATATAACTAGCTAAACTCCAAAAAGAAGTTAAAAACAAAATAGTTTTTATGAAGACGTCACATCTGGCTTACTATAGGAGCTTTGGAATAAAAATGAAATCCTCAAAACATCATGAATGTATGGAGCCTCAAGAAAAAATAAGTTTTGACACAGAGGAACAATGTTTATAGGGCAGAAAAAATAGTTTGAGGCCACATATGTATTTCAAAGCATGAAATATAACCACACACATAAAATAATTACCAGGAAAGCAAAAGCCCTGATGACCCAACTGAACATATTAAAAAAAAAACAAAACCAAAAACCCACAAAACCTTGAACTGCAGGCATGAAATTCAGTCCTGAGAAATCATCTAAAGCATTAGTTTCCATTTTCTTTACCAAAAAGGAAGGGGGAGGAGGGAGAAAGAGAGATGCATTAGGCCAGTGGCTAAAACATTTAAAGGGTTCCACACACCTTCTGTTCCAAACCACAAAAATATCCTTTTGCTTCTCGAAAAATTGCCTTAATCTCTTGGCTAGGAGCTTACTGAACCTTAGACACCTGTTGGAATACAATACTTGGAGTCAAGGGGAAGAAGCTACAAATTAAGTCTTCTGTCCTGTAAATTCAGGGATGAACTCGAGTGTGCATGCAAGGGGAAGCTCATCTGTGCTCCGGAGTGGAGGGAGAGGAAGATGATGGGTGATTTGTGTCATTCAATATTTTCTCAGAAGATTTCTATACATCATGTAATACACACCAAACAGCAAACAGCTGCTGACCACAAGCCTCAGTTCTTCCACTTCCAGAAAACACTTTCTCACAGAGTGACAAGGCTTTTTTTTTTTTTTCTGTCCCAGAGGATTTTGGAGGCATATTAAAAGGAACTAGAAAAGGAGAGTTGCTACTAAAGCAGCATCCAGGTAAAGGGTAAACATCCATTTTCATTCCCTCAGGCAGAGGATGACAATACATTCTAAATTAATAGATAAGTGATACCCTCCACCTCCTCCACACCTCCTCCAGGAGATGCCTGTAAAAGAGTAGCCTAAGTCCAGAGCTGGAAACTAAAGCTCTTAGAAAATGGGACTTGGTGGTTTGCATTCAAGTCACCACTTTTGCTCCATGTGTCACAAAATGGCAGACCACATCTCTTGATGTTTCCATCTGCTAATAAAAGGCAGCTGGACATCCAGCAGGATGATTTTATGTGGCTATAAAATGCACAGCTGGCTCTCTACACCCTACTTGAAAGAAGGCAATGCTGTCCAGGCACCTACCTGGGCACCCACCACGGAGTTCTGGATTATAAACTCAACTGGGGAGAGGAAAATGTGCAATTCTCAGGTGTATCAATTATTTGTTTAGTTTAACTCTCACTTTCTTTGTGAGTAAAAAATATTGGAAATTTGAGTCATTGCTGGGACATAGCATCCATTGCAGAGAAAGTGAAGACTAGTAAGGTAGAAGGGTAAATTTATTTGGAGGGAACTGCAACCTCAGTCAGCATTCTCCAAGAGAACTTAGTCTCAGAAGAATAAAATTAATTTGAATCAAAAGAAGAGAAAGGGGGGAAAATTACAGATTAGAAAGGCAACACACAGAAAGGAATTATATGCATATTTATAAAAACAACTAACTGATACATTGGAATAGAAAATTCTTAAAGCCACTACTTTTTCTGCTATCAAGGTCAAAGTAGATTTTCCATCACATTCACAGGCAAAACTAGGATGACACATCTAAAGCCATCTAGGGTTGGGAAAGAACATCAATGCACTTTAAAGCATGTCACTCAAAAGTAACACAATATTAACTATTAAAAAAAAATTTGTGTTTCCATAAAAATTTTTCAATGTGTTTGTTCATGTAGTTCAATTGCCACACATGCGTTACAAAAATGTTTATCTAAATTAATTGTCTTGTTCCCTTTCAAAGGTCACAAAAAGGGGAACATTACACAGAAATTTTTTTCCTTTGCTGTGTTGTTACATTCTGTCAGTCTAGGAGGTAAGAGAATATTCCTGCTTAAATAATTTTTACTGCTCTCCAAGCTCATTCCTGCATAAAACTTCACCCATATCTGAAACACCTCTGCTCAAAAATAGAGATCTTCCAAAATGCAGAAATGAATGAGGCAGACTGAGCTTTCAATATCAAATCCCAAGGAGAAATAAATAAGAAACAACAGCTGAAGGCTGAGTAAAACCTCAGCATTTGCATACCTGTGCACAGGTGGATTGAAGCACTGAGCACCAGGTTGCTATTAAATCAGAGTAATCAGTGAGACACATTCACAGAAATCAACGTGAGAAAGCTGCAAAGTGTTTTTTGCTTTCAACTCTGTGAAATGTTGAGTCTTCAAAACTGGCTGTGCTCCTTCTTTTTGGCCTGACAGCATTTTTAGAGAGGAACTTTTGTATCCCTATAAAATGAACAGGATCTTTTCATTGTCCCATGTTTACATCCTATTTTCCCCTACAGGAACAACTGCCTGGGCAGAATTGTGAGGTTTTCTGCCAGCCATTTGTTCCATTCTAGCCACCACGCTTGTCAGGCAGGAAGCAGCCTTGATTAAGTTATTTGTATTCCTAAGAGGTTTCCTCCTGCCTGGGCTCACTCTGCAGTCCTCAAACCCTGACCAGGAGCAGCTGAACAAGGGACAACAGTTCTGGCTGCTATGTGCCATTAAGATATAATGCCTGTCTCACATTTAACTGGCGAAGCCAAAGCTCTGCTGCTCTTTCCATGACACCAATCTACCAGAAAGGGCAGAGCAGGTTGGCAGGGACAGCTCTGGTGTACAATCAGAAATCCTCCACAGGATGTTGAGTCCTAAACTCCCACAGGTTACATGTGTCTGCTGCTCCCTACTAACTCACTGTTGGCTTTCTGAGATGCCTCCCAGCTGAAAACATTCCGTTAGGGTTTTACAGCACGAATCTGTACCCAAATGCATAAAACTTGAGCTGGAGGAGACAAAGCATCAGAGAAAATAACTTCCTCTCTGACAAATGGAGAGAGGGCCAAGCATGATGTACTACAAGGGCACAATGAGACAAAGCATCTACACAGCCCCCAGGACTGACTGTAGCTTCTAAGCTGCCTCTCCAGAATCCCACTCTTCTCTCACTCTTCAGGGTTCCCTGTCCAACCTAGCCAGGTTAAAAATACTCTTGCTCACCCTATTTCTGCTTTCTGCATCCTCATGGGTAACAAGTGAGTGCAACCGAGGAAGGGTCTTTTTAAATAGAGAAGCAAGCAAAGAACTCCTCATTGTTCTGATACAAAAATATAATACAAAATATAATATAATCACTCAATTTAGAGGTCCACCCTGACAAAATTTAACTTTTAAGTAAAACAAGAAGATATGGCTATTTGACAAAGTAGATGAGTAAGAGCATGGCACTTTTATGCAATCCTCTGTTTGACTACTTTGAAAATATAAATCCAAAACAATTTCCAAAATGCCTTGACATTTTTCCTTAGTCATTCCCTTCATAAACAGAGAAAATAATGAACAAATATTATTTAAACTCCAAATATATTCAGGGCAATAGCTAATTCTGTAACCCATTAAAGGAAACTCTGAGGCAGAGAGTAGGATTTAGCAGCTGCTAACCATTAAAAACATATTGTTAGGTTTCCCTGCAATACTTTTCAAAAGAATCTTCAAATATGCCATTAAGCTCATTATTTCCTAAACATTACAGATATTAGCATCATCATAATACCACCATTCATACATCTTCCTTTTTTCTGTCTATTCCTCCTCTAAACTTGCTGTCCTCTTCAAAGCAAACTTCTTTTACTTAAAAAACCCTACCCTTCTCCCTTGTCAGCAAAGCCCTCTCATTTTCTTCCTTCAATTCCCTCCATATAACCTACATTTCACTGAGATTGACAGTAGTGCTCTAAATGCTGTCAGTATCACACCCTATCTTACAATTTTACTCTTATCCTGTGTATCATATTCTTCTAAAATCAGATTCTAAATTGCCTGGGGCTTAAAGTCGCCTTTCTACTTTTCTTTATCTTAAACCATTCCAAGGGCCAAGCTCTTCCCACCCTGACTGGTTAATTTGCAGGAGCTTTGTGGCAGCCAGAAGCAGAGCCAACATTACTCTACCCATGAACTAGGAGCCACCTGAGCACATATTATTGCAGCTCCACGTTTTCCACTTCAGTGGACTCTATCACTGGCATAAAACAGGCTACGTGGCATTTGGAATGTACAACAAGGTCAGCTGGTGCTGCTCATTTTCAGGAATGCTTTGACAGAGCTGTGAATCTATTTTAATTTGTTTCAGTTTTTCATAAGCTAGCATTAAAAAAAATAAATCAGGTGACTTTTAATTATGAATTTCACATTATAGTGTCCTTAAGATTATATAATAAGTTGTAAAGTACAATTGATAATCATGAAATCCCAACAGTAAATTGTCTAAATGAGGCAAGTGAACCGAGATTGTGGAAAACAGGATGCTCTCTGCTAAATGGAGGGTGCACACTAATTTTACAGCAGCAGAGGACTACACATTCAATAGTCTAAATATAACATGGATGTCATCAGAAAAAAAAATCTTCATGTTGAATGAGATAAAAAAGCCTTTTAATAAAGAAGAAAAACTTTTTTTTCATGATAATTACATGGATTTAATGGAAATTCTCCCTGACAAAATATTGAACCCAACTCACCCCAGGAGTCCTGACTATCTAAAACATACATCTTTTTCCACTCCTTTTGAAGTATCAGGATATACCAGTGAGCTTTCTAATTAACTTATTTTAAAATATAGAAAGCCTTCATAAACACAAAATGAGCCAATTTAAAACATTGACGGTGTTTGTACTGAAGTGCTGATGAGATAAAAAGCACCTCTGAATTACAGAAAGCACAGGTTTTTAGAAAAGGTGCCTCTAAGAAATTATTAAAATCATTTTTGCCTAGTGATGTTTTAAGCCAAGGAGAGAAAAGCCATTTTGCACTGGCTTATTTTCTCCACCAGCCAAGGTATCACAAGGGCCTTGCTCTGCTTTTGTAGCAAGAGCAGCTTTTGAACACTGCAGCCTTCTCATCCTTAAAGTGTGAGACACACTGGCTCATTGCAAGTGGCAACAGCAACGTGACTCCCAAAATATCCGACTGGGGGAGTGGCAGAGGTCTGTGGGGCATGGGTGAAGCTCTTTTCCTTTGTCCAGAGGAGAGTTGCAGGGAAGGGAGACCAAAGCCTTCTCCTCAGTGCTGCTGGGACATCCCAGGCCAGAGAGCTGAGCATTGCATGACACTGAGGTGGCACAGGTCAAACAGGAATCAAAATCTGGTTTATAGTTTCACAAATCTGAACTCGCAAGAAAGGATCCATTGTTTGGCATCAAAGGGAAAACACACGTCTAAGTACAAATTAAAAAATACAGGCCATCATTTCTTTCAGTTGAAAGACACAGCAGAGGTGATAAAAATTAGAAATATAATTGGAGCATGCTGTTTTAGAGAGAGAGTAGCTGGAATGCTGTGCATAGCAGTGAACATAGATGCCTCAAATCAACTACAGTGTCCCAGACAAGCTGAGCATGCACAGGCCAGCTCCTAGCTCTGTTTAGCTCAGACCCTGCCTCACAGGAGATTTGAAGTCCTAACCCTCAAGAACTGCAAGCTCTGCATTCCAAATTTATCTACAGCCACATCTAACACACACTATCTGCCCTGTTGTGGCTGAATGCAAGCTGGGAAACCTCAAGTGTGAGAATACTGGGATATCTTGGAATCTGGTCCAAAAATACAAATGTGTTCCCTTTTCCTACAGAACCCAAGAGCTGTAGAGGATGCCTTATGAAGTGCCAAAGCATGGATCAATATCTGAAGCTCAATATGCCCTTGTGATTATCTTGCTTTCCTTTACTCATCTGCTCTTTTTAATCACATACTCCAAGCAAATCCTCAATTTTACAGCATGAATGCTTCAGCTCCTTGCTGCATTGGGGAGCTACGAAGCTGCAAAGAAATCTTAACAGAAACACTGTGGCATAGCATGGAGGTAAGAAAAAAAGCTAATCAAGACACTACATCTGAGATGAAAAGTTACTGATCCTAAAAGAGAAAGTAAATCAGAAAAGCTACTCTTTAACATTCTCTTTGATCTGTGTATGAATTCTCCATTTAATTTGCTTACACTTGAAACAGGTGGACAAGGAAGAGAAGAAATTTTTATGAGAAAAATTATTTCACTGCAAACCAGCTTCATTTGAGACTTCTGAAAAATCTTTAATTTATATACTATAGATGTACCTTCTGGACTTTTCCCACAATTCAACACCATGTGAAATAAAAAAATAAATAAATAATAATGTACAGGAGATGTGTCTCACTAAAGGTGAAAACCTTTGGAATAAGAGAACCAGTTTAAACCGTACAACTGAAAAAAACTACACTTAATATTTGCTCTGTATTTATGACCTTTGAAACAAACAGATAATGGATGTGAGATATGGACTGAAACGGAACAACAATAAAGTGGACTCCTCGAGAGATGCCCAAAAAGGCTGCATAATAGATCTGCATAGTGCTGGTGTGCCCAGCTCTCTTTTACCACACATCTTCACAGATGACCAACCTGATCTTGTCAACTGTTCTGTCAAATATCCCTTCTATGGCCTAACGCCAGCACAAATGCTGCTATGAACATTGGAGAGGCATAATTTCATCCTCAAAGGCCCTTGATCCCTTTCCCTCCTCCAGCCTTGCAGATAAAGAGTGCATCATGAGGCGCATTGTGTGCGGTTTTTCCAGAGGAGCCAGTAAAAGCTGGTCCCATGGTCACATTAAATGTCCCTTGATACCTCTTGTTAGAAGAGAATAACGACTTTTTTTGTGCTTTCTTCAGCCAAGTGCTCTCCTCCCAGGGTGATGTACTAAGTACCTGCCAGCTGTTTTACATTTGGCAGAGGGAGCTGAATGCTTTTTCTTTTTTTTCTCTCCAATGAAGGCCACTACATACATGTAAGCCATTAATTCAAAGACAAACAGGCACTTCTTTGTAGAGAGATGTGAGTCTGTGAGGCAGAGACGGGTTAATAAACGTGAAAAGGAATCTTCTAAAGATAATGTGCCACTGTCAAATAGCAAAACAGCTGAAGCACAGTTCTGACATCTCCTCAGGACACATGATATTCTCATAAAACGTGGGCAGGGGAGAAACATTTGATGTCTGGCCCTACCATTTATATTTTTAGAAGGCTGCACAACAATACTCTGACACCCCGAGGTATCTAATGGTTCAACAGTCCTGTACAGTAGGTTCTGCCTCCTTTCTAAGGCACACAAATCCATAAACCTTCACTGACCTGCGGTGTCAGTATGTTCCTGCCTGCAGCCCTTTTTTTCTGCTGTGTTAGAAAGCCTGACGAGACTGCTTATTGAATTTCTTCCTTTCAACATCAAAGACACCAGCCATGCTCTCCAATTATTTAATAGATTCTGCTACGGTGGAGATCACTGATTCATTTTCACTGGAGATATCCAGTCATTGTAAAGAGCAATTATATATAATAACAGTCTAGCTGTTCTCAAACATTCTCTTATCAAACACATAGTCCAGTGATTACCAAGATAGGCAATGATCTGATATTGATAATAAAATTTAATGTCCTTGGTGTTAGTTTTACCAAGCTATCAATGGTTTTGCTCTGCAGACCCCAGTGCTTGAAAGGCAGGAGGAATGTTTGGACTGCCTTTTGCTTAAACTGTTAAATATTTATTTCATGGTCATGCTCTTTAAGCCTCACAGAAAGGTGCCTCTGATTCAGCTTTTTGCTGCTTGGCAGTGCTGTCTGGGGAAAAGACACAAGGGACAGGAGATGCTGACTTCTAAAGCCAGTTCTGTTGCTGGGCAGCCTGGAGCAAAATGCTTTGTCTCAGCCTCCCCATCTGTAAAATGTTCCTGCTTAACTGTGCACAGGGGCTGGAGATCAATTTGTTAATGGCTGTGCATTAGCACTGTGCACAGCCCTTTGAACGTATAATATGTCCTAAAAATACTAACCCTTTTTGCCCTTATTCGCAGATGACTTCCCAGACCAACAGATTAAAGTACTCCTTTGCTAAAACTTTCCCTGAAATAAAAACCTCAGTGGTAGCTACTTGCTGAGCATCGTCTCTCCGTGGCTCCGAGGTGGCAAGCCCTCAACTTGAAGCAAAAACTTTTTCTAACCTTTCCTTTTACAACAGTGATAAAACCAGGAGCAAAATTAGAACAGCGAGGTTCACAGTGCCCGCTTGACCTTGAAGCATAAATTTTGACGAGCAAAATGAGAGCATCCACCTTCTCCAGACTCATTTTGAATCCAACCAGATGACAAAGGCTGGAGTGATGAGCATAATCACTGACTTGAGCAGATGTTATATCCCCAGCCATGGATGGCAGCAGTATGTGTAAAGTTCCCTGCCCTAAAAAGCTATTATGTCCCACAGGCAGTTTCCAAAAAATCCTTATTTTAGCTAGACAGCACAACCCTCTATCTTTCATATCTTGTCCTTTCTCATCAGTAGGGCTACACTAGATACAAGTTTCCCTTGGCCAGTTCTCTTTTCCTGCCTTACAAATCAGATTCAGGCCAGCTGTGGCCATTTGCCCATTAGGTAGGACACGAACCCTGTTCCAGCTGGATCAGGGACTGCAGCTACCACAGAGCCTCCCCACAGGCAAATCCTGGGGGCCACACATCATAAATATGACATGCTTATGCATGAAATAAATTTACATACTGCACTCTGACTGCCCAAAACATCTATCATTCATTCCACCCCTGGATATGGAAACTGCTGGACATCTCTTTTTGGAATTCACCAGGCTGAAGACTTAAGGTGATGAGTTGACTGAAAGGCAGCAAAATACACAAGTCCATGTTAGCAAAGGGTGAAGACCAAGCACTCTCCTGGGAAGAGAGGGTGGGTGGGAGCAATTACTCTGCCCCAGGAGCTTCACAAGGACTCCATGTCAAATTATCCTCAGGCTTTAGGCTGAAGCAGCCCCAATATTTCAGGAAGCAACAGCATGGGGAGCTGACCCATGTTATTCTGCCTCTAACACCAGCAAGGTTTTGGGTGGGTATCCAGAAACTCAATAGGCTGTGCAATTTTTTGTTACAGAATTGAATCCCACAGAGCAAGGAGACTGTAGGTAGGGGCAGCAGACACCACTCCGTGAGTGGGGACTCTGCAGTGCTCCAGGAGAAGCACTGCTCAGCTGAAAGCCCCAGTTTCAGCAGGGTATCTGGCCTAGTTTGCCTCTATCAACTGCTCCAGCTCTGACTTATAATTGGAATTCATATCCTGCAAAAGCTAGAGCCTGCAGCTAACAGATACAGCAAATTATTCAGCATTAACCAGCATAATCTGCAATGGTTTTCATGTTGCCTGTTTGCCCCTCCTCCCCAGGCACTTACAAGCACTCTGTGGGCACAGAAGAGCACATGTGGAACAGCCACAGCAGCTGGGGCTGGCAAGTAATTTTGCTTGTCCACATGGCCTCTCTACTTCTTATTCCAATGCCACATCCATTCTTTTTCCAGTCCAGACAGCTGTGAGACTTTGTTAATATAGCACCTGAAATCTGTTTTCATCTAGCATTCAAAACATGACTGTAAATGGTTTATTATTGTCATACTTTTAGATTACTTTAACTTTAGGAGCAGTGCTTTTCTCCTCTTCATTTTTCCTGGCAATACACACTGCTTCTTTTCCCTGTAAGGTGAAAGATCTATAGACTGCTAGTTGTCAGTGCTTGCAAGTAGCCATTTAAAAGCAGATATTTTTTGTCAGCATTTTTATTTGTGAAGCTTCTATGACAGATTTGGAAATTGAAGTCCTTGATTTATCTCCAGGCTGAAACCTAGACAGAGGCAAGGACACCGTGAGCCTCAGGAATGAAATTACAAACATGTCATTACCTCCTTTAATCTGCTCTTGTTTCTGTGAAATTGCTCCAGACAACCCCAAAAATCCATGTGCTTTTACAACGAAAAAAAATCCTCATTTCAGGCTATTTTTCACCCATATTATTTGAGGCCTCTCACTGTTCACTTGTGTAAAAACAAAGGCTAGTAAATATACTATTTTTTAACTTGTTAAGCCAACAGACCCAGTCAACACAACATACAAAACAGCCATGCGTAAAACCACCATTCCCCTCCCTCTTTTTCTTTTCTTTTTTTTTTTTTTTTTAATATTTATTAAATCTTGTTTGTCTCACAGGAGAAAATGGTTTGATAGTGAGTCACACTAGCACTCGGTTCAGGCCACATTTGGCATAACAGAACATCACATCTGGCACGCTGAAACCATGACTGACAGATTCTGATCAAGATTCACATGATGGGAGTAGCAGGGGTTATTGCAAAGCAGGAGTGAGAGGCATGGGAGGAACTATAGTGAGAAAGTGGCAAAAAGCCCAGCTCCCATTTGTCTCCTCAAGCATTTCTATTAGCTCTTATTTTTCCACTGTACTGCAGGCCTACATAGCAATTAAAAGAATTAGTTGGTGTTGTTACCCATGTGACAGCATCCATGGGTGAGTGAAAAGGCTCTACTGTGATGTGAAGGGCTTGAGTGGGGTGAAAAGGGATGTGTAAAGCAGAGCTCCTTTCCTGAGCCAGTCCCTAACTTGATGCTGGCACTGGTGGCAACTCCCAAGCAGAAAACTGCAGCTGCCTCAGTTGGGCGTATAAGACACCCCTCTGGGCTGGCTGGTGTGTTTCCCATGAGAGAAATACTCTGGTCATCCTTAAACTATTCACCACTGAGACAGACATCCAGTGCCAAGACAATGGATGGCCTTGTGCTTTGTATGTTCCGCTGTGGTGGAGGACGATTGGCAGGTCTCATTTTGTCTCAAAAATCAGGCAGAAAACAGCAGTAACAGAGAATTTACATCTTATGTTGGTCTAAGTGGGTAAAGAAATCACCAGGTGTGGAAAAGACCTCATTTTGATCTGGGGGAAGGGCACTCATTCTGCCTGGGGTAATTCCAGCCTACATCTTCTGTCTCTTGCACCTCTACCACACGGCTGAAACAAACCTGTGCTGGCAAGGAAGAGGAGGAAGAATGTGCTCTTCCCCTCCTTTCTTAGGTGATTTGACTTTGCAAAAGAATGGGTTAGGTCCCTAGCTGTTAACCTCAAGAGTTATTCTCATCACTGTTGACCCAGTAAAGTTGTGATCTTTCTCCTCTGAGAGCTGGTAGTGGTGACAAACAAACCCTGGAGCAAACGTGGGTGTCTCTGCAGCCATCTCACTTTACAGAAGAGCACTCATGCCAGAGCTGAAAACACTGACCCCAGGGACCACACAACCCCATTACCCTTCCTGGTAAATCTGCTGTTTGACCTGGTTTCTGGAACAGGTTCAGGTAAAAGGATCCAGTACTGAGCCCAACTGAATTCCTGATTTATTACACACTCAGCTAACTTGGCAAAGCTTCAGAAAAAGGTGAAAGTTCAGAAATATCCCTTTTGTGAGCACCTCATGCCATCCAGCTTTCCACAGCTGTTTTAAATGTATCTCTTTTCAGTGAGCTAAGGATCTACATCCCAGACACCCAGCTCCATGCCCTAGGCATCCACACAGATTTAGAGCAGAGGCCTGGACTCTGCTCTGACAGAGAGACACTAAAGGTTGATATCAAAACACACAACTTCGATCCTTAAGCTCCTTTACCAGTCTCCCTCTTTGTTCTCAGATTCCTCTATGTGACATGAAATCACTACCCACCCTTTATCACAGGCCTCTTAGGAGAATAAAAGCAGTTATCTACAACAAAATTCAGATGCCATGCTGAATAAAGGTTATTGGTACTCACTGCCATGCTGCTGGGCTGCTGCTTTCTGTCTTCAGAAGGGAGAGCTGGAAGCTGTCGGGAGCAGCACTTGAGCAAGAGAGGTAAGAAATAGGCAATCTAATTTCTTCTCTCCTCCCACACCCACTAAAGTCAGTGAAATGGCCACAGCTGAGGCCAATGATAACCACCTGCCAGAGAACACCAGGGCAAAACCACAGCTGTATGTCCTGAGCAGTGATGAAAATCAGCCCTGTAGAAAGTGATGAGCAACACCTGTGTGGGGTGGACAGGGAACTGGGCCTTTCCAGAGAAGAGAAATTATGTCCCCCCTTTAAGAAAGAACACTGCTGTCAATAGGACAAACTTCTTTTGGAAACTCAAATCTGTGATACAATCACCAGAGGGGGAAAAAATGTGATATTTAATCATCAAGGATTAATAAAAGCCATGAGCCACCTTAACCACGATTCCTATTGTTAAGTACTCAGGCTGCAGGTTGCCTTCCCACAGAACTTCTGTCATTGTGATATCTCTGTGATGGATGAAAAATTTGCTTCATAACTTGACCATAAAAATGCATCATTCTAGCTGTAAATTACTGCTTACATCTTTCACTTATGGCATAAACACTCTTTATTGGACAATATGAATATTTTTGCTTATTAGCTATGTAGTGGCATTTTCCTATGGGCACTCAATTTTATCATTTATATGGTATTTCACATTATTTGGGAACAGGTAAATTTAAAACACTTTTTTGTATAATCTCCATTTTGGAGGAGATCTTTTGAGATAAACACATCAGACATCAGTGCTTGGTGCTAAAATTAAATCTTCATCTGCTTAAATGTGTGGGTTATGAGTGCAGCAGAACCATTTACATGTCAGCGAGATGAGAATCAATTCCACAGAATGGAAAGATTACTTAATCTGAGATATATTTTCTTGTTTTAGAACTTGTGATTGACAGACTGCCTTATTACTCTTCCTTTTTTTCTTAACTTTAAGAATATCTAATGAAATTAATCACAGCCTGGAGGAGACAGTTTGAAACCTGCTAAGAATTATATATGTCAGTGCAAGCTTTACAACTCACTTGGACTAATTTGCTGCTGGCAAATATATCATTGTCACACACTTCTGTAAACTTTGCATTTGCAGTCTTTTGAACTAACCATACAAGCTGAAGCACTACTTTTCCAGGCTTAGGAGTGTGATAGAAGTGTTGATGCAGGGTTTCTAACCTGCTCCAATAAGGATATATGGTTATAATTCCACATCTTCTAATAAGTTGTTTAGTCCATATCAGGGCACAGACAGAGTAGGAAAAAAAAATTTTGCTGTCTTTAAATAAAGCACAGAAGAGTGCTTAAGTGCTAAAATGGAAAACTAGAGAAATTGATCTGTACAGGAACTTGTACTTTCTGAAACCAAGTTGTACCTTATTATCAGATATCTTTAAATCATTAATATTAATTAACTCACACAATAATTTATCTTTCTTGAATGGACAAAGAAGGCTGCATTATGCTATACCCAGACTATGCAAATACTTTATAAAAGCAGCAAAACTTGGAGGGAATTTTCCAGTAGTTTTTGTCTCTTCAGTTCCTGTCACTGCTGTCAGTTCCCTGTAAGTTACTGATTTCTATTTGAAACAAATACCAGGAAAAATATCTGTGCTATTAAAACTCCTGCACTAAAGCAAAACCTTAATTACAACCTCCTATTCTCTGGAGTGGAGTTACTGACACATCTGACTGTCACACAGCCCATCTGTTTCCAGAGCTGTTTTGCTCTGCATTGCTGAAGACATGGAAGGCATTGCAGCGGGAGCTGAGTTGTCCTGTGGAGAACACTCTTTTCCAGTGTCAGGATTCAGAGATGCCTGCTTATTTCCTGACTTGGTGCTGCCATTCCAGCTCTGACAGGCGTCTGAGTTGGGTTTATTAGCAAATTCAGTAGATCCTGCTGAAATCAGTTCCTTTCTACATCGGTGGCTGTCACAGACATTTGCTCCCCTGAGACCACCTAACAGAAGTGCAAACCTAATGGGATTTCTAATACATGTTAAACTAACATATTAGTAAGAGGCAAAGGCTAATTTTTAACATGACAGTCTTTGAAGTGCTTTAACAAAGTGCCTTAAATATTACCTCCCTTTCATACCTTGAAAAGATATGAGACTTGCTCAAAAAGCAGTAACACCTAGATAACCTGATATTGATTTTGCTCCTGTCAGCTAAAGGGCTTTGGGGAAGAGAACACCCCCTAAAGTAACTCCTCCTGACACAAACATGTTGACAACATAATACATTTGCACAGACGCAGAAAAAGTCAGAGACAAAATATGCCTGGGGATTTGAATAAATTAATTTACAGTTATCAGTGTAAATATATCTCAAATCCATTTTGAGATCAGTTCAGATCTGTGTTCTTTAGCCACGTTGCTATGGGACTTTTGGTTAACAATTGGCACAGGCACACTGTCAGAGAGGCACTTGTTGGCCTCACTCATCACAGTTCAAGTCCCATCTGAGATGCTGGTTTGCAAGACATATTTCAGCTTTCTAAATCATTACAGTGGGACGCAGCAAAAAAACCAGGTACTTACAGACTGTGTTTGGGTTTAATAAACAAGGAAACAAGGCAAAACTTTGCATATTTACTGGTGTTTTTTTTTGATTATCAGAGCTTTTCTAAAGAATGTTACCTGGTACAAATAAATTTAGGAAAGAATAGGAAAATCATGAAACTAAGGGGTCACCTCAGTAATTTTAAAAAAAAAAATTAAAGTAATTTTTTATCAGTTCATGAGGAAAGGCAAGTCCTCTGTTGAGAAATGATTTGCAAAGGGACTTTTCACCCAACAGTCTTAGAGAGACATTTTTGCTTTTGGTTTAAGGCCTGATTCTCCTCTGAGGAAATGCTGCTGTAATCCTGTACCAGCCAGATGACACTGTTAGATCAGTCATGTTGGAAAACCTTTAGCTGGCTCTTGGTGCCAGCTCTGTACCAGCAAAGGAGTTGGTTTTTCACAGCAATCTGAGAATTGGAGTGTTTGGCCAGCAAGGGGATGTGGGTTAGTCACACTCTGCTGGGGGCTCTGCGTTCTTTAGAAATCAGTCATTTGCATTTCTTGCAGCTTAGCACAGCTACTGAGAGCAGCTGTGCCCAGGGAATTTTGTGAGGACATTAAATTCCCAGGCCTTTCCCTGCATGCCCACATTTCACTCACATTGCAACTTGTTAGGAATATCTGCTCATGGTTTTCCCTTGTCATATTTCACAAATCCTGCAGCCTTTTGTAAAAACAAACAAACAAACAAACAACCCACCATGCTTTCCCATGACTTCTGGTAAATATACAGCTCTTCATAGAAAACAAACAAACGTGAATACTAAGTCCCTCCATTATTTTCAGATTTCTTTCTCTGTCCAGCTGCACTTGCACACATTCTAACTTGAAGCATGGGCAATTCACTACCAGTGTAACTGTGCCAGACACTCATCCTTCCCAATATCCTCCCACTCCAATTTCTACGCATTAGCTTAGAAACAAGCTGTAGAGTTGTGCCTGCATCTTGGGAGAGGTCAGTGCATTAACATGCTACTGATTTTTACAGAGGCTAGATGAGCTGTGAGTCAGTACTGTAACACTTCATGCATTTTTTTTGGACATCTCTGATGCTGCCTAATGAGAACTTTGGCATGAAAGGTCATTCAAAGGGGAAGAAAAGAGAAAAGCAATGAAGAAAAAAAAAAGAAAGGCTGAAATAAACCGTTCTTCATTCCTTGCCCCAGCATGACACTACATTCAACACTTTGTAAAAACAATAATTGGGTTCGATGCTTAAGTACATGCAGATGAATCAGGAGTAATTTCACAGAGTCTGGGGGAGTTGGGGTGATTTTAAACTGAACTAGGTTTGGTATAACTCAGCCTCATTTCTGTGGTTCTCTGTTTCACCTTGTTTCATACATATGTGATGTCTGCCAAATCACTTTTGGTCATTAGAAAAACTAAACCCATAAATTAGCTCACTCGTTAGGGATATAGGGCAGCAAGGGCTTTCCTTTATCTTCTTCTATAATGATCCCTGTTTCTACAGAGTACTTCATTTCCATTTGCAAGAGAATTTCATGGCTTGTACAATGAACTCTGCAGCTCATGAAACTCTGACAATGGTCTTCACTCCTTTCTTTTGGTTAATTGTAACAAATTTCATTGGCTTGTTATAAAGATTATTCCTGGGAAGGAAATTCCTGCCCGAGGTATATAAGGACGTGAGAGATTTCCAAGTTTTGTCTCTTGAGCTTATTAATAGTGCATCAAGGTTTAGCCTCTTTCAGCATGAATTTAACAGAGGGGTTTTAGAGCTCCTTTTAGCCATGAAGGAGTGAAAATGCCACTGCCATTGTCAGAGAGTAACTGCCTGTCATTCTTTTTTGCAAGCACCCGAGTAAGTGGGTGGCAGCTGGTGACAAAGGCTATGACTGCACTTGCCATTTTCTTGTGATAGCTGAAGCAGAGCTTTGGCCTGAAGCGACTGCTGCTGACTTCCCTATGTCTCCAGTATGGCTTTGAGAGGAAGCTATGCAGATGTAAATGTTTATATCAAATATGTCTATTCCAATGGAAGCTGCTGGCATAATTTTGCCCCAAAAAGAATAGGGAATGCTTTAGACTACACCATCATTTCCCATTAGTTGCGGGGAGGGGGTCTTTGGTGGCCACAGGAACCTCAAGCTATTTCCTTCTCCTTTATTGTCTCCTGCAGATTTTATGCTGAAGGTGTTGCCTGTAGGCAATGTGCTCTCTTTTGGCTCCTGAGCTCCGTGTGGGTTTTCAGCAGTGCCCTTTGATCAGCTCCAAGGCCGCCTGTGAGTGACACTGGAAGTCCTTTCTGTTGGGAAGCTGATGTGATGCCTCCTCAACCCCAGCTCTGGGGATTTTAGGGCATATCAGCCATGTCAAAGTGACACTCTCAGTCTGCCATCATCTTCTTTCAGAGGCCTTTTTCTCTCTCTGCCTTTGCTTTTAAATTTCTTTCATTCCCTCCCTGAACCCTTAAGAGTTTTTGCAGTTTTATCTGAATCTTTAGCTATGCTGCCCTTCTTTAATAGTGAAACTCATATTCACAATTTAATTGTGAGACTTTCAGTGTTGGGAGGGGTATTGCAGCATTTCCCCCTGCCAACACCTCTCTTTTCCCCACTTTTATCATATTTCTCATTCTTCTCCACCCCACACAGCCTACATCATTCTCTTCCCCCTATTCCTAGCTCCTTACAAGATCAGTATTTGTTAGCTTTGAGCATTAAAGGGAAATACCATTTTTGTCTGTCTTTGCCCTACAAAAGGGCAGGATCATCATGATTCATTTCCTGAATGAAAACATAGATTGAATGCCCAGGGGCATTGAGAAAAGCTTTGCAATTTCCCTCCCACTTGGAAGGAAATAAAGAATGGTGTTGGCAGAGAAAAGTGCGTGATTTGTGATCAAATCACCCTGATCTGGTGCTTCTGCTGACACACACACTCTGCCAAAACCAGCCACACAACCATCAGCTTCCTTCCCAACCGTGGTTCAGCAATCATAAAAATCCATAATATTTTCCACCATGCCCTTTTTATATATTATGGCTTCCCTTAGAAATCCTCAATATGCTTCCTGCTGAAAAACTTACAGCCAAACTTGTTGATCAATGAGTAAACTTTCCCTATGCCTCAGAAAGCATCACTAGCAGCTGTGCAGGTATAAAACAAATATGAAAAAGAGGAAGTTCTGTCCTAAGAGACTATGGCAGTTATAAAATCATGAGCTTGGAGGAGCAGAGAACATAGAAGCTACAAACTGGAGCAAGAAAAAGGCATAGAAAAATATAGAAAGTGCTTTGCTTGAGTGTGTGCACTTTTCTGTGCAGTTGTGCATGTTGTTTATGAGCTTATCAACTTGAAAAATAAACCCCCCGACTTACAGCCCACCTCTAATTTCATGCAAAACCAGAAGAAGACCTTGCATTCCTATTTCAGTAATCAAAGCTCCTCAGTCCCACAGGATCAATCCTCTCATACATCACCATCAGTTTCCCTGTGCAGACAAGACTTGGGCAGAGGCACTGCAATCCTGTGCTATGTGCAGGAAAAGGGCACCAGTCTCAACTGGTGTCCAGGTAAATAAAATTTAGGAGCCGGCCTGCTCCCAGGGAAAGCCAAAACAGGCTCCAAACTGACACAGAGGAATTGCTACCCCTCTCTCATGGCTGGCCTTGCACCCTCAAAGGCATGGAAAACTTGGAAGTATCTTCTCATTAATAAACAAGCTCAGCCTGCTTCCCACAGCCTACATTGGCTTCTTGCAGTTTTCCGAATTTAGTCCAAGGTCCTGGACTTTATTTTAAAGGCTGTGTTTGAGTGTAGTTAAAAGTCTTGCTAGAGATCATAAATGTGGACCATCATCAAGAAAATTACTCCTCTATCCCACTGAAGGTTTTACAGAGAGAATTTTCTAAAACTGGAGCATTGAATCTCACAGGAAGAAGCAACGATCACAAACTGCATTGGTTTCATCTTCAAGTACAAAGTGCTTTTTAAATCTAAACTTCTTACATAAACACTGGGGAAATATGAAAATAGATAAATAAATTAAGAACCAAACCACAACGCTTCATTGCACACACATTCCTTCACGGGGTGTAGATGAGGAAATAAATATGACAGTTCTTAGTCATGTTGCTTGCTGCTGTTCTGGAGGGTAAGCTCATCCCATGCGAGTGAGCGCAATATAATGATGTTCTTTAACTGGATCACATCATGGTATATGTGCTTTTGTCTCTGAGGTTACCATTAGAGGCTTCAGAAAAAAATGAAAATGCACTGGAAAAAAATTACACAATTATATAAAATATTTTGTTTGTCCTGAGACAGGGCTGGCTAATGGCCTGATACAGAACTAAAAGCCATGGCAAATGTTTTTTTGTTTTGGGTGTTTTTGTTTTTTTTTTTTTTTGCTAATTTCTGTTGCTTGCACTTTCTATCCAACTTTATCTGTCAAAGTTCAAATTCTGATTTTCTTCTATGTTCTTTTCTTTGTCTTTTATAAGTCCAATCAACTCTAAATTCAATCAAATCAAAGTCCTTGAAGTGGGAAGCCCTGCTTGTTTGCCAGGTGATGGCATCCGTGTTTTGGAGGATGCTTCTCTCTGCTCAGTGGCTTTGTGAATCTGCTGGTTGGATCAGTTCCCTTTTGCATCCCTAGCAGCAAATACAGACTGAAAAGAAGAGCACCAGATTCCCCCTTTGGTCCTACACCTAGAGAGGGACAAAGAGGTCTCCCATGTCCCTGGCATGTGCAGTTTTCCTCCTCTCTCTGCTCCTTCTTTCAGCACCCAGCTGGCACAGCCCGGAGGATGTGCTCCCCCTCAAGACTCGGAGCAGGGATGGTTGCTATCCTCACCAGCTGACATCAGTGCTAATTTCCTGTAAGTTGCCACAGAATAAAGAAGAGGCCTCTTTCTGAAAAACCTTTCCGGCTTGCTTAAAAACACTCTCTGTCTTCTTTTCTTCCTGTGTGCAGCTTGCAGAATCAATAAGGCCCCAGCCTCTCAGCCCTGAGTAGCAGAGAAGCTATTGCTGCAAGCTCAGCAGGAGGAAGAGCTAGGGCAAGCAAGGAGCCCAGAGATAATCAAAAGTGCCCTCCCATGGCTCAGGATGTTGCCAAGTGCTTGGAGCGGGACCAGAAGGCAACACACTATGACTCTTTGTCAAGCAAGGAATCATCTTCATTATCCCCACTTAATTATCTCTGAATTTCACTAATTGCACTTACCTTTACAGCACACTTACCGACAGGGCTTGGCCAAGTGTTACTCTGTAACATCACTTTTGACAAACTCGGTGGATCTTCACACAGGTGCCTGATGACTGTTGTAAGGGGCAAGGAGCCTCTCTTAAAACATCAGTGTTTAATGTGTATCATGCCATGACAGGCTGGTACAGAGGCTCTGCATTCAACAAAATTATTCTCAGTATTCAATGAAATTTCAGGCAGCTTTTATAGTTTAAAAGAAACTCTGTTTGTTTCCCCTTAACAGTATTCCTTTTGAAAACAAGCAAACGAACAAAACCCCACAAAACCCCAAACCAAAAACCAACCGACCAAACCAAATACAAGCCAAATCAAACCAAAAACCCAGAGAAAAAGGGACTCTTGTTGTTTATTACTACAGCAAGTAGCAAAGAGGGCAGGTATTTTGCTGGCTGTGGATGAAAAAAAAAACTGTTAGCAGCATTTACAGGTTTAGGACTCTTTTTTTAAGGGAAGTGTGTGAGGGACATAGAAGGTTGGAGAGATAACTGTAAGAATCTACTCTCGACCAGGGAAAAACACAGAGCAAAATGCAGTTACCTCTGGGTAAATTTTTGGCTGGTAACAGAAACCAAAACAGTACTGAAACTACAGCTCAAATGAAGAAAACTATTAATTCAGGGCAGATTGCATAATTTATGTGTAATTTTTTTGGATTACGTCATTTTGCTTGGGTGCGCCATAGATTTCCAGCATACTTTGCCCTAAAAATCATGGGCTTGTGACTGAGGATAATGCAAAAATCTGCATTGTTGCTATATTTAGAAAGCTTCTTATTGCACATTAGAAATAGGTGAAGAGGACATATGTGGTTTAATGAAAAGAAGCAAGAGATAAGGACAAATCCACTGAATCCAACAGGATTCATTCACATTTTCCATAGACCTAGTTTAGGTCACAGGAAAACGCTGCCACCAGGGATGTGCAACAGCCCTGCTAAATCCTCTGCACAGAGGTACCAAACAGTGCCTCGGTTCCTGGGAATGGTTTCTTTTTCACAAACACAGACTCACTCAAGATTTCCTCTTCCCTCTGACATTTGTCCCTCTCCCTTTGAGACCAGTGGCCTCCTTGCCCTTTACAACATCAACTCAAACATGATAAGTGGTGCAGAAAACCTTGCATGAATTCTATAGCTCCTTCAAGAGGGCTAATCCACCATTTAAGTCCCACAGGCTTAAATGCTTTTTCATCACTTGACCTCTTCATAAGGATGAATTTCTCCCACAGTGAGGACGGCATCCAACAGTTGTTACTTTGTCAGTCAGGAGAAACTATAAAGCAATACACAGTAAATAGTATATAAACATCAGAGCAAAAGTGCAATTCTGTCTCACAGATTTTTTCCTTAGATTGCTGTTTAAAATCTCAGAATTAATATTCCAAGAAGAATATGATTGCAATAATTCTACTGGAAAAGGCAAAATCTGCTCAGTGAACAGTCTGCATGTACAGCCACTGGTCTAAATCAACTCCACTGCCAAACTGGCAAGAAGCAGGTAATATATAAAATGAATAGACAATTCAGAAATGTCCAACAGATAACTAAAATTGAAATTTTATTTTTTTTCAATAATATTCATCAGACAATTTTCTGACAAGACTTTTCTGAAAGATGAAGTGCAAATGGGAACCCTGTAAGAATGTTTAGAAGAATTGTACATGACATTTTTAAGCGCCACCAAGTACACATTGAATACTTTGTAAGTATATAGGCATAGCAACATGCAAGTGTCATGTACCCAACATTACAATATGCATTTTGTCTGCTTAAAGTTGTTAATGAGGAAATAAAATGAAATTAATGTGTCTTATCATCAGTGCAATATGTTTAATTCCCACAGATTCTTTTTTGTTGGTTTTTTTTACAGGTTAGTTGTTGTATTCCTGAAGCATTCAAATTTATCCTTCCCAGGGCCATAAATTTTCAGTGTAAGAGCAAAGTACACCAGAGTTCCCAGGAGAATACACTGACCATGAATAGATGAAGTTGTTATAGTCCTTTCACAAATTATGCCTTATTATTTATTCTAGGAAACTTCCTGCTGAACTGAAGGGGTTTTGTAGTTATAAAATATCTAGGCTAAAAGAAAAGGATGCACAAGGATTGCTTTATAATTCTTTTGAAAAAGAGCTAAATAGCAACTCAAACATGTGCATTAAGGACTTGAGCCTTGTTCTTTTGAAATCAATAGGCGTACTGTACTCAATTTTGATGGAAGCAGGACATATATGAATCCAGTAATCCATGAGTTCACTCTCTTGGCTCACTGTTTTGGCAGAAGCAGATGACTGTAGGTTATATTTGCATATTTCTATGAAAGCTATGTAGGGGTATAAGCAAATCTGCATTCACCGAAAAAGGACATGTGCAACTGCATATTTACTAAAATTAATCAATATGCATAGAAAGGAGAGAAAGAGGAAATGAAAAAGAAATCAGCCCACCAATTAAAGATTATCCTCCTCTTTATAATCAACATAAAGGGTTGATGATCATCCTTACAATTTTCTTTACAAGTTATTACTTCAAAACCCTTCCCTTTAAACCTATTATAGAAACCCTTCAACATTTCATTTTAGAACAAGACTGAGAAAATTAGTATGTTTAGAAGAAAATAGCATTGGTGATTTTCAGCACTATGCATAAGGGCAGGCTAAGGCTGTCTGCAGTTTGTGCTGAAACACGAGATCAGAGCTCACACATGAAACACAGCTGGCTTGACCCTGAACACAGGGAAAGTGCTAAAGTGCTGACCCCAACAGGCTTGGCTTTGCACCTGAAATCTTAAAAAAGAGAAGAAACAAAAACCCTTGAACTTTTCTTTAATAGTAGCACAGACTGCTCCTTTTAGAGGAGATACTTTTCCTACCTCCTTTCCAATTAGACTGCTGCTTTTAGCCCAGCAGAGAATCAATGATTTAAGACACAGAACGTGGAGGACAGACCCATAGTAAACACAAAAGCCATGAAGATTTTTTTTTTTTAATTTTTTTTTTCCATTTACTGCAAGGCTCTGGAAGCCCCTAGTATATAGACTCATCAAATTGGCTTCACACCTTCTGTCTGGTTGTGAGCACATTAAACATTGCTGAAGCAAATGAACACAGCTTGGCAACAGGATGATTCCTAGATGCTGGAAGAGTTCCCTTAAGGGCTGCTGGAAGCGCACAAGGCTTGGAGCATCCTGAGGATGTGGAGTGATACAGAAGTGTGCTGTTCAACCATGTTTGTACCCTTATTTTCTCCTGAGTTAAAAGAAGTGCAGAGTGCTGGGTAAGATTCCTCAATAGCAAGAAGGAGCTGTGCTAGCTTCTGTTAATGCCAAGTAAACAACTCCCATGTGTTTTAGAGGCCCTAGGTCCACCCTGAAAAACCCTGTAGGAAGTCCTACTCTCAAAAGAGTTTCTACTCTGTTCTGTTGACATCAAAGGCTTCTCTATTAATTTGATTTTCTCCTGCTGTTTGCAATAGTCCTTCTCTGCTCCCCATGCATTTAGTGTTCTTAATGTAAACATGCCCTGGCAATATTATGTTTAAATAAGTAAGAGACAAGTCAGGATATCTCAACAGTATTGATATTGCATATTTAATTCAAAAGCTTGCATGTGCTTTTTAAAGTTTCTCTTCACACATGCATGCCTTACTAGGAAGAATTGTGTTGCAGTTGGATTGCACATCATTATCTAGAGCTGACTAAATATTGATGTGTTATAGCAGTTTATTTTTAAGCTGTTTGGGATGAATCCCCAGCCAGTGTAAATTGGCCCACATTTAAGGCAACAGAGTGAAGCTGATTTATACCAGCTGAGGCTGTGTCATTATGCCCTGCTAAAAGCTAAAACTAAACCAAAATTAATAAGAACAGGGCAAGAATTATGAACCCAGGCAAAACTTTTACCTATTTTTAACAGGAAAAAAAAAATACAGTGATCTCATTTCAAGACTAAAGCAAAGATTCAGTAGTATTTAAAATGTATACAAATATCTCATAGCTAGTATTTAGACTAAGAGGTAGATGTCATATTCTAGGAATAGTATAGTGTGGAATGATGCTAATGGCAGTTGCTAAATACATTTATTTGCCTGTTACACAGGACACAAAGGAGGGTGATAGCTATGGCAACCACAAGAAGGCTTACAAAATTCTTGTCTTCTTTTGCTATTCTATGTTATCTGTCTTTCGGTGCATTTCTCCCGGAAGGGCATGATGGAAAAGTGTCAAGAAGTAAAAAGATCTATAATACAAAAACTTCATGTTTACAAAATGTTAGCTTTATCATCAAAGGCATCCTCTATTCTGTAATGGAAGCATTTTGTACTTACAATTTAAGATTACCTGGCGTTACTGAGCAAGGAGCGGAAATTCCAGGTGAGGTGATTCAGCAAAATAGGGGTCAGAAGAATGCAGCTCTCTCTCTCTTTCACTCTCTCTTTCTCTGTTGTTCATGCTAAAAATACCAGGGCATATGGCAGCATATTTCAGCATCTTAACATACTAGGCTCCCTTGAGGACAGAAAAAAAGATGAAACTTGCGCTGTTGAGCCAGAAATAAGATTACAGAACAGTGTTGCCAGCCATTCAGAGTGCTGGCAGCAAAGCCATTAGAGGACTCAGTGTCTTACTTTGCCTAAAGGTGTTTCAGTGGTATTTAATGGTGCTCCAAGAAATGGAAAGCAAAGCTGGTGAGAATGAGGAGCGGCATGAAGCATTTTTATAAATCGGTTGTCATTGCAAGTAGAGGAATTACACATATTGCATTAGGATATCCACTGCTTGTCTATGGACCTTCCACTCTCCCCTTGTGACTGTCAGGGGTCACCCCCTGCTCGAAATAATCAAAATGCATATTATAATTACATGGTTTTCCAATATCCATACACAGCAAGTACAAGATACTTACATGTAAGTACACTGTATTTACCTATATTTTTGCATAGTTTTTAGTGTGTACTTTGTGCCACTTAATAAAAAGCATTACTCATCATTTTTGTCGCTGCTGTTTTTCCTTATTAGACAGCTTGTTCAATTAAAGTTGAAGTAGCTGGGATTTTTGGTATGTTCATCACAGATTACCAGTTCCTAGGAGTGCAGAGATTAGACATTTGGAGGAGTCTGGGTAAGCGGTGGGGGAAGCTGCAGTGCGAACATGAAAGTTTTAAATCACCTCCTTAATTAAGAAACGCAGTATCAGATTTAATGATGCTAATTTAATAAACTTACCTTTAATTTGAATGGAATTCTAAAGGTAAGAAGTCCATTTTCCTTTTGGTAACACTTTACAATAAGTGGCACTAAATTACACTAGAACTGCTATGTTACAGGGAATTACATGTAACTACACTGTAACTGTTGAAAGAGCTACTGTACATGTGCGTACATGGTAACTTCAGTGCTGTTACAATCATGAATTACATAATTACAGATGATTCTGTCCTTTCTTTTCATTGAAATAGTTATATATATTTATATATATATATATTATACCGCAATGAAAACACACAAGATGTTTACTTTCATGTCTCGCTTAGAAAAGTTGGTTTTCTTCGTGTTTTCCTTTAGAGAGGGAGTCTCAGTGCAAGTCGAACCATCCTTAAGTAACGTGGAAACTTTTGGAAGTGTTCTAGCTTAAACTCTGAGCCTCAAGGTAAAACATCAGGTTCCTTAAACTGTCTCTTGGTTTGTCAGATGACACTAAAAGAGTGGGATGATGCACCCCTTGTCTTCTGATGCACCGCTTCCTTGTTCAAATCATGAGAATGTTCTTGAAGCATTAAAAAGAAAAAAAAAATCTACATCAAAAAGTTTAAAAATAATCAGCAATAGACACTGTAAACAGTACACTGGCAGAAACTAGCTACCTGGTCTGGAGAAAACTACTCTGCAAGTGAGTGAGGGAGAGGATGTCACATATATTTTAGCAAAGGTGGTTCCCACTCAGAGCCTCCATTTTACACACTCGCTGGGTACCTCACACCGTAATAAAAACATTATTTTTCAGAATGGGAACTTGGGCAAAGGGAATGGACAACCGGCTTTTAGCCTACATAATGTGTAGTGTTGAGCCATGATTCTGCCTACAAAAGAAGAGGGATAACTCTTTGCACCCAGTGTAGTAATTTGGACCCGTGAAGGCCAGACAGGCCTACAAAGTGCTATCTGTGGGGAGCTTCTCACACCTGCTGGGCACAGATGCAAGGGACATCACCAGGAGCAAGAAAATGGAAGATCAGTTGGGTTAAAAATGAGCACGTTTTAATTCAAAGCCAATGAGAAAAAACCCTATTTTAATGATACAATTTAGTTATCTTTTTTTTTTTTTTTTTTGCCAAGTTGAAATGCTGTTCTAGGCCACTGGAGAATATGGTTTGAATGGTTTGAAATGGTTACCACAAGGCCAATCCTGCTTTTGAAGGTCCTACCTGACCTTGGCTGGGTAATGGTTCAAATAACAACCCTACTGTTCAAGCGAGCTGGACTTAGGAAGAATGAAGAAAGGCGTAAACACCATGCTGGTGGGGAATTCCACTCGAGCAAATAAGGCCCTTATCCAGGGAAGCACTTAGTTTTTAAGCATATGAACAGTGCCTTATACTCCAAGGGAACTTCTCTGACGCCTGAAGCTGACTATGTGCTTAAAAGCTGAGTTGAACTGGGCCCCAGGTCCTGAAATAAAACTTTGATACTGTACCATAGCTAATGGAAATTACTGCTGTGACAAGAACCCATATTTTTGGTATTAAACTGAATGACTTCCTTTGCCAGCCTTTTACGCGTGTATGTTTTGAAAGACATGAATATCTTGTAAACCTATACTAGTTTTCAATGTGTCTAGTAGCACCTACCTGGTTCTCTCAAACTACCATATTATATTAACATATTATTGCATTTTTCCACAGATGGGTATGGAGTGAACTGTAAAAACAAGCATGCAATCACATCAATGCAGACTTATTTCTTTAAAATGTCATACTGTATATGATTTATTATGTTAACACTCAACCACATCATATTATTTATGTCTGTATATTTTGAAAAAAAGTGCTGCTTTGATTGACGTCACCCTTTTTTCTTAGAAATTAACAAGATAAATGCTTCAACAAAAACAATTAAAATACTCTAATATTGTCCTTAAAAGGTTTATATTCTTCTGATAAATAATCTGTCACAGCACCTTTATCTTCCATTTTACCATACCACATGATGTCGTATTCCAAATTCTCCCTTCCCCACACAAAAATAAAATCCCAGGAGAAAGTCCTTTACAGCAGACCATCATGCTTTTATGCTTCACAAATACATCAACCAGAGAGAGAAATACTTCTTTTGTCAAAGGTGCAAAACACAGGAGCAAAACGAGCTCCAACTAGGCTAACTTGCGTTCTCCAGTGTAGATTCATTTCCAAGACCTGTTATGGCAACCTTTTCTTTTCATTGGAAGAGGAAATAAGCCGATGGGCTTACAGTGTTTTGTTGTCATATTTAAGAGCATGTGTTTTTTCAGCTGTCAATTACACAAAAAAATTTCAGAAATAATCCAAACAGAGACTTTCACTGTGGAGCTAAAAGCATGGCAGGAATTCTCTATCATTCACGGTGACATAAGTTTGTACCTCACAAAATGCATAGACAGGAATTTAATATAAAGAATTAGTCCATTTACTGTATACACAAAACATATATCTTTTGTTTTAACACTTCTATTTTTTCTTTTTTTTCTTTTTTCTTTTCTTTTTTTTTTTTTTTAATTTTTTTTTTGGCAAACCAACATAGAGAAGCAGCTCTGGAACTGCCAAATTAAAAATTGAGAATTTTAGCAACTCAATAGTACTTTTTAAGGATAGTAATCAAATGTGGTTGTAATTTAAAACCTGAGGCTGTGCACTGGTTGTTAGCTTAAAACTACCTTTCCATATAACATTGTGCTTCCATTGTATAACAAAGAAAAAAAATTAACAAGAACTAGAAAAGTTTGCTGCTGAACAGTGCTAGGACATACAGACAAAAAAATACTAATACATGTTATCTACTCAATACTGATTTGAGTCATATTCTAAAGGGATATAATGGACATTAGAAAATGCTTACTCGTGACTGACTTAGCTACTGCCAAAAAAGTTGAATATGTATCAAATAATGTTTAACTGAATTTATTATATGCACTATATACAGATACTAAAATGCCTTGCAATTGTGCCCCATGAACACATCAAATTTGAGTAGGCAGGTAAGTTCATGTTTAGCAAATAAATTATAAAAACATAAATTACTCAGAAAGTTCTCTAATCTTTGTGATCCCAAAAGTGAGTAAAAGGGAAGGACAAATTGTTTCAAAAGAAGCTCTAGTATCTAACTTTGCAGAATCTGTGTAGCTACTCAGCACGTTTTCACCACTGAAACATGGCACTGCTGTCAAGGTACCATTTAACTCATAACAAAACAAAGCAAAACAAACAAAAAATTCACTGGACTGATCTTTTTTTCCACCAAATCCAAGCATACAGGAAACTATACTAAACAGATTTTCGATTTGTGTTTCCAAGGGCATATGTTTCAAAAACGAGTTGCTTTTTGACTTATAGACAGGTATAAAATATTCTTTTTAAACTTCTAATCTCAGACTTCACATTTTCTGTAAGTAAATTAGGACATTACCTAACAGTACTTGTTATGAATTTTGCTCTATGACATACTAGTAGGGACATGATAAAAGAAAACTGGAAAAGAAAGCTGCGTAACACTTAAATATGTAGAAAACTTGGATTAAGATGATGATTAACATTGTTAAGGCTGTATATTCAAGCACTGTATGTTAAGAGAGCAGTGGATATGATTTTTAGGCAATAAGAAATGTCCTGTTTTACGCATGATACTGTAATTATAGAATGATGATGTCAACAGCTGATTGTTGGCATAAACTGGCTACTTATAGCAAGTATGTGAGTTAATAAAGATAGCAGAAGATGGCAGAAATGAATTCTGAGAAATGATAGCCAGTTTTCTCCAGCAGTCAGCCTGATAAGTAAAACTCCAAGATTCTAGCTCTGCATCTAAATGAAATACTCTTTTTTCTCTTCTGCATTGACTTGGCTGCCTTCTGCATTGATAATGGCTGTGTCGGCATCAGGTGCATCTTCAGCTCCTTTTGCTTCATTTGTTAAATACGTTCCTGTAGGAATCAGTACAAGAGAAAAGAAAAAAAGAAAAATTAGGTGGGTTTTTTTTTTTTTTAAACACTGCATTACAGGAAGTACATTTCAAACAACGCCCCAATTGTTTAATGAATGAAAAATATTTTTACACAGTTTTAGTGTACGCCATAAAGGTATGCTCAACTTTCCAATTTGCTTGAGAAACATTTGCACTGATGTTTATACTCATAAAGGCACATACACAAACTCTAGTATATCCACAATAAATTATGGAAATATTTTAATAAAATTCCATTTTATCTAACTGCAGTAACGTGCAATATATTTTTCAATTATAAAATAAGTGATAAAATCTTGGTTATTTAATGAAATAGCTATCCATCAAAAACAAAGCAATTTGGAAGAGTTAGATATTTATAAATGTGCTATTTTTTTCTTTTAATGGCCACTAATAATTTGTATTTCTGTTTTTTCTTGATCGTATCTATGCTTTAATTTTAAAGAATTGCATCATAGGAGGTTCCAATAATTACAAAATTGAGGCAGTTTTATTTACTGAACCAATTCATGTTATACTATCAAATCTATTTTTCTGCTCTGGATATGAATGAAAATAAATGTGTACAATTGTCAAATTTCCGTTTGTGAAAAGCATTATTTATGTTGGCATAAGATGTACAAGTGTTCATTCAGGAAAGTAAACCAAAAGAGACACACTTTCACTGGCTCATTAAAAATTATTCTGATTCTCTCCCATGTAGTCCAATCAAATTGAAAAGATGTTTTTATCAATTTATGTTTGCTAGGCATATGATCATCCTTTGTAAAATGAGACTTAATGAATTAATACCAACATTCACCCCTCTCTTCACTCTTTTTTTTTTTTTTTTTTTTTGAGGGGGCTGAGTAGGCAATCAGCTGAGTTTTAGCAATGGATCTACAAGCTGTACAGAGGTTAAATCTCAAGGCATGATTTTGGAACTAACTAGGTCAAAATCAAATCATAGAGAAGTCAGAAGTCAGTGTCACTCCATTCTTGTTATCTTTAGTGGCAGAGGGGACTGAAAATGAAGGGAGCAGAATTATTAAGGTGAAACCACAGAATAAAGTAAAGCTTGCCCTGGGAATGAACCCCTTATCCCAGAGGGATCATTGGTAAATTGGTTTGAAAACTCACTGCTGGCTTCTAATAATATCTTTTAAACATATACTTAAAATATTAGCACAATCTATTACAATTAAAAATTTTGTTCACTCAGTATAAATATATTCTGGTTAAAACTATGAGACCATGATGAGAACATGCAATCAAGTGTCTGGAGTTAAGAGTCAAAAACCAAGGGGCAATGTTAGCTCTTAGTCTCTCCAAATCTCTGACTTACAAGATGACCTTGGGCATGTAACTAACTCCACATCCTTTGCCTTGGCCAGTCCACTGGAAAACAGGTTAAAATTCACAGGGACTTCTCTTGCAGCTGGATTGAGAACTAAGAGTTTTTGTTCAAACCATTTAGCAGAGACAGGAAGGCAAAAGGGAACGGCACTCCCAGGTGAAATCATGCCTTGCTTCCCAAAGTGACTGAACTCCCAGAAAATCTGTCCTACCTTTATGTCTTGCCAGGTATCGACCAAGGAGAATTATAGAACATAGTGTTACAAAGACAACTACAGCCACTATTCCTCCTATAACGGCGTGGTCAGGTCCAGTGTGTCCAGCCAAAGCATTTGGATCTAGAGGGAGAGACAAAAAGCAAAAGTGGTACTACACAGACAAAAAAAATGACAGGGAAATTCACAATACCAAGTTTTATACTGATCATCCTGAAAATAGGACATTTCCCTCTTTAATATTCAGCATGGTTATTCCCACTTTTACTCCCGGTATCTTATCAACAACACGGTGCTGCTTGTATTCCCAGATTGTTAAAACCCTGAGGACATCACAGTTATGAAAAATATTACCTTATTCTTCTTTGGCAGAGGTTATTAAATAGAAAACGTTTCTAGCTTTGTCCTCGTCATTTTACAACTGAAAACCTGGACATAGCTATTTATAGAAGGAAAAACAAGGAAGTGAGAATTGGGGATCGGATAGCATCAGCAGAATAGTGTCTGCATAATACATAATTTATAGAACTGATTCTCAGTGGGGAACCCTTCTATATTCTCTTCCTCTCATTCCTATCCTCTTGCACCAGAAATAAAAAGGCAGATATAGTGCAGCCATGCCAAGTTCCTCTGCACATGGCTGAGTCTGCATGAATCTGGTGAGATAAAGGTATCAGGAAACCTGAAAGTTCATTATTCAGGCTCAAGCATCAGTTTGTGAATTGACTACAAATTCTTGATTAACATCCAGTGTGAGCAAGCTGTAATAGATATCACAGAATCACAGAATCAACCAGGATGGAAAAGACCTTTGGGATCATCAAGCCCAACCAATGACCTAACACCACCATGCCAACAAAACCATGGCACTGAGTGCCACATCCAGTCTTTCCTTAAGCACCTCAGGGAAAGTGATTCCACCCCATCTCTGGGCAGCCCATTCCAATGCCCAACCACTCTTTCTCTGAAGAACCTCTTCCTAATGTCCAACTTACACCTCCTCTGGCACAGCCTGAGGCCTCACACTGTTGTATTAGATCCCTCAATCCAACCCTCCCACCCTTCAACAGCTCAACTCTCCCCCACAACTTGGTGTCATCTGCACATTTGCAGTTGGCTCCTTTTCCTAACTCTGTGCAGAGCACTGGGAATACTGTCAGATCCGAGCATTCTCTGCTGGTCATTTGCCTGTTCTGTTGCCCGATGTGTACAAAAGTTGCAGGGAGACAGTAATGGGGAATGGCACTGCTTAGGGTGAGTAATTCTTCAGAGCTTTTAACAATGAACCAGCAACCTGTGACTGTTGACTCAACAGATATATGCAGAAGAAGGTAAAAATTCAATCTGAGGATCATGGTATGATTCCTATTATAATGAAAACGCCTCTGCTATGAAGTAATAGTAATTCTCTGAAGATGTTATTAGCATTTATTGGATACTGCAATCAGTCCACTCTCACTGCTTCAAGGGCATTTCCCTTGTAGGAGCTGTTTATGTTCTACAAATAGATTGCAAACAACTTCTTTGCTTTACAAAAGGGAAAGTCGGTAAAAATATTCACACAGGAAAGAGGGCAAGTCTGTGAAGATGATAGAAAAGCCTCTGATAATGCTGAGGAGGTACGATTCCATAACACCATGATGACATTCTGCTGACCAGGATTGTTGTGTGGCAGTAAGATGTCACCATGTACATCTGCTATGGGAATCTCATGAGGTGTAACAAGGCCAAGTGTTGGTGCAGCACCTGGGTCAGGGCAAATCCTGCTATCAATCCAGGCTGGGGGAGGAACTGATCCAGAGCAGCCTGGCTGAGAAGAACCTGGGGGTGCTGGTAGGGCTGTACTTGAGCTGGCCTTGTGCTCTTGAGGGCCACCCATGTCCCCAAGCCCTGTGTGTGACCTGCAGGAAATGCTCTTTGCCAGTGCTGGACAGGAGCAGCACAAATGTGTTTTCCCACTAAAAGCTGACTCCTGCTAGAATGCTCCCAGTAACACTGAAGAGTAAAAGGAGATATTTTAAGGGATAATATACTTCCTGATGCAGAGAATAATCCAGAGAAGGGTTAGCACAGAACTTTATCCAGAGGCGTTTTCGAAAAGCTGATTGAAGTGCACAGCCTTAGCTCAGCACCCAGACTCACAACCCATGTCCTCTGTGAGCTTTAATAAACATTACAGATGAAAATCCTCACGATACACTGAGATAAATACACCTCTGTGTTTTTATCCTCAGGTGTTTTCCTACACAGAGCCACACACTCCTTCTCTGACATACCTGATGTGACTACATGAAGTGATCTAAAGTCAGCATCAATGCAAGGTTTCCACCTATTAGTGTGGATTAATGACATTCTAATACTGCTGAAATTTTTTAACATTGAAATTAATGTAGGTATTCATTGGACTAAGAAAGTAATGGTATATTTTTAGCTGTAATCTCAACCTTGCTATCAAAGCCAGATTATATTGGTTGGTATTGCTAGAGAAGTTTGTCCAGAAAAAAAAATTATACGTGACATATTAACATTATATTACTAGTGAACAATTTCTTTGTTAAAATAGAAAAAGGAAAGGAAGGAAAGAAAGGAAAAGATGGAAGCGAAGGAAATGAAGAAAGAACCTTAAAAGTGGCCAACATTTTATTGGGAAACAAGCCTTTTTTCCATCTTAAAATGAAAATCTGTACAACATAAACAATATTCTGAACAGGAAGCATACCTCATGAATAGTCTCCTCATAGAAAAATAATGTTAGCATTAAATATAAATATGTTCTACATTATGCATACAGAGTAATGCACTATACTTTTGCCTTTCATGAAATGACCGAAGCCCCACGAGTGAATTATAGATCTGGGGCTTTCCATCATGGTATAAATAATTACTATTTCAAAATGTGCCCAAACAGTATCTGAAAGACAGAAATACAGGGATTTGGAAACTATGCCTTTTTGTACTTTAGGTATTTGTGCAGTGAACATGCATAATCATTCAAGTGTTCTGGGCACAAGTGTCAGCAACTTCCATTAAAGTTCCTGAAAGTGCTGTATGTGTACTTGGGCATTGACCACTCCACAGTTTGCTTTCCAAAATACAGAATAGTATTCAGATTACTTCTAGATTCATTTTATGGGCTTCATGTACTTTACCAAGTAAATCCTACCCTGAGACACACACAACTCCAGCAAAGGAAATCTTAGGTATGAACTGTGCAAGAAATATTTACAATCCAGCTGTTTCCACAAAAAATAGAAAAGAAAAATTAGATCATGCTGTTACTGTTTTATTATATACTGGTTTTTACTGCATGAGCACAGGCAGCTACAGTAGGCATGGCCTGAAAGAGTGAAATTACAATTTTGCAATCAGACTAGATCTTCAGAGATCAGTTCTTTTTCTATTTTATCCTTTGATGAAACTAAGAAAACCTTATAGAAACATAATTCCACAAACCCTCGTAATTCTCTTTTATTTCCTCTTTTTTTTCTAAATTTAGAAAGACTCTTCAAAACACTGATTGCTGATGCTGTGAAAAAGCACCCATTTTCAACTTTTGGGATTTCCCAGTTACTGTTTGTTCACAGTGACTAAACCTAAAAAAAATAACACACACACAAATTAAATAACACTCTTAAATTGACCAAGAGGGAAAAAAAAGTACCATTTGTTAAGAAATAAAACACACCACATAAAAATCTTAGACCTAATAAATAAGTAGATATGTGCTTTTTATGACCTACTGACAATGTTTCAGTGTCGAATATTTTAACATGAATTCACACTTTAGTTAAGCAGAGAAATTTTGGAACAGTTTTTCATGCTTTTGCATAAAGTGTATGTTAATTATTCATCTAATTTCAGTTTCTTCATGCATAAGTTTCCTTCTTATTTATGCAGAGCAGACTTGACTGAGCAGGCTGCAGGAAAGGGTCAGATAACGCTTTCCTGAGCAAAGGCAAAACAAGCACATTTGGGAATGCTGAAATGGCATATTTTGGGGACTATGTGCTCAAGTAGCCCCCTTTATTGCAAAACTTTATCAACATATATTTTTGGCTCATATGCTGAAGTTTTTTTAAAAAAAATCACTCTGAGCATGAGATGACCTAGGTTTTGAGGCATCCAAAACAATAATTTGTTTTGACTATTTCTGCTATAAGAAAAATTGGAAATAAAGGTCCTAATTTGCTGTGGAGATTAAAAAGCATTCACAAAGTGAAGAGTTATTAAGTATATGTATTATTCATAAATTACTGTTCCTTAAGGCTGGGAAAAGAAAGGGATGTCCCATTTCTCACAGAAGTACTGAAACCACCAGCCTGCAGTCACTTTTACTGATTTCATGAATAACCAATTGCTGTGGCAAAGCAGGCTCGCTCCAATAAGGGATCTTGGGCTCCCTGTTACAATTTATATGGCAGAAACATCTCTCCAAATGACTCCTGCTTCTTTTCCCATATTCAGGGACTTGTTATAACCCCAGTACAACTCACCAATATTTCATACTTTTGCAAAAGCTATGGTTTCAGGGACCTGGCTCAGATCAGCAAAGCAATGTGCATGTTAGTACAAAAAGTACACAAATTAAATCTGTCTTATTTGAAAGGCTGTTGGACTGGTGCTGTCGAGGGTGAAAATGAATTGTGGGAGACTGTGAACATTTCTGGAGAAAATCTAACAAGGAACCCCAAATCATGAGACATCTAAACCTGCACTGGTTTGAAGTGTCCTAACCAGCAGAGACCAAAGTGCAAAAAATATGGGGAGCAAGCAGTTTGGGTTTTCTGAAGTCCATCAGTGAACTAGTTATATTAAAAGTATTTCCCATTGAATTTTTTCTTCATATCAGCCTGAATTCCTAAGGAGAGAGAGAGCTTGTGTTATACTTTTTCACCCTGTTCAAATTACTTAAGAATTGTGGATCCATTACAAGTTTTAAGAGACAATGAAGATCTCGAGCTTCTTGTTTTCTTATAACTAACCTGAGAGGACAGGTTGCAGCAGTCGCTCAGAGCTTATTAAATACCAAAGGATGGATGCCTTTACAAAGACAAAAGCTTCAGTCAAAACCTCTGCCCAAGAATCAATTTTTCATTAGAGGTTTCTCTCCACTGCAAATACTTTGGTGTCCAGTATGGCAAAGATCCTGTTTGAAGCTTTTCACATGGTTAGGTGGCATTTATAACACCTGAGCCCTTGCCACCTCATCTTTTTCTCCTTCCCCCAAAACCCACTTCTCTTCCTTCTTCTCCTCCCATAACCCCTCAGCTCACACTGCAGTATTTCTATTATTCATTCAAGAAACCAGGAGGCACAATTCATGGAAACCAGAGAAGATTTCTTCTGGCAGCTTATGGCACGAAGTTGGGTTTTAAAAAGACTAATTTCCCAGATTTAGCCATAGGGTCCACAAAATATTTTTCCTACCAGTGCAAGTTTGGGGGGAAAAAAGCAAAACTTAAAGCAAAGCCAAACAAACAAGCTTAACAACCCCGAAAACAAAAAAACAAAACCCAAACCCTCAAAGCAGAACCTCAATGATCTGGTTTTACATCAGTAGGATAAAAACTAAAGTAGGAATTGTCTCACAATATGGATAGAAGGTTAGACTGAAGTGATAGCTGACAAGGTATTTGCCTTAGGAAAAGTGGCAGTAGTGCAGTCTGTGATAAATGCTGGTAAGTAGAATTTACCCATTTTAGCATCTTAATTTGTGCACCCCAGAGTTCAATTTCCCTTGCCTGGCCTGGAAGGCTGAAACAGGCACTTTTAATCTCTTTTTCTAATATACTACTAACCACTAAAATACACGTATGCCAAACTTGTGAAACTATTGTTAAGGAGGAGAAGAAACTTTCTGCACCTTCATTTAAATTGCAAAGAGTAGCTGCCCAAAGGGGCTGGTTGTGAAATTCGTTGAAAATGTGTTTTGTTATTAACCAATTCCAAACTTAAAATATGTGAAAAGCTTCTTTATCCTTCAGTGCCTGAAGCAAAGAAGAACAAAACAGTGTACTAATATGCAGCATATATAAACTGCTATTTTAATAGTAGAACATCATCAACCATAGCGAAGACAGGCAGAAAAAATACTTCTAAACCTTCAAAAGAATTGATAGCCTTTTCTTCCCATGCCATTGCAGTAGCACATTTGGCCAATTTTGCCTCTGTTTTTTCTTTTTTTTCCACAGCACTGAATTTTATACACATTCCTATTAAGAAGAGCCTACATCCCAGAAGGATAAAAGTCCCACACTAATGTTTCATCAGCTGAAACTACAGCTCTTTTTGAAGAGCTCGTGCTGCTGTCATGAAGCTAAGACTTCTTTCAGTGGAGAGACAAATGCAAATATCTTCTGATGTGTATTTGTGAGTAGGTAGCCCTTGTCAAAGTGAATGAAAGCATTACCCATACCTATTTATTTTGTAAATGTATTTTTTTTTTAAATGCTTAAAAGAGAGATGCATACCTACAACATTAAGATGAAAAGTTTAACAATATTTTTCAGGGTCTTTAGAACCTCGTTCCATATTTTGTGCCTGTGTCACTGACTTTTTTTTAAAAGATTTTTTTTCCCCTTTCTCTTTTTATTTTCTCTTAATGCTGCTTTAAAAGCTCCAGTTTCCTGAAGGGAACAGTTCCTCTAATTAGAGCACATAAAAGACTTTTCTTATTGACAACATTATATTTTTGGCTGTCAATAAACTCATTAATTGCTTCAGACTTTGTCTTAGGGAAAAAAAGAACTGAAATCTGCAACTTTTTGCCTTCATTCTTTTTTCTGTAGAGGATAATTAAGTCAATTCTGGGTTTGAAGAAACACTTGCAGCCCATCCAACTATAACTTCTATTTACTGAAACAGGAGGCTGTAGGGAAAGAGACAACTGGCACAGATGACACAAGAATTTCCCTGTTAAGTTGAATGAGTCTACTGTTCCAGCATCTTAATTTTCATTTCCTTGTGAAGTTCCACAATGCTCAGTGCCTTCATTGCAAGAAACAAAAGACTGAACTTTGGAAATATTTACCTATTAGATACCTTAAAAAAATTAAAATAAAAAATAAGTAAAATCCATCTCTACCTAGAAAACCAAGATTCATTACTTCCTACTTTGTGAGAAAAAACATATTTCATCATTTTACATTAATTAATACAGGGGGATCCCTGTTCTTGGTTTTCTTCATCAAAAAAGGGCAGAGACCAGATGGAGTAGGTGTGCACAGAACTCCTTTTCCTGCCACCAGAAGTTAATTATCCATATAAATATTAAACCATTCTCTCATTAATACAGAAACTGGAGATGCCAGTTTATTCTCCACTTCTCATAGTACTTTTAATCTGTGGCTTTTGGTCACTTCCCACAGACTTTGGTTTGCTAGACAAAACACGAGCAGGGCTGTGTGGGAAGGGCTAGGCGTGGGCATCTGCTGCTGCCTGCCATGGCAGGGGCTGGGGCAAGGCTCAGAGGGTCTCTGGAAGTTTTATCTTTCACATATCAGGAGAAAGCAACTCATTCTCACCAAAATACACATTATGAATTAGGGGGAGAGCGCTGAGAGAGCGATTGCTCAAAGCTTCCTCTGCTAACTGAAGGAAGCCCCAGCAGTTTAAGCACACTGGAAAGTAGGATAAATATTTGTGTGACTTTTTTGCCATTCTGTTTTCATGCTTTCTGTTAGATGAGCTCCCTCACTGATTGCTTCTCAGAGCTAATCAGCATCACTGGAGAGCTCAAATAGTAAATACCTCCTCAAGTAAGCAGGGGAAGAAAGACACACTTTGAATTAAGAAGTGGCATGAAACAAATGGATGGGGAGGATCAGTGGAGAGAGAGAGAGACAAAGCTGTTCCTGATGGCAGGAGCTGGGAAGGAGAAGGTTTTTTCACCAGTAAGAAAGAGCTACACCCATAAAGTTAGTCAAGAACACGTAGGGCTGAGTAAGGATCAGAGAGGCAGCAACAGATTCACAGTTGTACATTTCACTGAATATGTTCATGAGAGTTTTAAAACCAAAAAGGGCAGATTTAATTTAATTGAAGAACAGCTCTAATTAAAACTTAGTTCTGTGGTGGAAGAAAACCTATTGTTCAAATGAATTCTTTATGCTTGTCATACTAATTTTTTCTTACCAAATCAGATTAGAGTAATTATAAGCCTATAATGACATCAAAACACCCCAGTAAACCAGCCACTTACAGCCAGAATCTGACACCTTATTCATGCTGAACAGCAATTTAATCTGTCATGGGACTACTCAGTATGAGTAACTGTAGCAGAAGTGCCTCTTTGGCAGTTAATAGTATATTTTATCTGTCAGTGCATCTCCAGAAGATTAGCCAGGCATGCTTGTGGTTAGGGTGGTAACTGATCCAAAAGAGGATGTTGACTGACCCAGCTCATCCCAGAAAGAAAGATGTGAGAGACATTAGCGGAGAGAGCCTGCTGTAATGCACAGAGTAACAGAAATAAGGAGTAAATTATTGATAAGGTCAGCACCACCATTAATATGTGAGGTATCTTCTATAGCTGCTCTAATTAGGGCACAAAATCTTATGTAAATTCTTTGTTACAATGGCAACATCCATTTGTGAGGCTCCTGTACAAGAGATAAATCTACCTTCAATTTGTTTGAATTTTTGCCTGTGGTTTAATTGAATGCTGTCCATTCTTTATGCCAACCCTGTACTAATGGAAACAACAATATTTTCCCCATTTAATAATGACATGCTTGATGGAATCCAATACCTTAACCAAACTCTCCCCTGGGAACATTAAGACTGCTGTTTTCAGATGCCTTAAAGTTAAATACCATCCAGCTATTAGTAAGAGATTGTTTGCTCTTAAAGCTATTGATTGGCAATGGGTTTGCTAAGAATAACGTTGATCTTTGCTTTCCTAAAGGCTTTCTCTATTCATAAAAAAATAAAGTTACACCGTTTTTGATTTATGGACCTATTTTTTTTTCTTTTTTTTTAAACTTAGCAACATGCAATAATTTCCAGCAGCACGATCTCCACTGTCAGCACACCCAGATTCTACCAAGGGGGTCACATCCCCCCCAGTCTGCATCTGACAGATTCATTTCCTACCTTCTCCCGAGACAGCAACGAGCACTGAGAAACCAGAGGTCCACTGTAATTACTATGTATATTTCAGATTAAATAAACGTGATAAAAGCCTCCATCTGGCTGTTGATCAAATGTGCAGAGGCAGGCTGATTTCCAGTGACATATTACAATATGTCTCTTGTAACAGTCCCTAATGCCAGCCTGTAAATTACTTACATTTGGGATTACTTGGCTACAGCAGACAGAAATATTACTCACTGTTAAAGTGCTGCCTACTGGGAGCATGGGAGATGTGGTCTCATCTTAAAGTTGTTAAGCAAGGCATTAAGAAATAATGGGGCCATGTTTATTTTACTAAATGCTGGTGGTGCTCGCACTGTTTGAAGATGGCAAACCCAATTTAATAGCAGCCTGAGCTTGTTCCTGATGCTGGAAAGCTGTAGGAAGTCTAACACTGGGGAAATAAGTGTCAGTGGTTTGCTAGAACAGGTTTTGAGAAGAACTTTAAAAATCAGGAAAATCCTGCAAAATGTGTCAATCATTTCAAATTACACATTACCAAAAAATAAAAAAAAAAGAAACCAAAACCCCAAACATACTAAAAAAACCCCCCAAATACCCCAAACCACTAAAATCAAACTAACTAACCAAACAAAAAACCCAAAGAAAAAACAAAACCAAAAACAAACAAAAAACCCCCAAACCAAACCAAAAAACCCCAAAACTAAAATAAAACTAAAACCAACAAAACCAAAAAATAAAAAACCACCCCGAAACACAAAAAACAAACCAACAAAAAAAAAACCAAAACCAACAAAAAACACCAAAAAACCAAATGAAACCCCCCAAAACAAACCCCAAAACCAACCAACCAACAACAAAAAAACCCCCAAAAAACCAAAACCAAACAAATAAAAAAATCTCCAGTATTTTGAGGCCTTCCATTAAAGAAAAATCTTGACTAGACATCTCAAAAATAAAACAATACAAATTTCAAGGAAAAAAATAGAAAATGATGCTGCCATTTCACCATTTACTTTTCAGCTCTCCTTGCTGTGGTGGCTGCAACATGTGGTCATGTAGAATTTAGTACATTACTGAAGGTCTTTTTAAAACTTGGTAAGACAGAAATGCTGGGGAAAAATGTCTGGAGGATATTCACAGAGAAAATAATTGTGGTTTGGAGGGCTTTTCTTATGATTTACAGGGTTTTGAGTGTTACAGCTCACAGATCAACAACAAAATTAATTCAAAATTGAGAAGAACAGGCTTATTAAAAAAAAAAAAAAAAGACAAATATCATGTCCTAGTCAAATGATGGATATTTCTGGTCTATCCTATTACATTGTTGTAGTTTTTACAGCACATTCATTCTGTCCAGAAATTGTACCAGGACACTGTGTAAATCAAGCTCATCAAACAGAGTTTTGGCCTTGTAAATTCTTGTTCTAAAGCTGAGCAGAAAGCCCTTGCTGCTCTACAGCTCCTAAAAGGACAGCATCTTTGTACTGCAGTGGTTAAAATTTGTCTCCACCCAGACATGGGACTGGAAAAATGTTTTTGGAAGCATTACGAGCCTAAGAAAAATCTAGAATAATTCTGCCAATCTCCTGTGTGATCACTCCAACAAGTAACTTTTCCTTTCTTTCCCTACTCAGTTCTTATTCTAGCTGCATGAGATTTGCCATATAAACCCTTCACCTTAAATTGCCTCATTAGCCTGCATCACTTAGCATGCACTCTTACTTAACTGAAGTGGTTCATTAAATGACATTTCCTTTTAAAAGACCTCTAAAAACTTAGTCCTCTCTTTAAGAAATCAAGAAGACAAAATGTGAAAGCAGAAAACAATGTTCTTAACAAATCTGGAATTAGCATGACTCTTCCAAATGCCACTGCTGAGCAACCTTTCTTTACTTCTTTCCTTCTCTTCCCTCCTAATAAGCCTGTTGCCTTTACATTCCAGCCATGTGAGGGATGTGATGTTTCCCTCTGAAGTATTCATAATGCTGAAACTGATTAAAAATAAAGATGCTCTTCAAAAACCTGATTTTGATCATTATGACACCCTCTTTGATGCAGAGGCTGCTGTTAGTCAGCGAAATTTTGGTTCTATCTAACCAATATCTCTGACAAAATCATTCCCAACATGCAGATAGTAGATATTACATTCAGCTGAAAACCAGAGATTGTTTCTGAGAGCTGTGAAGCCAAAGGTGGATATTTCAAGGGTGTTACAGCCCTTAATTAAGTAAAACATGCAAGCATGCAGCAAATGGGACTTTAAGTCTTAATGGGACTAAGGGATTAAGTGCTTTTGTTGATTTGGAACTGGGCTGGTAGATCCCAGCTCCAGTTTACAAGGCTTTGGCTACCAGAGGAGACACAGACAAATTAAAGAAGCAGCTAGGAATCCTTTAGCTGTGAGAAGCAGTGTTTTTAGCCTTCCCTGCCTTCTGGAAAGCTTTCTCCTGCCGTGGAGGTGAGATTCATGAATTCTCTATGACACCAGCACAGAGCAGCAGCGAGCCCACGGCGCTGGGCACAGAATAATCACAGAGTGCCCTTGCTGGGAGCAGCCTCTCATCAAAGCCCTGCTCCTGTCACCTGGGCCAAGGAGGCAGCATGGGGCCTGTCCCTTCAACATCTATTTCGATACTGAAGGTGGAAAAAGGTTTTTTTGCACCTTGCGGTCGAGCGAAATCATAAAAGCGAGTGCTTGCTGTGCTCAGTCTGCTCACAGCAACACTGAGGTGCAGAGGATGGGGAGGAGCTCCTCCAGGACATCATGCTGGTGCCACCCTTTGACAGGAAGGTTTTTCCAGGGAATAAGCATGGAAAATCAGATTTAAACCCTTGTCATTCAACAAATGCCTTGGCATGTGCTTTGGCAAAGTGTTCTCTTTATCTGAGCCTCAGTTCTTGTAAAAGAAAGTGAGTCTCAGGAAGAATATATTACATTGACTCACAGAATGAATCGTAAATGAGTGAATTTTAGATATCACAATAGTAGTGGTAAGGCAGGTACTTCACCTGCTTTCACAAACAATATTCTATATTATATTATTTTACAGTATTTGAAACAGATTTTTGGGGATTTAATTTTTACTAAGTTTTATATATATGCTTTTACTAAGCTTAATATATATATTTTATATATATATATTCATGTTTTCTTGTATAAAAGGAAACTGAGTATCTATTATTATGAATTTGCATAATGAAGAAATTAAAAGCTGGATGCTTTTATTTCTGAGAGATCAGGCTGAACAAGACAGCCTTACGCAGTTACACCACTGGAAGTAATTCACACCAGGTAACTGATGAAGATAAAAATAAACAGAAATATGGGAATAAACCAGAAATAGGATGAATCTTCATCCAGATTATGGAAACAAACAGAGAAGTACTAGGGATGCTGTTAAACGTTTTTAAACAGGTCAACATGAACCCTTGGGTTCATAAATAACCTTGAATTTAATAGGAAAAGATGTTCCATTTTAATAATAGAATCATTGAAGATGTATGTCAGCTGAAACAAGAAGGTACTGTAGAATTAATGTTTAAACAGTGAACAGCTATATTCTCCTGGCTTCAGTTTTCTTTTTCATCCCAGTAATGCCTACTTTCCCACAAGTGCTAATAATTTATGCATTACAATTAAACTTAGAAAATTAAGATCAAAACTTCTTTATATTTAGTTACAAGAAGTACCTAAAATCTCAGGGTAGCAATTAAATATTAAATGCTTTATTTGTATGCTAATCCAGTACAACAATACAGTTTGGGACTTTAAAATTACATGAAGCAATCAAACCTGCATCCAGTGGTCAAGTTTTCAGGGAATAGTAAGGTAATCTTCACATTTTTTGTGACCACTGAGCAACAAAAGCAATCACAGTGGTCACAAAGAGCCATAAAATGTTCGTGTTTTAAAATAACGTGTGAACAGGTAGAGTGACTTCTCTTAATAACTTAAGTAACCATTTCAGAGTTAACAAATTGCTGTGGGTTTTCCATGCATGGATATATGAAAAATTCACCTGAATGGCCCTGAGCAATCCGATGCATCATGGCCCTGCTCAGACCAGTTGCCCTCCAGAGGGCTGTTAAAACTTTTATCATTCTAGAGTTCTAGGAAAAAGGCCATTAGCCACCAAAATGAAGAATACATGGGGAAAAAAAAAGTTTTCCAGTTTTCTGCATCTTAAAATAAACAATTAATAATAAACCAGCATCCAGGGGTATGCCAAGATCCTGCTATTGCTTTAAGTTGTACAATTCTTTCTGCATTGTCTTGCATCACTGTCATGTCCATACTACCAAAAATTCTACAGGCTCTGCAATTACTCTTACAATTACTTTTCTCCTGCTTTCTAGTCATGGACACACATGAATCAGGGAGCAGAAGTTCACATAAAATCTTGGAAATTATACCACAGAAAGCAGCTGTATGTTGGTAGAGGAAAGCTACGTGATATAAAGGGCCTCGTCTTCCTGTGGTTTACGTTTTTCTCAACATAATCTTTTTTAATCTTTAAAACAGGGTCTCAGAATTCTGAAAAAAACCCCAAAAAACTATATTCAACACTAGATTATTTCAGAGAATGTTTAACAAAGTGTTTACAAAGCATTATACATAAAAAGAATGTCAAAGATCAGCAAATTGCTCCAATGGACTTCCTACCAAATTGTGTATAAAACTACTGAGAAGTTAGATTTGCAAAGCAATGAGCTGACATTTCAGCATTCTGTGGAAATTGCAGTATCTTTAGTCAGGATTTCAGTTTTATGGCCAGCTTGACAAAACTAGTGCAATTCTGTTTTCCTCAGGTGTAGCTAGGTTTATTTATGGCAAGGTCAATTCATGTGAAATATCTTGTCTCTCTTTACTCAGCAGAGGAATTGTCACGCAGGTAAAACTCTGGATGGTGGTGTTTCTCTGCAATAGTAGTGAGTAAGAACCAGAAACCACAGAAATTGCTTCTCTGCCTGTCAGACTTGATATTCAATGCACAAAACATTTTGTAGATAAAAATATACTGAGGCTTATCTCCATGTAATAACAGTGAGCAGGCATTTTTCAAAGTACACTGCAGACCCCAAACACAGCAGGGGCTCTGATGGAACCACCACATGGAAACCCTCATCTAGCAATCTGGCAACTAAATACATGGTCCAGATCTTCTCCCCAAACCTGAGGAGATAAAATCCTGCTGCAAAAACTCCCACCTGAAATGTCTCTCCACCCCCTGAGTTTTCTGTGGGAAAACACTCTGGAGTGCATCAGCCATATCTCTTTTCATCCTACTTTCCCATATCCCTTCCTCTCTGGTAACATAACTTGACTTCAAGGAGAGGAAAAGTTCCCAGAGCATCAGTTAATGATATAGTAGCCCTGCTACATCTAGCAGTATGCTTACACACAGTTTTCTGTGTCTCCTGCCTTCCACAGCTCTTTCACCATCCCTCTGCTCTGCTACTTTTCCATGAAAGATCTCATACAGCTTCAGCAAAGCTGTCATTTAAAATTACTTCACCAGTGTCACAAGCATCTGCACAAATCCTGTAGTTTCCTGGCTATTTTGTTTTTGTTACCTCCTGCTATTGCTTTGGAAGTGAAGAACTTTTCCTTGTCCCAGAGGCTCCATGAGACCTCTGGCATTTTTTTTTCTATTCAATGTGAATGTGTACTCAAAATGAGAACCAAATGAACATTTAAGTAGCTTTAGTACATCTTAGGGCAATTTCGAGCAGCAAAGTCATGAAGCGTGTTCACACAAGAGTGGCTTAAGCCATTTAAAGGACAGCAAGACAAATGAATCCCTGAAAACACATCCCTGAATAACTGATATGCTGTACTGCACATGCCTTTTTTGGCTGAGCTGATCATCTGTGTATCTGCCTGCCCCCAAAAGTTGTTTTAAATTCACAAAGTAGGTATCTCTAGCCCTAAGCTGCCTGAGGGCCCAAGTGATTTGTTTTACCACAAAAGTGCTAAATACACACTTGAATCACTGAATTCAAACCCAAATGTCCTAACCACAGATGTTTTATTCAAGATGCAACATGAAGGGGAACACAACCACTGTGCTTCACCAGGGATGTGGAGATTAATAGAGAATATTAAAATCAATACAATTCCTCCATGCATCAAAGAGGGTGAAACCCCCTGAAAATAGTAAGGGCATCACCACAACAAAATTACACGTCAAGGCCATGACCACCTTCATACTATGAGACAGAAATGAAGTGAAATCCCCAGAAGAGGACAGTGATGTTATGTGAGAAGTAGGGCTTTGAGAATTTAATTTAGGAAAACACCGTTTTTGAGTGGAACTGTCTTGAAGCAGAGGTAAACACAGGAGTTACTGCACCCAAAGACCACATCAAAATGCCTCATTCAGCAGTGACCTCCCCTTCTCTATCTGACTGCATCAGGCACTGAATATCAGACTCCTTGGCTTCATTCTCTGCTGACTGGTTGCACCTAGAAAGGCAAATTCCTGCTGGGAAAAGGACTCAGATGTTGGATGCAGTGACACATCTCTGATCTCCCTTTTGTCTGTGAGCAAGTTCACACTGACCAGCAATGCTGTGATTTGGTCCTGGCCATGATCAGAATGTTCCAGAACTCTTAAAAAAATCTAAACTACACCCAGCAGGGCAGTTCCTTAACAACACTTGATCTGTGAATGAAGTGGAACACTGTATTTGAATCCATGGATTTAAAACATGTTTTAAGCACATGTACATGTAATTGATAGGGTACATACCTCATTTGCATTCACCACTATTTAGTTTAAACAATTCCCTTTTAGCATCTTATGACAGGGATTTATAGTTAATTGACTAATTTTCTATACTATTAACATCTTAACATGTTTATGAGAACATAAAAGCAATTAGGATATGTGAACCCTTGGAAAATTTTCTTCTGAGTACTGCTTTTTTATAGAATTTATAATCCAGTTATTAATAGAAAATCTGTAGAAGCCAAGATGTGCAGTTAAATGTAAATCACATTTTCTGGTGTTGCTTAAATTTGCTTTTTGCAACATCTGCTTTTCCAGCTGTATTTACCTGTCTGCTGATAGTCAGACAAATTACTGCAAGAATTTTTTTGCCTGAAGAGATTTCTGTCATTTCACAGAACAGATGCAAAGAGAAGAAGTTTACTTCCCTTTTTCTGAAATATGTTGGGGAAAAAAAAACCCAACCAAAAACCCTTGCCCAAACAAAACAAATACTTTGGTTTCCCTTTTACATCCAGGAAGAACTACACCAGCCAACCCTTTAAACAAACACTATGATGACTGAGTCCCTCATCAGAGGCTCAGCACTGAACAGTTTAACATTCTGTATGCTTCATGCTTGCTTTACTTTCAGTATCTGAGGATGCAGCCTCATCCCATCTGACTAAATATACATTTCAAAGCTTTTAAATATTTAAACCAACTTGAAACTACCACGAAGAGCTGTTGGCTGACAGAGATGGTTCCCAGCCAATCCAAACTACTTCTGGGACCTTCTGAGTGTGAAGTGCTCAAAGATGTGTTTCCTAGAGTGGAGAATACAAACCCCATTGTGCAAAGCACTGAACAGGTATTTTTCTCATGCACATCATGGCCTGGCATGTATATAAACACAGTGTCACTGAGAAGGCTTCTTGAAACAGATCTGTAACCTTCAATGGCATCCTATTCCATTAGCTCAAAGCAGAGAACAAACTCATGAAGTATGTGGGAAAGAACAACCTTGTGCTGGTGAACCCCCAGCTCTAAGCAGGAGAACTTCAGGAAAGATAATACTGATCATTTCAAATCACATATTTGGGCATAACTTTTTTTTTATGGATAAGTGATTTTTTTTAGAGACAAGCTGTATAATCACCTATTGCAGAAATCCTGTTTTAAATGCTGACATTAAAAAAAAAATTAAAAGAATTTTTTTTAGCCCATAGACACACACAGAGAAATACTGAGGGAAGTGATAAAGTCCCTCCTTTTAATTCTAAGTTCTCAGAATCTGGCTTTAAATTATTCCATCTCTCCATATGCCAACAGTATGGATAGAGTTACTGGAGGGCTAAAAGAACTCCAGAGTATCATCCTTTAAAGGAGCAACAATGTGTGGGGGATCCATGACACAATAAAAGTACACCTTCAGTGGGTTTCTTAAAGAGAAAAAAGTGCTGTGAAGCACTCCAATACAACACTTTGAAATGTCTCATATGTGCCTTCTGAGGAAACATAAAAAATGGTGGCTGTGATTGCTTTTTGTAACTGACAACAGCATTTGATATCAGAACTTGCTTTTTGAGGCAGGACCTGTGTGAAACAAGCAGCTGTGCATCAAAACCAAAATATTCTTCCAAGGAGCTACAAGAAAGGCCCAAGACATAAAAGGACTAGTAATTATAACAGCACAAACATAATGAGCTCTGAGTGTAATTGATGGTGAGTTGAACTGTTCTTTCAAATTAAAAAAAAAAAAAAAAGTCAAACCATTTTCAAAATGTTTAGGGAGAGTTATTCTACTGCTAACATTTTAATAGTGTTTTTACACCTACATTGTACAGGAACCTTTTATTCCCAGAACACCCTGAAAACTGGATGACTCATTTCAATATGTTACACCTTGTGAAACATTTGAAACAAACTTGAAAATCAGTTATAACAAAAGAAATGTTACACTGGCTGTGGAAATTTTGGAAAAAGCAAAGTCATGTTTTCTTCACAGCATTTTGTGCTTATTAAAATTTTTTATACAAGAACACAAACAAAATATTTTAAGATATTAAAAAAACCAGAAGTGACTGGAAAGACTGTGAAAAGGAGGAAAAAATCTGCCCTATGAATGCAAACCTCTGTATTTCACTACTTCCCCTTTTTACTCTTAATGCATGGAAATACAGAAATATCAACAAAGAAATAAAATACAAAGAAGCACAGAGGCTCTGCTTCAGGTTTGCCACATGTGCTCAAGTATTTAACGTTATCATAGAGGGGATGCAGAAACACGAAATGACATCCTCTCTGAGAAAATAAGGGTGGGAGTAGCTCAAGTGGACTAACTTAGTCCCTATTAAGTCAGCAAGAAATTTCAACCAGCAAAACCAGATTTCAAGGCAGTCAATGCCTTGCTACTGTTGCATGATTAGCAAAAACCAGATGGGCAAACAATAAATATTTTAGGATGCTTTCCCTTTTTTTTTTTTTTTTCCCCTTTTCTTTCCCCAATTAGTTGGTTGCTTTGCTGTTGCTAAATTCCTTTTGTTTTCAAAGAATCTCATTTTCTGTCCACTGAAGCAAAACTGAAGAAAAGAAGCGAGAAAATGATGGGGCAACTAGGCAGGTAAAATCCTTGTAAATCCTACTCCAAACTGCTTAATATTCTGAATCCCTACTTCAGGGAAATAAAAAACCCTGTTGGCACAGTCTGAGTTGCACTGATGTCTGAGTAGGAAGAGTTTACTGTAGATTTGGAAGCTTTGCTTCTAAAAAAAGGCAAAAAAAAAGCAAGAAATTAAGATTCTTCTGTTATGCTGGGCTTTTCTACAACACAAGCCTCAGTGATAAACAGAAATATAAACAAACAGAAATTAGAAGCATTAGAAGTGGTCACAAACTGCTGAAGGTCTCAATTTAATTAGCATTCAAACTGATAGCGAACCATCTAGCTCATTTTGATTCATTATGAAACACTACTGGAGAAACAGAAAAAATAACATAATTCCTAATGATTAAGACTGCCATTATGTATATTTGTATAGGCATCAGACTCTTTTCAAGTTGCTGGGACCAAGCCAGGATTCCAATTTTTGCCTGAAGCAGGCAAGAGACTCTAGTGAAAAGAAACTTTAACATCCCTATTGCAAACAAAAGTGTGCCTTGGGAGTGTGTGCTCAGTTCAATTGCCTGAATTTACACAGGGGCTGAGCCTGCGCTGCATCACCCAGTGGAAGAGAAGTGCTGATAAATGTTAAATGCTATATATCCTTTAACATACCTCAAGCATCCTACGTATTGGTACAGGTGCAGCACTGCATTAAGTTGAGGGATCAATTCTGTTTTTTTCTTTAGCACCAGAAGATATAATTTGGATATGTTTAATGCATGGGCCAAAAATCTACTCAAGACCTTCTTCTCCCACCACCCTAACTCCCCCAAACTATCCAATCCTGAATATTCCCCTCACATGCTCAGTGTAACATACACAGTATTTTATACTAGGTTGGAATCACAGGGCTTGAGCACTCTAAGCCACAGTTACTCCACAGCCTTCACTGATGTGTGGTAGCAAAGAGCTAGTTCAGGGTGTGTAAAACCAAATAACTTGGATAAAAATGTCTCTGTAGATCATTAACCCATTGACACATCTCTAGTTGTTTCCTGTCATTCTTCTCTCACTCACAAATAGCTGAGTATTGACAAAGAAGAGTAAAATCCAGACACTTTTAGATTTTCAGGGTTGAAAGTCAGTGTTTCTGGTTCATGACTGGATGAGAACTACCTGTGCTTTCTCCTGCCCATGTCCCAGAGGGAGAGGTGTGGACTGACTAGGATATGTATTCCCTTGGCAGCTGGAGTTCCACACCAGCATTTCAGCACAAGCAGAATCAGAAATTACATTCTATTAAGAGGAAAGAACCACAGCAGGTTCACTGCTGATCTCCAGCAGGGGTAAAACTTGGGAGAGCAGAGCAGCAGAACTCTCCTTGCTCTGTCCAAAGAACCACAGCACAGCTCCACCTGTGCTCCATGACCTTCCTGAACATGAAAATCAGCTTCAATTTTACGCATATCGCCAGAAGAAAAAAGACCAATAAAAAGTCTCTAACGACACAGCACATTTTCCCAAAGAAAAAACAAAACCAAAATCAACACCCAACCAAACCCCACAGTATTAATAGTTTCCTTTGATCTACTACATATAGCTCTCATTTTTATGGTTCTGTTCATGGATTTCGTAAATTCTGAATATTGAAAAATGTAGGGCTTTTTGGCAGGAAAAACAATGCATATGTATAAATTATGCACAATGTACTTCATGATCACATAGATCTTTCTTCATTGGTACTAGGCTTAAACTTAGATTTGTCTAATAATCACCAATTACATCTGATTCTGTAAAAACTGTACCCAAAGTTTTACCTGTGTTTGCTGTGGCTAATGAGCTGTGACTGACACAGCAGCATGTTTTTACATGGTTTGTACATCAGGAAGATTTTAGCAGTAAATTTTACCGCTAGAAGATTTGGGTTAACTACGTTGGATTAAGGTAGAGGGTTGTTACAGCTGCGATTCAATCATCTCGCAATTTTCCGTATTTTTATCTGCGGTTATAAAATCGGAATTTGCATTACCCCTCTCTATGCTTTATGTTCCTTATTCCCACCATTATTGTAACAGATGCTCCTTGGGTTTCCCCTATCACTTTTGTTAATTGTGGAGCCATTACTGCTATTACAACCTTGAGCCACCCAGGCAGTATTTCTTTACACACCAGCAGTGCAATTGCCAAATAGTTTGATAATCATTTCAGCACTGAACTCACACAGTAGCTGGCCATAGAGAAAAATTATTTTTTCCCTTACAGCAGTAAGACTCACATCTCATGAGCATTCTCATCAGATGGTATCTTTTTTTTTCCTGATAAAGTGAATTATATTGTAGGATGAGTAAATGCCTTTTTCATCTGTAATTTTTACTTGCATTATATGGAAGGAGGAAAATTCATAACTCGGTTTTATGATTTTATAATGTCATTGAAACTGTGTGACTTGGCAATAAAGAGTCCAAATTAGTAATTCATTTTGTTAAGATGGGTTACATCACTATTATTTATGGCAATAACGGGGGAATTGAGCTGCACTCTCAAGCATCTCTGTCTCTTTCACAACCATTAGACTTCTATTTAGCTTATGAATAAAATCTTAAATTTAGGGGGGAAACTTGCAAATTCTGTAACAGCAAAAGAAAACATACTTTACTCAAAAACATCCTTTAGGAAAGCACGAAAGACTTTTATGGCTACATGCATAATCAGTTGCCTGCTTACTTTTATCTTTTCAGGGTTGAGGCCTAATTAAAATACACCACAGCACCTTTGAAAAAGTATTTTCAGCGACAAAAAGTTCTAACATTTGCTATTTTTCACTCTTAGCCGTGTCCTAGCCTTTAAATTTTAAACAGGCAGATAAATGTAAATTTGTAAAAAAAAAAAAATCTCTCAAAATATTACAGAATAAAACAACCTAGCTTTACTGGTTTATAACAAGACAACCTCCGACTGCGACTGCAAATTTTTTTCCTTTTTACCTGACAATTAGGAGAGCAATAGTTTTGGGTCAGATTTCCAAAAGATGTACTGAAATCACATTTTCCAGGTAGTGCTAGAGACACAGGGACAGGATGACAGAAATGTTCTCATGTTGCATGAAGAGGTTTCTCCAGCATCTCTTCCTTTGTCCTTCCCTGCTAAACCTCACTTTGCCAAAAAATGGCAGAAGACTCTTTTAAAAATATCCTAAGTCAATAAAAATTTCTGAATGGGGAGTTCATGAGTGAAAAAGGGACACAGTGGTGTTTGAAATAGTTGATGATTTGTGTAATGACCACTGATTTTTTTAAGATCTGTATATCTTTGCCTATGTTTGCTGTGGTATATGAACTTTGTTATGGATAGCAGCATATTTACATTGCCTGTACGTCAAAAGATGCTTTAACAGTAAATTATACTGTTACAAGATTTAGTTTAACTAAATTGGATTCATGCAGAGGTATATTATGGTTGTGATTTAGTGATCTTGCAATTTTTTGTGGTTTTATCTGTGGTTATTAATTAATATATTTATATTTACTTTCCATAACATTGCAACAAAGATAGTGTTATAGTCTACAGTTATTTTAGTCAATTTTTAGACGCCCATTTTGAATTAACAATTTTATTATTCCTAATATTAACAAAATTATTTTAGGTTGTCATGCTTTTCTTCATTTAAATGATGACAAATAGGACATTTGTAACTTCTTTTCCTATCTGAGAACATAGGAATGTCTGTACTAGATGGGAAAACACCACCATCTAGTCCAATTTAATTTACAACCAAATGAAAAATGGAATACATAAAGTTTCCCTTGCTCACTCACCCATTTTTTGACTCCAGAGTCTAGAAACTTTCTGCATTGGTGACTGTATTCACATCATTCACTTTGTTCATGTCATTTCTAATTTAATTTAACTGCTGCCACCTCTCTCTCCAGCTATCTCTTTTGCAAGGTGAGGAGTGCTAGTGTGTTTAATCTCTCTTAGCACAGACACCATTTGCAAAGATCAGCCATCCTTCTCACTTTTTTCTTCCCCCCCTCATTTCCATCACTTTTTTTTTGGCTGCTGGATAAGCAGAACTCCCTGCAGTATTTCCAAAGCAGAATTTCCAAACCATGTCAGGCACACCCTAAAGTGCACAACTCAAGGTGCAGCCCAGATTTATGAAGTGACAAAGCAATGATTTCTGTTTGGGTTTCTGTCCCTCTGCTTGCTTGGAAGTCAATCCTTTCTCTCCAGCAAAAGGCAAGAGTGCTGTGGGGTCAGTGGCTGTGTCAGTGGCACTGCAGGGCCCCAGCACTTGTTTCCTAGTAGGAAAATAATTAATACCACTTCAGGTAGCAAATGGAAGGTTTTTGTGCTCTTCAGAGTCCTGAAATATCTCGAGTTATTTTACAAGTGGCTTGTGGAAATAGCACTACTGGGCAGGAGGGATGAGGGGGAATTATACCCTTTAGTATGTGAAGGAAAAATATACATAATCTCTGGTAGAATTCTAGAAATACTTTGACACTGGAAATTATTAACCTTTCCTAATATAATCATAAAAGTGATTTCAAATGTTGTATGAACTGCAAGGTGACCATGCCTTTCTGCTGAACACTCTCACCACATAAAAAAATCTGTGAAATAGAAATAGGGAATGTTCAGCATTCTGTGAGCAAATAGTTTTAATTTGTTTTAAATTTATGTCTTAAAAACAGAGTTACACTACTGCTGTTTAGTAGCAATAATATTTAGCATTATCTATTATGGTACTGCAGATATTCAGATCTATATATTTGGAAAATGAGTAAAAATTTGAAGTCCCATTACTTTTTCTTTCTTTGAAGCAGGTTCTGTGGACACTTCAGACAGAAATTGGGTCTTATCTTAATATTCACACCTTATCAAAGTTGTGAAGTGTTACATAAAATGAGCAAATAGAGTAAATGCTTGATAAGGGCATAACAATATAAATGCTTTAAGCTTATCATGAAAATTATTTATCTATAATAACACAGACTGGGTGCCAAGAAAAAAGAACAAACCAAAACCCCTCATTTTTCTTCTACTTGTCTCAGTATGCAATGAGTAAGTGGAAAAAAAATCAAATTAGTGGAAAATTTGGGCATGATTACGCCACAGTGCCTTTTACACAACCTTCCAGACAAACTTTCTTAAATAAAGTTCAAAGAATGGGGTTTATCCCTAATGTCAAACACGGTCCTAATCTCCCACAGGCACACATGCATTTGAATTAAAAAGCAGATGTAGCTTTCCTGATTTCCATGGCTTTGCTCATACTGAGCAAATGGGTGGGTTTGCAGGATCAGGTGGGTTTGCAGGGCAGTATCTGCAGCCTGATTGCTCTCCCTTGCCCAGAAGACAAGAAATCAGCTCACAGGAAGGCACCTAGAAAGGTGGTAATGTTAAGGATACACTGCATTTTTATACAGCCATGAAATAATTCAATTCATAGCTAATTATAATGTATGTTTAATGTCATGTACAACTCACAAAAAATTCTTAATTTTTACTACAAGCCTGACAAAATTACACCATCAGTAATGTTCAGACTAAGTAAAACTCTGCTGGATTGCAGGTCCCATTCCCTGCCATGCTCTTGCCCTACTATGTATGTAAGTGGTGCTGCCAATGCAGCACAGCTCTGCTGCTGATACATCATTTTCCTTTTGATTGCTGAAAGAAAAGCTGTGGAATGCAGACAGGATTAGTTCACATTCCTGCAATGGTGAGTGGGCATCGTGTGCTTTGTGGCACAGTCTTAAAACCCCACTTTTTCTGGTACTTTTATTTCTATATTTTTATCTGTATTTTTCTTTCATTAAGATACATAGACAATAACTAATGCTAATGAAATATCAGAGGATAAAACTGAGATCTAAAAATATAACATGCTGATGGAAAGAATGAATTTATTGGCATAGGTGAATTCATTACAAATAAAGAACAGGTACCTTTTGGGCAGACAAAGTGTCCATTCTCATGATAATCATCTTGGAAAAGTCCATTTACTACATTTGCTAATAAATAACTCACCCACAGTGATTTCTGACCTAAATCTGAAGTTGAAAGTTAAGTTTTAGTTGATGTTCAGGACTAATGAAGCTGGTTCTTGGAACTCTCAACTGACCAAGTCTCTGATATCATTTGAGTGCCATTTTCCTTTTTCCCCTTTCCAAAAGCCATCCTTTTAACATACTGTTAATATTGCAATATGGCTAAAATAACTGCCCTTTTCCAACACTGGTCTTTTGAACACAGTACAAAAGACCCTCTTCTAACCCTTACAAAGAGAATTAAAATAGCTTTTTCAAGTATTAAAAAGCTATATATTGAAAAGATCCAGCAACAGATGGGGAAACTTATGACTGTAACTCTTCTAAACGTTTGCGTGCCTTTAAAAGAATGATATTATATTATTCCATAACTTGAACCCTTTGATTATAATTTATTTGGAAGGGAAGATGACCTAAATTTTCACATGTGATATTAAATGCAAAGCTTAGATCTTCTCAGGAACCTCTCTCAACTGGAGGTTTGCGAGTTCCAGTGCAACATCAGGTATCTGCTGTGGCTGCCATGATATAAATGCTAGGGATGAATGGAATACAATGGAACAGAATAGAATAGAGCACAAAAGAAAAGCCATGGTGAAAGGGACCCACAGTGATCCTCCTGCTCAACTGCCTGACTGCTGCAGGCCTGACACTCAAAGCTCTTCATTAATGGCATTGCCCAAAGCCTCCTAAACTCTGGCAGGGATGGGGCATCGACCACCCCTCTCTCCAGGAAGCCTCTTCCAGGGCTTGACCACCCTCTTGGTAAAGAAATGTTTCCCAATGTCCAGTCTGACTCCTGGTGCAGCCCTGGACCATTCCTGTCACTGGATGCCAAGGAAGAGATCAGCAGCTCCCTCTCCACTTCCCTCCTCAGGATCAGCCCCTCTTTCTCCAACCTACACAAGCCCAGAGTTCTTATCTGCTTCTCAATTCCATCAATTAATGCCCATTCTGGCTCTGAATGAAGAGGGCAATTTAAAGATGGCATAGCCACAATACTTCCCCAAGTAAATTCCTTTTTAAAATTAGGGAATCCATAATAAAAGTGAGATAAATAAGAAGTGTGATAATAAGAAAAAGTGTGATGGGGAAATATGAGGTTGAAATGGGCAACAATGGGGAATTTGGAGAGGTTACTGTGCACAGAAGAAGCCACTAATTTCCTTTATTTTATCCAGCTTTGCTTTTCCTATTGCCTTCATCACCCATCTGTTTGGCCAGTCACAGATCCATTGAATTTTAGACACTTGTGACTTTAAATGCTCACTAAGAGTTTACCCTGGGTTCTCTCCTAAAGTTTGTGAAAACATGAAGAATTAGCAGCATCATTCTGTAACCAAAAATCAAAGGAGAGAGAAGGGTTTAAGACATGTCCAATCCTACAAAATCTCAATCAGATGACCCCAAAGGAATGAAGACTGTTGTATGTGATATCTGTTTAAAGCACATGCTAGCTGTTGAGTATGTTTAATTTCATTTACATTGAGAGACAAAAGTGTGATTTAGGCTTGTGTTTGAATACTGAACTAAACTCAAATGCTGCCATTTCTCAACCAACCGCAAATTAAGAGAATTCTTCACACAATGGTTTAATATGGTAGGATTTTGAAAGTTTTTCAGTCTAGAAACCAGGACAGCACCTAATAGGTTTAGTAGCCTGTAGCATAAGACAACTCAAACATATTGTAAACAGTAAAAAAAAAAATATTAAAAAAACCCTCTGAAAGTATTTGAGCAGCATTGACTTCCAAAGCCCTTGAATCTGCTCCTTATGTTCTGTCTGCAGAACACAGCTCAACGGTTCATCACTTTTTTAATAAAACAGACACATTAGAAAATGTGTTTTAGACTGACCTATGTGTTCTTCATATTATGAACATTATTTATTCTGTTATTATATACAAGTGCATGCAAGCATTGCCTATATAAAAAATAAAAAAAAACCAAAACAAAACCAGAAGAGTTTCCTGCCCTTGAACTTTCCTCATGTTCTTAATTTCTCCATAACATTGCAAATATAAGAACAAGATGTTTCACACTGCATATGTGGCATCTATTTTATTACAGGGTTGAAGGCAAGCCCACACTACTGTGAATTTCTGTTGTGTATGAATTATTCCCCTGACTGTTTATTTGGTTGAGTAGAATTTAGAATTATGCAGAAATCCCACAGTACCTCACATTTCTTGATAAAGAAGCACATTCTGCATGGGAAAACAAAACTAAAATCTCTGATCGTCATAGTAGCAATTTGAAGCAAATTTTTCCACAGAAATGACTTGGTAAGAATTAGTGAATAACACTCAAAAGCACCAGGAAGTGAAAAGGTGAAGATTTGCATCAGATAAAAACAATTAACACACTTCCCCACAGTCATGCTAAAATACAGAGACCTACAATACCACCACTGACAAAAAGGTCCCCGTAGGGACTGGGAATCTCTAAAACCACTCACAAATTGCTTGGCACAAAGTCTTGTGGTGCAGGAAAGCCAACCTGACTGTAATAAAAGACTAATTTTTTCTTAGAATTACTAACCCCAGAAATATTTGGAACAGCTGCTTAAGAGATGAACTGGATGGATTAGTCACTGGAATTAAGCAATCCTTAAAAACTTAAATAAGCCAGGGCTGCTGTTGTTTTCAAAACCACACGGTTTACCCCAAACCCCCACAACAACAGCCTGACATATGGATTTCCACATACAATGGCAACCCAGCAATCACAGTAACAAAACTGCACTGTAGGGGATAAACGAGTTCAGATTGATGGCAGTGATTGTGCCAAAGAATCTCAGAGTGTGACCAATATTTGCAGTTCAGCCCAATAACAAGAGTGGATCCTTCACTGGATACAGTAATGGAGCGAAACTCAAACGTAAACATCAGAAATGTTCCTCTGTACAAAAATGGATGAAAGGCTTTACGTATTCATTTTCTCTGATATTCCCATTCTCTAACAAATTAATATAGTTTTAAAAGCCAGGTTCTGTCAAGTATGTCCAGGGACCTGGTCCAAAGTCAATGCTAAAGTCCATTATGGCACTTTGAATTCATTAAAATGAAACTTGTCTCTTCTCTGCTGGGTGCTGAATGCACTTCATGACCTGATGTGTATACAGCAGAGACTTGTTAGCCACAAGAAAAGAAACACACAAAAGTAATAGAATGTCTTCCTCAAACTGTCAGTCTCGGGGATTTTTTTCCTTTTCTTTTTTCTTTTTTCTTTTTTTTTCTTTGACATATTCCCATAAAGATTTATATTCTGGCCTTTGTTGTCTGGGATCCTTGTCTCTTACCCTTTATGCCAGAAAAGGAAATTGTACATTATGGTAAATTGCTACTCCTGATACTTCTTTCCCTTGACTGATGGTTTTCTATTACAGGCTTGCAAGAATTCAGACTGGAAAGAAACCCAAGCATCTTGATTGAAAAGATTTGATACATTCTTTTCAAATTCATGCTATCTAAATCACAGCAGGATGACTTGTAATCAAAGTTTTTCAAAAAGAACATAAATTTGGGGAAAAGGAAAAGGCCATTCAGCCCATTGCAAGTCATCTTGGTTAACACAGTTCTTCCAGAATAGTATATCCCTTCTTCTTTAATGACCCCAGTGCCTCCAATTCCAAACTTGCCTCAGTAGGCTATTGAAAAATTGTATTTCTTTTTGAGTGAAAAGTACTTCCTTGTGTTGGTCCTGAATTTCATTTTTTCAGTCAATTCCAGCTCTGCTTCCCTGTTCGGTCTTTTATAGTCAGCCAAACAGTGAGTCAAGTGTTATTGAATAAGGTCTTCCACCCTGTATTTCTCAGAGCAGATGAGTTTGTAATTCTCTCTTTTTCTCAATTTCGCAGCGAAGGAAAAATGAACTCAGCCGTGATTACGATACTGTGGACTTCAAACCAGACTTCTCCTCCATTTCTTTCCTCTACAGGTGTGTTTGAAGCCAATCTTTTAAAACATTGGGTATTTGATTTTTGTTCACCCGTTTGGCAGTGTTGACTGCTGACACACACCAGCACCAGCCCCTCCAGGCACCACGGCACCCCATTTTCTCCACGGTGCACTCACTAAATCTGACACAGAAAAGACATCCCAAATGACTAATGCAGGAAAAAAAAATAGGGGGGGGAATGATTCAGCAAGTCATTTCAACGCTCTGAAAAATGCTCAAAAAATTTCCTTAAGAATACCCTCTTTTGTATTCACGGTCTGAATAACTTCACATGAAAAAATTAATAGGTCGGGTTAAATAATCTCCAAAGTCACTCTCTGTAGATTTTGCTTTTATTTTTTTGTTCTGGGGAATGCTATAGCTTCAAGTTTCACCAAGGTCATCTTTCATCCAAAAAACTTAATATAATTAGTATCAATTCTGCATTTTGTGAGGCTCACACTGGAAGTTATTAACTGTGTTTCAAGTGGAATGTCAGAGAAACGAAGGGCAGAGAGAGTAATCTTTTCAGCTTCAAAGGCACAGTTGATGACTTTAGTTCACTGGTTAGTGAGAAAGACGTGCATTTTTTATTAAAGGTGTTAGCAATACATTTGAAACTATAAGCATTTTTCTCTCTTTTTTCTTTCCTTTCCTCATTTTTAGAACTTGGCACCACTTCAGTCTTTTTTTAACATCCCACATGGCACTGGAACAGTTGCTTTAGATGTCCTTGTTGTTAGCTACAACAATATTTAGTTGTACACTTTTGCTTTTAACAGGGAAGCACTTCATCAATACTCTGACAGCACAGAACTTGCCAAAATCTGCCTTACCCAGTAATAAATAAAAAAAAATACATCAGTTTTTGCCTGTAGTGTTTTTAAAATACCACAAACACCTCTCTAAATAAAGTAAAACTAAGTCAGCCTTTTGATCCCATATAAATACAGCAACAGTGAAACACATCCAACAGAAACCATTTGCTTAATCTTTCTCCCTGCTATAAGAAATGCAATATATTTCCCTTAAAATTCATCATTGAAGATATGCTTGACAAAGCCTTTAAAACAAACCAAATCAAAGTCTTAATAAGATCCTAAAGATCATGGATTCAATTCTTTCCAATGAAATTCAAGAATAAATTTCAAAGCATATTTACAGAGTCTTCTTTTCAATAAATATTCAGTTTTGAGAAGGAAATGCATATGGAATGTAAAGCCTTCAAGAATCAATCTGTGGTTGTTAACCTCTAAGAAATGTAAGTGAGAAGCAAGGCTCAAGTTTGCAACAGTGAGGATAACCAAGTGCTGAAGAGAAACACCAGGGGGAATTGTGGATTCTCCATTTCCTTCGGCCCTAAATTAAGTCTACATATGTTCTGGTGGATGCTCTTTAATAAAATAAAAGTTTCTGTGTCTCATTATAAATCCATGAGAGTGGAAACTATACAAGAATTTAGGCTAACTGACCCAGCAGGTCCCTCTGGACTGAGCAGATCACAGATTTTATCTGTGAATAACATACCAAGCTACATACAGTCCCACTGAAAATTAATGAGCTTATCTATATGTAAGGCTTTACTTGAAAGAAAGGAGAGTTCAACCTGTTTTTCTGTAGAGGAAATGCTTCACATACCTGCAGACCATTATCAAGCTTATGGGGCAGCACTTACAATACATTAAAAATTGCCTGTCTCTTTTTGTACTGGAAAATCCAGATACCTCCAGACTTCAGAACTACCTGTGAGTGAGATGGGATAAACTCATCGACTCAATTTGCAAGCCAAACTGCTTGTAGAGATGTAAATGCTAGATCCCCAAAATCTCTTGAAATCAGTAGATTTCTGGCATTTAAAGCAGGAGGTACAAAAGCCTTCTTTTAAAAAAGTTATTATTTTGAAAAGAACAATTTAAGCCTGAACAGAGTAGGAAGCTAGTATGAATAATATAGTTTTCATATCCTGTTTACACCTGAATGTTGAAACCTCTACCTTGAGGTCACCACTCCACTGGAGGTCAGGTGAAAATGGTCAGTGTGACAGTCTTGAGGTCACATTGTAACACTTTACACAGAGGTGGTGACACTGATGACTTCAGTCCTTCCCAGGGACTTTTTTTGAAATGCCTGTGCTGGTTGCACATGGAGGCTGAGCAGAAGGGGAACCAACACCTTACAGCCTGTGGCACCTAGGGGAGGTCTGAGGCTGAATTCAGAGCAAAGGATGCTCCTGGCAGGCAGCAAAAATGCTTCCAGCAGAAGGGACTCTTAATTTGGAAAATCCCTTGCACTGCCAGTTTACAATAGGGACTGTTAGACTGCATAATTCATACGCAGTAGGGGAAAAAAAAAACCCCAAACCCAGTATGATCAGAGCTTAGGTTGGGAATGTTTGAATTCCTGACGCATTGCTGAAGCCTCTCTGGAGCTCAGCTATATAATGGAATCTTTATCAGGCCATCAACCAATTGTGATACTTATCTGCACAGCCTTGCATTTTGGGTTAAGTGATAATCCATCAAGGCTGGAAATCATTGTGTACTTTTTAAGTTGCCTACTTCATTACTGCAAGCTGACAGCTGGATGGATTTGTTAGCACTAGAAATATTTGTCCCAGACACAAAGAGCAGGTTCCTAATATACGATATTATGATATTTTCTTTCAAGTATTCAGCATGCCTGTAGTTTAATCTAGGTCTCATTTATGATATTCATTTACTTGGCAAACTATTCAGATTATGAAATCTATCTTTATTTGTTCCAGATTCCAGCCTCATTTCATGCATAATATGACCAAATAATATATAACAATGACGACAGTGTTCATCTTACATCATAATGGCTGTTAAAAGCAGAGAAAATTGCCATTTTATAAATGCACAGGTCTCTGCTTTAGTTTGTAAAAGGTAAAAATGGCAAAGCCTAAGTACTTTAAATGACAATTGAGGTAACTAGCTTCTTGTGGGTCATGTTGCCAGGATTTTTTTGGTGGTTAGACTGCATTAGTGCTGTGCACATTGCCTTGAGGATTACCCTTGGATTGATATTACAACTACAAAACATCTTTTAAAAGGATATGAGAACTGGAAATTCCACACAGAAGCACTTGGGTTTGATTTTGGTCTGCTCACAACAGACATCAGGCTATTTCCATTTTTCAGCATGTAGTGATAACGAAGTTTCATATTTAGTTTCACACTGCATGAAAAAGCACCTCCTTCCATAGCCAAATTCTGCTGCTACTTACTGCCCTGCTGCCTTATTTCCTCTGAGACACAGGAAGATATCTTCTGTGGGTGCACCAATACCCAAAATTCCTAGGCCTAACTTCAAAAGGAAAACAAAAAGAAAAAAAAAAGATGATTTTCATACTATGTTTTCACAGCCTCTTGCTTGGACCCAGCATGGTTTTGCTCTATGACCACCATGCATGTGAACATGTACTGTTTGTCATGATTCCAATTCTGTGAGGGCATACTTAGAAATCTGTAGGAATCCAGCCAATAAAGTATGAAACTGCGTAGGGTTGGGTTTGTTTTTTTGTTGGTTTTTTTTTTTTTAAATCTTCTTGTTTGTTTTGGGTTGGTTTTTTTGGGAGGGGGATGTTGAAAAGGGAGTGGTCTAATTTTTTTTTCTTTTTTTTTTTTTTTTCCCAGTTTATATTATAAGAAGTTTTTTCCTGGCTCTGTAACAGACCTAAAAACCAAAGAGCTCTTTGAGTTAGAACAGATGCTACAATCTCCTCTGTTGATCTTAAATCTGTGAGTTTTGAGCATTCGCAGCACTAATTGCACCACCAAACCTGACTAGTGGGATGAAACCCTAATTAAATGTTTCAGAAAAGGAACAAATACTGTGTAACCCCTAAAATGGCCACTGAGGACTACTAAGCCTCATGAAAATATCATTGTAGAACTTAAGGAACTCCAAGTCCTGTTCACAACAGGTATATTTTGATATAAAATCATTTCAACTGTTACTCAATATATAATGGTACTGAAAGAAATCAGTATCAAATCAAGCGATGGTAGTTTTTGAAAGATGGGTGATGAAGACTTACTTGAATGTCCAATGGGAAAAAAAAAAAATCTAAGGAACTGTTGTTTGAATCTCAAATGATTTGGCCTTCTGAGAAATCTAGACCTTGGATAAGCCAGTAGGAGACTAGTGTAAAAGTAGGGACAAAGAAGAAACAAAAACCAGACAGTCTTAATTTTCCTACACAGTTTGAATAAAACCAGCCACAAATTAGATTTTATGTTACTGCTACAGCTATAATGAACTGGCTTTTAGCTTGTTGTCATAGGAAAGTGCTTTTAACATTAGACAATGACAATTTTTATTACCAGAGCTGAATGCAATAAGCACTCACAACTATATTTAAAGTGTAACTCTACCCTTACCTCCTTTGCCCCTCACATATTCTATAGCTTTTTCTTGCTTTGCTGCTTCTGTCTTTGGCAATATCTCAACCTGCCAAGTTATATTAATCAGGTTATGTGAAAGAAAAATAAAATCACAAGGAAAGAGCTGGTAAGGTTTAGCATTTTTTGATAGGAAAAATATGAGGACTACAAGTACTGTCCAAGTAGTTTCTGCATTTAAGTTGCCTATAATGAAAGAGTTATTCTAGTAGGGTTGGTTTTGTTTTTTTTTATCTTAATAGACACTTCATGATAAAAATAGGAAAAAAGAGTGAGTAATGTAATTTTACAGCTAAGATAGTTGTTATTTATGCTATTAAATAGAAATATTCACTCTTAAAGTCACAATAGTTTTAAAAATGATTACATCCTCAAACCCTTCCTTATGCCACTGTAAACTCCTCTTCTAAATTTAGCTCCACAGATTTCCGTTGAGAAATCTTTATTTTATACCAGAGCCAAACCCAATAAAAGCCAAGTGGATTATAATAAGGCAAGGATTTCATTCATATATAAATGCGTACATTTATATATCCCTTGGCTTTGTGGTCACCCTGACAAACAAACTCTTGATCTCCCCAGCACAGCTGCCTGGGAGCAGCATCTTGTCTGTGCTGTGAACAACAACTTCTGGAGATGTTTTTAGGCATTGCTATATAAAGCTTGGAGCATTCTGGTACAGTCATCATGCCAGTGAGTCAGCTGAGCCTGAATCACTCTGATGCGTGCCATCGAACTGAATGGATCTGTCTTTTCAGATTGGGATGCTCTTGCAATGTGGCATTTGCACCTATCTGCTGGTGGTGGTGATGAGATTTCAGTCTTCAATAATAAGTAAAAATAAACAAGTTTTATAATCTCCTTGACTTTTTCTTTTTTTTTGTTCCTTGGTAGAAATAGGATTTAAAAAAGTTCTGTTTATGTGTGTGTGGGTGATTAACATAATGCCAGCCCGTAGGAAGGCTTTATGAACATTTGCGTGCACAAGCTTTTTCCCCCTGTGAATCCAGAAACTGACTTGAGGTGGCTTCTCCTAGAGTGATAATCACACTCCCTCTCCACCTACAGGACTTGGAAAGATTAGCACAGCACCACCTAAATTAACTTTACACTAACAAGGGATTTTTACAATGGAGGCACCCCTTGTTCCTCTACCGGGGCAAATCCACAACCTTCTGGTGCCTCTTCCCAGTCATAAAAGGCAACAATTGCATGGATCCATGCACAGCTTTCACAAATAACATTACATAAATCTGATAGAAAGACATCTACTCATACAGTGTATAATTATTCTTTCAGTAGTCCTCCAGATTTGCTGCTTCTCATACATTTTATTCTCATTTTGTCGTACATTCCTCATCACGGTTATTAGGCTTTAAGATACCCTTGACAAATATATAAAGGGCAATATTCTTCACTGGCATCAAATTATGTTTAGGGCTTTTTGAGTTAGTAGGTAATGTACCAGTAAAAGAATAATTAATTCCTGAAGGACTGAGCACAAAAACAAGCATATGTTTGTCTGAGAAAGTGAAAAGTTTGACTAAACAGGAAGTTTATGAATTATTATTCTGTCACCCAACTGGATCAGCAGCTTTTTTCATGTTGTTTACTAAATGCCAGGCAAATTAAGACAGCAATGGATCACACAGTTCTAGAATTAGCTGATGACTTTTGGAGAACTTTTTTCCCCATGAATTAAGGCTTTTGGTCATGAGGAGGTACAACCATCAGAAAGAAAAAGGCCTCAGATTCACAGATTCTGTTGGCTTTTTATATCCTGCTCTCATATGCCTGTAAAGACATCTCCTTGACCGGATGTGGAGTAACACATCCTCAAAGTGGACAATGTAAAAGTCATGCAGAACAAAGGAATGTCTTGTAAAAGCAATAATTTTAGAACAAAATTAGTGAAATCTCTCCAGTAAGTTTATGATGGCAGCTACTGGGGATCCAGTTCAAAGATATTATTAAATGGCATACACTACCTTATGTGTCCAAGAAAGAGAGGGGATGAGGGGACCTAAGGAGAGCACCTTGTCCCTTTCCCTCTGCCATGGGAAGCAAGCACTTTGAGAGAAAGCCAAGATGAAGGAAGTCACAGAACTTGGATAGCTGAATAACTAAAGTCACTTCCTCCCCTGCATGTACAAAGTGACTCCACTAAATGTCTTTGCCACTAATTCTGGGAATCATTTTCCTCATTGAACTTGGAAAATAACTCTTCATCACTGTCATACTGACTTCTTTTCTGAAAACAAAACCAAACAAACTGGTGCCTTCAGCTTCTTTGCAGAGCATATCTATAAATTTCCTGTCCTTGTTCTTTGATCTATTTGTGGTCATTTTTCAGTGTGACACCCCAAACCCCCCATTAAAAACAACACTGCAGTTGTCTTCCACTGCTGGATAAAACACCAATTACTTCAGCTTTGTCCTCATTTTTCATGATTAATTTCTTTATTTCTGTCTTTCATCTAGCATATTTCTAAATGCTATTGTTTTGTTAAATTTCTCACAACTTGCTCATTTCATTTTGCACCTGTTTCATGCCCCTTTTCCTGTTTCTTCCACACTGATATCTTCTATGATTTATGTTTATAGCAACCTCGTTTTGGTGTTTCAGTGAGGTTTGAGATCTTAGACTGTTAAAAAAGAACTTCATTAGTTTATTACGTGTGTTCTATTTTTTCTCTGCACTTGGATAAACTACCATTTTCTTTTCAATACAAGATTTTAAGGAAACAGCCCTCCCACACTCATTTGTCCCTTCGATTTTCTGCCCAAGACGCTGTATCTACCACTTCCTTGAGGTTGAAGTGGTCTCATCTTTTCAGCCATTTTGCTGCATTCACTTCTTTCTTTCTAGGAAAAGTGAGTTCTCATGTTTTAGCAATTTATCACTCAATTTTCCTGCTTTTGCTTTCAATTAAAGCAGCACCTCTGTAAGTGTAGCATCAAATTACATGCATTCTCCCATGTGTTAGAGCTGAAACTTAGAAGAGAGTTCTCCTGGTTTCAGATCTTTCTTTTGATGCTGGACACACAGATGGTGAAAATCAACACTCCACAGTCAAGAAAATGAAGCCCTAGACCACACTTAGGAGGTAAGACAATGCATCAAAAACATCAGAACAATCATAACAATGACATAGTTATGGCCACATAACAAGCAGAGGAAAACAATTCATTGAGGAAGATAATTCATTGAGGAAAACAATTCATTAAGGGCAGCAAATATCAGCACAGCACACCAAGAGCATCATCCTTCCCCGATGGGATCTCTCCAAGCTGGAAGCTTCTGCTGCTGCACACAAAACACTCTTTTTTAGAGACAATTCCTGTCATTCTTTTCCTCTTCAGGAAATGTTTCTTTTGCAACCACCTAGACCCATGAACACTGGGCTGTTTGCCATGGTCTAGCTTTCATTTTCTGAAGGAAAAGGACTGCTACAACACTTGCTCTCTTCATTAATACAACAACATCTGTTTCACATTAAACATAATATTAAGGATCAAAAAAAGTAATTTCAGGTTTGATGTCACTTTATCACATGAAGGCTGCATTATTAAACTATCAGTGCCCTATGGAGGAAGAAGCTGGGTGATCTGATACTGTCACAATCTTTATGCAATGGACCTGCAAGTTAGCTAAGGTTATTCTTGCAAGTTAGGCAGGTCACCACAACTGACCAATAACAACACTTCCAGATAGAAAAGATTTCATAACTGCCTGAACTTTCCTGGCCTACTTGAACCTCATCATGTGAATACTTGCAGTGTGGCAAAAGAACATAATTTCCTCTCTTCTTGTGCAATGAAAGCTTTCAAGACACCACAGAGGAACCCTCTGCCATTTCATTTACCATGACAGATTTGCATCTACTCAAAAGATGATAATCTGCAAAACCTTCTGCACACATCTTCCCTATTTAACAGTTATCTGATCAGCCACTGAATTCAAGAGTAAAATAACCTTCATATTTTGCTCATAAAGAAATGAAACACTACTAGAAACATTAGAAAAGCTGTAACAGATAAAACCCCAACAGATGGGGGTCAAGGAGGAGTTAGAGAACTTTTAGCTCATTTACTCTAGTTCTGGTGAGATAACAACACCCCTAAATTAGGAATGCCTTAAACTGTAAAAGGCTGACAAGGGTGATCCAAGGCAATGCCTCTTTGTTACCAAGCAAGATTTCATTGACAGTAATTCCAGTGCTGAGACACCTATCTTGTTTTAAATGGTAGCACCCAAAATAACCAGTCTTAAAAGGTCATGATTATTTAAAAATAGCTCACTTGCATTTTACATTAAAGTTAATTTACTAACCTTAAAAAATTAAATGCAAATGTATACAAATAATTTAAGCATCCTGTCAAAGTTCACATACACACTGCTAGAGCAACGACAACATTCAAGGTCATACGAAATCTTTCTTAACCCACTTATCACCCTGCGGATTATCCTGTTAAATACATATTGAACTAAAGCGCTTGCACTCTCTCTTTAGCAATTTCTATCCTTGTTAAAAAAAAAAAAAATCCAAGCTGTAATTTCCTATTTATCATGTGCTTTGCAGGCCATAACAAAGAAGGATACTGTACCTCTGATGCTGGTGGCTGATGCCGAGGTGGTTGTGCTGGCTGTTAAGGCTACATTGGTTGTGACTGTTGCAGTGGTAAGGGAGGGGATGACAGTAGTGGGAAGCAAAGTGTTGAAAACATCTGGTGAGTGGAAAAAAAAAACAAAAAACGAAATAAAATCATATCATGCAAACAAAGGAGAACCGTAACAGTGGTTTAATTTGTAAATACAAGCATGTTGAAAATGACCAAATTAAAACATGATTAACACAAATTATTACAGGTACAACAGAGTACCTTTAAATTCTTGACATTTATCACTCTCAATTTTTATAGTCAATCTTTGAGTACATGGAATTTAAAACTCTGTTAAAATGACCAAGTTTCCACAGAACTAGAGAGTGACAGTTTAAGTGACAAGAATCCATTTCTTCGCTGAGCCATTTTAAATGTCTCACATAGTCAAAATCATACACAGATGAAACATGCTGTGTCAGAGTGGGAGATGAAAAAAACAACATCATCATGCTAAAATAAACACACACATGTTAACGAGAAATGGCTGTATGTTAAAACACCCACTTTCAGACAGACTGAATGAAGGGAAAAAGGGGAGAAAATGCTACTAACTATAAGAGCTGCTTTTTCCGGATTGCTTTTCTTCTTCCCACACATTTGCTTAAGACACAGTTGTCTGCTAAGATCCAGAGCAGAGTACATTTCAAAATCTTTACCCTAATTATCAGGCACAGTCATCTTTCAGTCATCCTTGATGCTTAAAATTTATTGTTAGTACACATCAGTATTTTTCTAAAACAGCTTCAAACTAAAAATCAGAAATGCTAGTAAGACTATTAATAAAAAACCATGCATACAAGTCAGAAAAAATCCATATCCCTGATGACAACATCCTATAAAACCCTTCAGCTTTTGATCCAGCAAGTGCAGGTATGCCAGGATTGGGAACATGACTGCTGCAGAGGAACCAACCATGTCTGATGCAGAATGCTCCAGCAGAGAGCAGAACATAACCAGATGTACACACAGAAAACACGTTGATTGCACTGCCAAAAGCAATAAAGACCCAATAGGACTTTGCTTATAAGGTGATTGCAGGTTTTAAAGAACAAACAAACAAGATCTCTGAAGAGAACTAGAGAAAAGCACTTCCGTGAAGATATAAAAAGCATCTGACATTTTTCAGATTATTTATACCGCAGGTTTGAAAGGGAAGGACTCATTTCTCAGCAGTTGATGGTGAGTAACCCATTCCACACTGATTTCACTGAAAATATTTCTGAAGGGTGCTATTCAGTGCAGTAAAAGAGCAAAAAGCTGACCCACAATCTGTCTTCCCTTGCTGTGGAAAGAAATGCAATTGGTCCCTGAGCACCATCAATTCTGACTGAAATCAATGGAAGCTAAAGTAGCTCAGAGCTTTTCAGTATTGGGCCCTACAGAACACCCTTCAGACACAGGGTCCTTGAGCTCAGCATTGCCTAATTACTCTCTTAAGGCTTCAAAGTTGCATGCTTACCTTATTTCCATGCTGGATGACAGATTGTTTTCCAAGTTTAAAAATCTCCTTGTTAGTTAGCATCTATAAGTCACCTAAAATTTTCTGTATTACTCTAGTTCAGATAAAAAAATACCACTATGTTCTCTGGAATCTATACTCGTGGGATTTTCTACTTCTAAAGCCATCAGAAGACAGTGTAAGATCCCTGTTTCCTCTGTTTCCCTGTTTCCTCTGTTGTACACTGCTATTTAATCTAATTCTCAATATAAAATATTCTCAAGCCAGAAAAATTAGAACAGGCTTTTAAAAACCCCCACAGTTGTAGTCACATTAATCACCAGGAAAAATGATAATACTACCTGGATTGTGAGTGCCACAATAATTAAATAGAACTGAGTATAACAAGCATTACAAATAAATTAACATGTTAAAAAGATACATTTAACACGTACTGATCTAGGCAATTTCTTCTCATAAAGGGAAACTCCTTCCCTGATAAGCATCTCCTAAAAGTGAAATCAAACAGAAAAAAAAAAAAACCCAACCTACTTCATAAGGAGAGCAAAACCTTGTTTATTAGGAAAGCTTTACAAATCATTCTTGTACATAAAACTAATTAGTGTGACTCATGGTTCCATTCATTATCTTTCATAAATGTACCAATTACTTAAGACTGCAGTGACAAGTTATGGGTTTATGGCAGTGCTATCCATTCTGCAAGCACATTGTTTACCTATTTTACCAAATAATATCTTACATGAGTCACAGGTGAACTCAGAACTTGACTGCTTTCTGGTTTCTCTTCTGATAAAAGCATTTCAAACAAGATTCCTTATTTTAAATGGAAGGCTACCTAAAAAACGTTCTAGCTAACAAGAACTAGGATATGTCAGCATTTTAATAAAGATGTGTTCTCATCAGATTAAGAATAATGAAAACTTGTGCAGAAATTAGTTTCATGATGAAAGTAATAAACCGATGCCAAACATCAAAATGGCAGCCTGGCAGAAGCCACAAAGGAAAACTATCTTTTCAAAAGGGATAGAAATACAAGGAATAGCATTCAGTTTGTTTCTTTCTTTGCAGAGTGAGGTGAAATTCAATGTGCAAATGACTGCAGTCTGTCTGCCTTGTCCACAGCATTACAAGGACTTGCTCTTCAAGACCACAGCACAAGAGTGAAATCAGGAATCAGCAACCTGAGGAGCACTACATTGCCCAGCTAATGAAATCTGAGTCTGTTCTGGACACTAGAACAGTTTGGTTTGTACCAGCTCAGGTTCAAGGCTCTGCCTAGTAGAATTACTTCACTGACAACATCAGTCTGCAACAGGAATGTGCAAAGTAACCAAACAGCTCATAGCCCTCCAGACAACACTTTTTAGAATGGTTGCACCATATCTCATCCTTAAATCCTGCTTTGGACAGCCCAGATCCAGACACAGCATTCTGAAATGATCCCCATGTTGAAAAGACTTGTTGGGTGCCAGCTGAGTCTGACAGAAAGGCTCCTATCAGTTCTTCCAAGATTTATGGATTCTCATGAGAACTTTGCCTTGAAAAGGCTTTTGCATGAGAGAATACAGAATATACAGTTCAGGAAAAAAACCATATCAGAAGTGATGCACAGTGCTCCTCTGTCTCTCATCGTGCATTGCAGGTGTAAGGGGTAAATGGATTTGGAAGTTCCCAAAATCACACAGACTACAGATAAAAAAAATGATACTTAACAGCACAGGCTTCTGCTTAAACCAAATGGATCACTGTGCTTCATAGAGGGTGTGCTGGTTCATTTCACGCCAGCAAAGGGAATTACAATTTGACCTGTTTCTAGTTCAGCAGGACTTTTGGTATTTTTATTTTTTAATGCAAAGCAAACCTATCCTATATCACTAGTGAGGCACACATTGTCATCCAGAGTTCCCTGCTGGCAGCTGCTCAGAATGTGCCATCAAAGGGACTATGTAGATTTGTCCTCTTGAGCTTTCAGGAAGGATCTTAAAAGAATAAATTTGCAGATTTCTGCCCAAGAAATCTGTGGTGGAGTGAAACTTTATTCCACTTCCTTGTCTGCAACTTCTGATTCTAGCTGTACACAATGATCAGCTGAAAATGAATTTTTGTTTATGCCTCTCATGCCATTAAATACCAAGGATCATTATGACCAAGAGACCTTGCAGAGCAGAACTTTTTAATTCAAGTAGCCATACCCAAATCAGTGCACCAGATTGCCATTTCAATAATACTAAGGTATTAATCCTTAGCCTCCTGTGAAGCAGAAAATAGCTATATTTTGCAGATGGGGAACCAAAGAAGATAGAAAAGCCATGCTCAGAGATCTAGAAGTCTAGCAATAATTGTCTCCATTAATTTTGAAACCTGACTTCTAAACTGGATGTTTGCTGACAGTCAGATATTCAGTCCAAAATCCAATAATGTAATTAAGTTGGTATTAATTTCATCCCGTTGCTAGCTTGGAAATGCAAACAATTCATGGAGAACTAATTGTTTCCAAAAAAGCTGTTGGAAATAGAAAAGGAGTTGACCTTCATGCCAAGGGGCTCCCAAGGACTCCATTCCCAACTCTTTGTCACTTATGTTCTGCAGGAGATACAGGTGAGGCTTGAACTGCATATTCAATATATTCAGTTGTACAACCTCGGCTCAGAGCAGTATCGAGCCCCACCTGATCAAAATTTCCTGTTTGCCTCTCCTTCTGCCTTGAATTGATGCTGCCTTCTCCTTGCTGAGGCAGAAGACATCCATCCATTTAAGTGCAGGGAGCCTGGATAATTTACTCTCACTGCCAATTTGGCCCTAAGCATTTTTACTCTCCATTTCCAAAGAAATGAGAAATGGTTCTGTTTGGTTTAGCGGGCTTATGTGAAAGATAGATCTGACCTATTGAAAATATTTGACTTTTTTTGGTAAAAACACAACCGATATTTTGACATGACTGAGCACAAATCAGACAACAATAGCAGCAGTTGATAAAAATGTAAAGGCTTTTGTTTCAAGCCTGACAAAGGCTGACAGAAAAATTAAAGGACAGAGTGATAATGATGGATGGTCCTTGCTGTATTTTGACTGAGAATGAAAGAAATTTTAAGTGGTAAACTGAACTGAGTGATGACCTACCTGGGAAACAATCTCACTACTCTGTGAAAAATTTAATCAGTCTGTGGTATGTAGCACTAAATAATTTAGCAAGGTTTTGAATTCAAAGGGAGCTGCATTTACCTTGCTCCAAGAAAATGGGATTGAACAAAAGAATCACTCAGCTTGAACATCATGTGCCAATAGCTCCTTAGCACTTAGACTGAATGATCACGAATGCTCATGGACATGAGGTCAAGGGGTTCTTTTTACTAATTGATTCAGATTTATGAAACTCTGAAATGGCAATTATGTGCTTGACATTTTTGCTAGCAAATCAGATGTCATTAAAAATATCCAAACCCTTTTAACAAAAGCTCCATGTAGATCTATACCTTTAGTTATACCAACAAAGTCTTCTGGCGGATCAGTTCATATTGCAAGGCATTCAGCTGGGCTAAAATGGCTGGAAGCTCAGAGAGAAAATAAAATAAATTCACGTAGTCCCAGAATTGTAAGACATTTCATGGGCCTGTAGATGTTATTACACGTTAAAAGATGTGAGACATCTCATTAAAGTTTGATTAAACATAATTCAGTTGCACAGGGAGAGAAAAAACCCAAACTGCTAAGAAATCCTACAATTTTGATTCTGCTTCTCTTTTTCCTTAAATGAAGAACTGGAAAGAACAATAGTTTTATTATAGAAAGTTCTATAGTTTGCTGGCTGCCTTGTGGTTTGTTTGGGGTTTTTTCCCTATTTCAAAAGCTATAGGCTTCAGTATAAAATGAAGAAGGATGAAGTATTAAAAATTACAGCAAAAAAAGCCTGTTTCCTTCTGTTCTCAAAAAGACAAGCAATTAACTGAAATCTACACATCCCTGGCACAAATTCTGTTGTTAGAAAGTTAAGAATATAACTCAAAAGAACAAAACCCATTTCAATATTAGTACCTAGTACTGGCAGAATGGTGTTATCCCAAATGACTTAAAATGAGGGTCTGATATTACACTGTGGCACATTTTACAACACATGCTCTGACCAGAATTACTTATGACAAAATAAAAAATGTGACGAATATGAAAAAACAAGGTGTAGCAGCAAGTTATTTCTGATTATGCCATCTCATTTGACATTGAAATATGAAGAAGAAGTTGGCTGCCCTGAATTGTTTAGGAAGAACTCCTCTAGTGAATATCTCATTTATTTTGTGCACCAGAGCAACAGCAGGACTCACAAAGACCACAGGTGTGTGAAAGGCAGATTTTGCACAGGTAAAGCCAGGTCAGGCTCGGGACAGAAGTGAGAGCTGCCAGAAAACAAGCAGCTGTGGATCTCAGGCAGCTGGCAAGGAGGAAGCAATGGGATGGAAGTGCCTCAGAGTGGTAGGAAGTGTGGCAAGGGAGGATATATTCTCAGGGCTGAGAGCAGTGACTGGATTTGACTTCTGTCTTCCCTCAAGATGCATCTGCCCAGATCCAGGTCAGCTCCTGGCTCTTGGCCAGCCCTGGGCCAGGCAGACAGGAGGGATATTTAGGGTATTTCAGTAAAACCCAGCTCTGCCACCTGCCATGGGGACCCTAACAAGCAGAAAATGCCAAGTGGAGGCAGAGCACACACTTCCCTTTGCACAGATCAGAATCTGAGATGTAGCGGACACTGGGATTAAGTGCTTTATAAAGCTCATGGGGACTGGCCAAAAATTCAGAGTAGCAGTTAACACAAAAAGGAAAGGGCTTTTTTTTCTTTTTCTTTTTTTTTTTTTTTTTTAATGGATATTAAAACATGACCTTCCTGCACAGCACCAGACATTGTCACAAATATGTTTTTGTCACCTGGAGACTGGGGCAGTCTGCTGCACACACACTGGTGGAGCTGCACAGAGGGAGCCCAGGAAACCTGAATCCAGCATTTCACGGGAAAGCATCTCACATGAACATTTGAGAATTGAAAGCACTGGTGGCTCGTGGCTTTCACAATGTCAGGTGTGACCTTCCAAGCCCTCAGTGCTTACTTTAGGGATGGTTTTGCTCCCCGCAGCACTCCACTGAATCTGCTATCAGCAAAAGCACTCTGGCTGCAGCTCCCTTGGAACAGAGAGAGGAGTTTGCAATGAAGGCCTGGAGATGCTGGAACACGCTCCCATCTCGCCCTCAGCCACACTCATTGTTTGTCACCAGCCCAGCCATTTAAAAGCTCCCTGTCCCTGCTCTCAGTGGAGCAGAAGAATAAAAGGTGGCATAACGCACAATCTCACAATACCTTTACCTATTGCTGCTCAGTTTTTGGGGCAAAGATTGTATTATCTGCAACATTTGGGCTGTAGAGAGAGAATAGGCTGCAATGCCTTATCGCTTAATTTCTATTTGTGCTAAAACCAGGTGATACACACAGAACATAAAAGGACAAATTTGGCAAAATGATAACTTAACTAGGTGATTAGATATTGAAAATTAAGGTAGTGCAAGCAAAATTGAAATTCTCAAGTAGGCAAGTTCTTTAATGCTGAAGAATCTGTTTTCAAGCCCTCTAAGTTTTACTTTATAAATGGTTATTAGCGCAAGATTTACCTCTAAGGACAAACCACACCAAGTACTCAACAGAAAGATTAATCTTTGCTGTTCTGGTGTTTTACAAATATAATACATACTGCAAATTACTCCAGAAGTACTGTAAGACGTAATTTTTTCCTCATACTTAGCATAAGTTTTGCTAGCACTTAAAAAAGTTCTTTCCAATTCAATAGCAGTAATAATAACAGAACCTGTTATTTTAAAGGAGTCTGTCTTGTAGAAAAACCTCATCCAGCTCATTAAAGTAGCTACTAATACTGCACTGAAGCTTCTGCAACTTGCCTGAAAGAAATGAAGTAAAATTTGCAGAGCATGGAACAGACTAAGAAAAAGAAGTTTTGTACTTCAACATTTTAAATGAAAATGTAAACTTTTAGAGTGTTGTTTGAGACTGCAGCATCAAATTAAGATGCTTTACTTACAAAAAGGCATCTCTGTGTATATCTTGATTTTGTACACACCTCTACATTAATAAATACAGACACAGTAAAGAATGGATCTCTGCCTTGAGGATCTGTAAGACCATTATTTGGGCAGTACAGACCAAACTTTAGGAAAAAAGAGATAGCATTATTTCCATTTCACAGCTGGGGAAACAAACACAGAAGAATTAAGTGGAATGTCTACTATTTTACAGACTTCTGAGCCTGACAGGGGAGTTCAGAACAGATCTCCTGAGGCTCATTTTAATCCTCTGCTAAAAAAAAAAAAAAACCAAACCAAAAAAACCAACAAAAAAAACCCCAAAAAATGAAAACCACAAAAGAAAACAAAACCTCTCAAAATTGCATTTAAAAAAGCAGTTATCCTTATACCTGCAGTGCCAATTTCACTGCATTCAGGACAAAATGTTGCCACAAAAGCCACCAAACATCTTGTATGAATAAAGCCAGCACAATTTTCCCCAGAAGCACACCATTCTATCACTATTAATATGGTGTTCTAGGCCCATTGCCACTGCTTAAAAATCACATTAAGGCTGTGATGTTCATTTTTATTCTTTTTAAGTAAGCAGACAAGCCATATTTCCTTGTTTTTCCAAGCCATAAAATAGGAGTATTCAAAATTAAATGAAATAAAGTACCGGCAGCTGGCCCTTGAAAACCTATAAGGAAAAGCCAGTGCACAATACAAATTCAGACACCAGCAGCCTTGAACAAAGATGACAGCTTTCTCAGAATGACACTTGACTCCTGCTCACACAAAAAAATTATTTCAAAAGGCTTAGCCAGAATTGCACTGAGAAGAAGGTAAAGAGAATTTTCCAAAATTTCGTTATTATGGGGACATGTGCTGAAACCAAATGGAGGTAAACAGATTGCTGATCTCTATTTTATTACAGTTGCTTCTTTCATTTCCCAGAGAAATCCAGGGCAAATCATTGAAGTTGCTTAAACAACTCCAAACTTACTGCAATAATTCTAAGGTTAGTAAAGAGAGATAACAGGGACTGCCATTTATTTTAAATAAGTTTATTTCAAAATAAAATCAAAGGGTCCAACACTCAGCTGAAAAGCTTTATCACAGTGGGGTTGCTGTATCTTATTGAAAATCACTTTGGGAGAGTGAATGACACTTTGCAACCTAAAACATAGATGTCTGCACTTCATTGCACTGTCTTTGACTAACACACTTAATTCTCTCATTCCTATCACCTGCAAAAATAAGGCCCTACCTTTCTAGCTGTCAATCTCTTATGTTTCGTTTTATGGGGTTTTTTTGTGGTTTTGTTTTGGTTTTGGTTGGGTTTTTTTTGTTTGTTTTTGGGAGTTTGTTTTTTGTTTTTTTCCCAAAAGAGTTCTATACATGTAGATGAATTCCTGCCATGACTCTTTGGCTTTGTGTAACACCTAACTATGAATGGTGGAATACATGCAATACTGTCAAGTATTAGAAAGATGTTAGAAACATTAATGGTTTGAGATGAGCTCATTATCTACTTCTCTCTGAGGCTCATCTTCACATGTAACCAGAGATCTCAGATACCAAAGTTCTCAAAGCTGTCTAAGAAAGATGCATATTTCTTGCAGAAGGTTTCTGTGTCTCTCTCAGCCTCCAAGGCATTTCTATCCATCTCCAAGAGGGTTCAAATCTCAGCTGGAACAAAGCACAGTTCTGGTGTATCACCTGGCATGACCAATTGTCATTTTTTTGCAGTATCACTTAGATAATGTTCTATTTTCTTCCCAGTGAAACACTGAGGAACCTTTTCTCAAAAGAAAGGTAAGCTGTGGAAGCACCATGTGAGAAAAGACAGAGACAGGATACCCTTATCTCCATTCCACCACCTCATGGTGTAGGAAAGGCTCCAATTTGGAAAAATCACTAAATCACTTTAATATTGTCTTTATGGTTTGAGTTTCCTGAATAATAAATTATCTAGATGGAAACAGAAGATCAGCAGCAACTGTTACATTATAACTTTATCATCAGTCTCAAGTGAAATTATTGAGCTGATATTTTCTTCATGAAGACTGCATATGATGTTCATAGACATGGTAATTTTACAAGCTGGCATCTCAAAAAAAAAGGCTCAGTTGAGGTAAAGTTCAGGAAATTTGGGGGTAGAAGACATAGCAAAAGGTGAAAAATTAGAGAGCAAGCTTTGCTACTACAGCAATTCAGTGATAACAAACTCAACAGCCTGATCTAGAAATACACAGCACTGAAGGTCAGTTAAAACAAAAAAGTGTTTTCCAAAAAAACAAGACTGATATATTTGGTATCCACACAACCTTTTCCTTTTCAGAAATCCCATAAGAAGTATGACATTGGCCAATAATATGTGCACAAAGAAAATTAAATGTTGTCAAGAGTTGTGTGCTATTAAAGACATTATCCAAAACCACAGGTTTTAGAGCTCAGAAAACATCTATTCAAATAGGAAGGAGCTATACATATTAGAATATATTGTTAAAGGTTATTTTGATTTACTGTTATTGTTATACTGTTAAAGGGCTTGGGGAGAGATTTCCTGCTGCTGAAATATTCTGATTTTAATTATTTCAATGAGTACTCCAGTAAGAAATTAAAAAGTAATGAAAAATTCTTTTGTATGTTATGTAAGAAAATCACTTCATTTAAAAAGTTTTGTTTCATGAAGAAACTGTACTTTAATGCACAAATGTAGAAGTGTCAAACGCATTCCCCAAAAGTGTTCGTGTGGTTTGGAATGTTATTTTCTTGACCTTTCCAAAATACTTTTAAGCTTATCTGGAAAAAAAATTTGTATCTTATTTTTCTAAAGTCACCATAAATGAAGACAGATCAATCCACACAGCTCAGCTGTACACCCCACTATTCGAGTATTTATCAACAAAAAGCAATTTCAAAGTAGCTGCCTTGAGAGTGTTCAGGGATAATAGCTGGACAATTCATCCATAAAATTAAGCCAACAACTCCACCATAAGTTTCTTGACAGACTTCTCACACCTGAAAATGTCAACTAAACACTTTTCTTCTTCAGCCCAGTAATAAAAGCTCTGTTACACAATGATTTCTTGACTCATCTGACTCCAGGGAATTTATCTGCATTGTGCTTTAAGGTCTGGACAACCTCTTCTAGGGCAACCAAGAGTCTTCTGGAGAAGTCAGCTTTAATATTATGATAATGATTAAATCCCTTAATGTCATTTTAGAACATTGATGTAAAATTGGAGTATTTCAAGACAATTTGAAGGGCTATGCTTTGAAGAAGATAGCCTGGGGGCAAGGAAGGCTTTTGAGACCAAGAAAGTATTCATGAGCAGGCTTTTATTTATTTATTTTCCAACTGAAAACTCAGGTTCCTTTTTCTGAGAGTTACCTTCTGTACTTTTTAATCTATTTTTACTTATAAATTGGGAATAGAAGAAACTTTTCACCTCTGTTTTAAGGACTCAAAACTGAGACTTTTAATTCAAACAAAGATACAAAAAAAAGAAAAATCTCAAAACCAAAAGGCACAGGTAGTCACACACACTGAATTGCTAATTAAGTCCTAAGAAATCTGAATCTCATATCCTTGATATGCCTTGATTGCTGTAAGGACAATGTTGGGGTTTTTCTATCAAAACCAACCACTATTTTAGCTATAAATGTTATTATTGTTACATCACACCACAGCTCTGCTCAATGCCCTTTTTGCAAAGCCCAAGCTTTGTTCACGATAAAGGCTGGATTTTCCCACAAGCAAAACAAGTTTTTTCTCTGAGCTGTGTGTGTGTAAATGAGACATTTCAACACAGAAAATTTTAAAGGAGCAAACTTTAGAAATTGTCCAGTTACTTCAACTTGTAGGATCTTAACTCATCGTCTTACTGATGAGTGTGCTGCTCCACAAGGATGCTGCTTCCTTTCCTTCCCAGAATTTTTAGGTGGTTTTTGTTATATATTTATGAAGATAAAAGGCCCAAAAACACTGCACAAGATTTACCAGAGATCTCTAGTGAAAACATTTGCAAACTGAAAGATCTATTGCCCATTCACTAAGCTTTGTTTTGAAAGAAAGCAGAAAATATCCTCACATCAGTGTTCTTTCCATTTACTGCTCTACTCAGTTTCTACTTTTGTAAAGACATATGTGCAAGTGATTTAGAGAAATAAAGGAAAGAGAGGGGCCCTGATGAGAACATCACAACATAAATTAAATGCAATAAAAATCTGATTGTGGGCAAATAAAAGGACAAAGACAAAAGAATCTAGACCAGACAGAGGTAGATGAGTTGGTTCAATTTCATGTGTTTTGGATTCCACAGAGTTTCCACTAAAAAGAAAAAAACAAATATATAGATATACCAGTGGAATAATTGTTAGGCACAGAAGGTGAACCTCTGTAAATATATTTAGAGGTAGGATTTAATAAACTAAAGTGTCTGGTGCAAATTTCACGAAGTGTTGTTCGAGACATGGAGTACAGTCAATCACAGAGACTTAGAACCAGACCAAAAAATGAAGAAAAAAGATGGAAAAAAAATAAGACCATGAAATAAGGAGAATGGATACAAGGGACAAGATTGCAGGAAATGCAGAGTTTAAGATCATAATTAATGAGAAATTGAGACCAATGTGGAAATACTTGAGAATCTGTTGAAGGGAAGCAGCACAAATATAATTTTGAATACAAACTTCCAGCACAGACAGCAAAAGAGGTCAAAAAGCTTGTGAGTTTTGAAAGTGAAGAGATCAAGCATCTAGGCTTAAACAAACAAAAGAGAATACTTTCCCCTCAAAGCACACAACTAAATTCAGGATCTTGTTGCCACAGGTTACTGTGGAAGCTAAAATGACAAATGTTTTGAAATGGGACTGGACAAGCAGGTGGAATATAGATAATGTTATAATGAGGAAAGGTGCAGTGGAACCTCTGGTCTCACACATTACAGAAGATCTATTTGAAAGCATATTTCAAAATACTACTGCGGATGTAACTCAGTCTTTCAGTTGCTTTTATTTGCAAAAAAACAGCTTGCCCAAGGAAAAAAAAATACAAAATTGAGAGGCTGAAGACAAAGGAATATGTTATGGGACATTTTATTCGCTGGAGATCCTAAGTAACTGGCTCAAATGCTTTCCACTGTAGTTATAATTTGGGCAGTAAGAACTGCCTTGACCATCCACAGCTGCTGATTCATGTTCATTTCCATGCTGCTCTCCTAGATAATTGCTACACAACACATTACAGCTCTGAATATTTCAATTAATTTAATGCCTGGCTGTAGATTGGCACATCAGGATATCCCACTGAGGCTCTCTATTTCAAATAGGGCAGCAAATTATCAACTGCTGCTGTTCCCACCAAGGTTTCTCAACGACATGGACTTGTGTCACTCACCCCAAGGCGGTGTTGAGCTGAGCCTGGCAGGGACACCCAGAGGTGACAAACTACTCCTGCAAACACAGCAGCTGTGTCTTCAGGTTGATTGTGATGGAACACCTCCACCCTCAACTCCAGCTAAATCACTGCAGTTATTACTGAAGCCTGGCAAGCAGAGTCCATGTTTTTGGGTTGAGCAACACGAGTTTGACAGTTTGCTCTGTTTGCTGATGATTAATGACTAGTATTTGGACAAAGGTAAACAAAAATTCTTAATAAATTGGAAGAGAGTGAAAATTGCCTGGGGCCCATTACCAAAGAAAGGGTGTAATATATCTAGCCAGAATGTGCACTTCTAAAGCACTAAGCTTGCCAATTAGAATACAGAAATGACAACAGCTACAGGCATTAAAGCCTGAGCCTTTGTTACTGCATGAAACAAATGTTTGAGCAAACTACATGTCTCGCCTTTGTACTTCTGCCTATAAACCCTGACTTTGTACCCACCTTGCTGCTTCACAGAGTACTTTTTGACATTTATTATTAACAATAAATGTTAAGAAAAATGAAATTAGCAGTCACATTGATTCAGCAAAGCAGCATGAGCATATTTAATAGCCCAAGCCTTTAACCTTATTCAAATAGATTCAATTTCTCTGAAGTCTAGTTTCTTTAATTATACAAAAAAAATCTAAAGATAATTTTAATGTTATCAGATACTAATTGTATTGGACAGATTGCCATTCATCTGCTTACATCAATATTTATTTCCACTGCAATCACTGAACAGAAAAACAGTATCACCTCATCATCACTCACAGTGGAACAAATACTACTCTTCTGTATAATTCTGCATTTATGTTGGTCCAGTTAAAGGCATGAGACACTCTTTGTTTGTATAATTAATATAAATAGTTTGCTTACCCTTAATCTCTAATTATAATAAACTATATTTTCCATTTTTAGGCAATCTTCTCTCTGCACCAAAGCTGTCTAAATCTTCCCTGTGTTAGGAAGATAACTCAAAAAGTTGGGAGAATTAGCAGATTGAATATCACTGCGGGGGGATTTCACAGAGGGGCGGGGGAAAGAAGATAAACCAGATGAAGATTTTACACCATTAACAAACAGAAAGAGATAAAAATCTGTTGAAGTGAAGAAAGAAAGGAATAAAAAGCATACAAATCACAGCACACATAAGAAAAAGAAAGCTGTGAATCATGCTGCACTTCCCTGCCTCTGCAGAGGATTCCTTCCATCGATGTCCCCTCTTTGCTCACACAAGCTCATGAGGAAAATCTGGCATGTACCTTGTCTTAGAAACCTGACATTCAAGGTAAGAAGTCATGATAAATGAGCTCTAACAAAGGAGTAGGACAAAGAATTACATCAACACATTCAGCACAGGGGAAGGGATGTGGAGAAATCAAAGGATGCCCCCAGATATATTTAGGAAGATAAAAAAATATATCCTTTATTAAATAGAAGGATGCATCTCAGAAAATGATAAAAAGTAGGTTTTCTAGCCCCCAGAGAGAGAGAAAAAATATTGTATAATTTTAGGAGGATTATGTTTCACTAGAGACATTCATGAATGTAATGAGCTAAAGAAGGGGTAAGGCTGCTTAAATTTATCTGTACAACTGATTGTGCTACACTTGATAAAATAATTGTGTCAGTCTCCTCTGTACTTAGAATAAACCTAATGACTCTGAACCCCAGTAAGTTGCTAAGTACTAAACATCATCTCATGCTCTGTCACATAACTCTCATTGTTTCAGAAACCTCAGAAGCACCTGACATTTACCTTCTCTAGCTCCAACGCTGGGATTGCAGAAATGCAATTAGGAAAACTCAGGTACTCATAACAGAAAAGGTCAGCAATGAGCAAGCTAAACCTGATAACATGCCTAATGTGCTGCCAAACATAACAGAATGCCTCCCTGATAATGAATGGTGTTACAGACTGCCAGGAAGTTGAAGCAAGATAATCAGATCAACAGGGGACATGCCACTGTGCAGAAGTGGAACTGGTGAAATATTCTTTGATAGATCTCTATTGCAGAGTCACCACTGATGGAAAAAGTCTCCCATAATTATAAAGGGCCATATTTTCAGAAATAATCACATAAATAAATTGGGCAGGAAACACAAATGACAGAAGTTTTCACATATGGTAAGTGCAGAAGCTGTTACCTCATCAAAGGCAGAGCACTTTGTGCCTGCAGCCAACAACCAACACCTCACCGCCTCTGGGATGCAAAAGACAGTTTTTCCTTTTCCTCTTCTTGTAGCAGCCAATGTAAGTAGAGGTTAGAGGGTTTAGTTTTTCTGGTTGTCTTGAACACAGGAATACTCACGCAGCAGCACAGATTCTGTGTTCCTCATGCAAAGATTTCCTCCTTACTTGTGTCACTAATCCTACATAAACTAATGGCGAACTTCAAGAAAAATGAAAAGTAATCTAAGTGTTTCTTTTGATAAATGACATTTCATCAACAGTGCCAATAAATACCTCATTACTGAAAGCAGCACTTACTAGAAGTTTTATGCCAAACACCTAGAGGCAGGTTAAACCTGTAGTGAAAAATGTTTCTGATGCCTTCCAACTGCCAAGGAAATGTATATTTGCTGTAGCCGAGTTAATCATGAGCAAATAAAATCTACATAATTGTCATGTCTATTTAAAGACTATAATTTGCAATAGATTTTTTCATTTTGTTGTGTCATAGTTATAAGAAATTGCATTAAAAAAAAAGAGGAAAAAATATCATCACAAACTAGAGTGGAACTTCTGCCTCTATATTCTCTTATATTAAAATTCAAATTACAGAAATAATAACCTTCCAGGATTTATCACATACATATCTTTGATAACAGAACATCATGCTTTGAGATGGCTAGATCCAAATTACAAGGCTTTATTAAAGGCAAATGCTAATTTTATATTATAGTTTCCCCTATAGCTGAGTTATGTCAATCTATTTCATGATCAATGTAGAAGGCAGCTTTTCTTTTCACTTGACACATATTGTTGCCTAATTTATTAGGGGGGGAGAAAGAAAATCAACCATAATTTAATGTGAACATTCCAACTTTTCCATTCCATTAGAAGTAGTATAATAGTAGGACATGACACAGTTTTGAGGTCTGACTGCAATGACAAGCCAGGTGATATCAGCTAACTTGTATGAGCTGAATTTCCTCAGCAGCAGGCTATAACTTGTGTGAATAATCTGATGTCCTGTCTTTGGTGGTCTATCAAAAGCTAAGCAGAAAACCTCAAGCACACATCTGTCTGATATTTGTCTTCATATTTCCTTTTGTAACCAGCTTTATCTTAACAGCTGGGCTTCAGGCAAGTATTTATAAAACAGTACTTAAATCCTACAAAACATTTTTACAGGTGTTTACTCAGCAAAAAGTTCACAGCATAAGTGAATATATTTTGTTCTAACTGTAAGAAGAGAGGTATGGCAATAAAAGAAAGACAAAACACTCCCCCCACAGCTAGATGACAGCATCAATAAAAGTGCAATATACTTCCAACTTTTTCTTGCTATTCTTTCCATAATGACCATAAGCAAGTGATTGTATCAGCTGGAAAAGTTATATTTGCATAAATGCACTAAGGAGAGCACACTCACCATGTACTATCAGGACATATTCTGTGCTGTTTCGGCCAATGGGATTTTTTGCTTCACATCGGTATGTGCCATTGTCTGTTTTGTTTAGGAAGCTGATGCTTAGAACCCTGCCATTGACAACCATTCTCTCTGGGTCTGGTAGTTCTCCACCATCCTTTGTCCACAGGACTGGCTCTGGCCTGTTGGATCCAAAGCAATGCATTTATTTTAGACACATGAAACACGGATATGCAACACGTACATCAGAGACAGCAGCATCAGAACATCATGAATAGTCACCTACCATCAAAGAATATACAATCATTATTTGAATTACTGCATCTAATGAACTGTCACTGCTACAGCCTTACCATCCTGGATGTGAAGTGCTAAAGAAAGTGAAAGAAAAAGCAGAGAAATAAGAAAGAAGGGAAATAAAGAAAAGAGAACGGTACTGCAACAGGCCAAGATCTTTCCTTAATGAAAAGATAGCTCTTGTGAGGTTTCAGGGCCCACAGATGCCTGGCAAGCTAAGTGCACACAGGATCAGGTAGGTGTAACTGGTTTGTAAATGCATTCTCAAATTCCCTAGGCCATTCAGATTTATGAGTGCACTTGCACGCACGGAATATTTTTCCTGAAGCAGGCATATCAGTCTCAAAGTAGCATGCGTTACACAATCTAAACTTGTTTCTGTTGCTGCATTGTGTCACAGCCCATCCCTTTCCCCACCCTTTCTGCATCCTCCCCGTAAATAATTCCTTGTTACACATGCTATCACAAGCAGTGTAAGATTTGACTTGAAATCCTGGATATTCTTCTCTCGGGAAGCTTTTTCTCTCGAGCCTGATGCACTCACACCAAACAGGCCAAAGGCAATGCCCTGGCAGGGATAACCTCTAGGCACCACAGGGAAGGGAGCTGGCCATCCTGCAGCTTCACAGACACCTTTCCACTGGCAAGTGATACCTAATTCCTTCATAAAGCCTCTCAAGAAGCTCCATGAGATCTGCCTAGCAGACAGCAGGATGTATTTATTACTGGCATGCAGCCTTTGCTTACGTCTAACAAGATATACTTTCAAATTTATGTGAGGGAAATCACCAGGAAGACAAGTCTGTAACTGGGAATGAAAGGTTGGTTTACTGAATCTTGTCTGTGTCACAGACAGAGCATCTCAGGCCCTTTTGCCCCAGTCACTTAAGCAGGATATTCACAGCCTGAGGATTCAATGCTAACTTGCTAGAAGCTGGGAGCTTTGTGCAGTACATCCCACATATCAATCTTGATCAAAATATGCAGTTGTATGACTAAGAAATAAACCAAAGTATAATATGCTGTTACAAAACTAGCAGCTGCCAAATTAGTCACCAGTCTTACTCAAGAAACACTTAATTTCACTAATATGAAGCAGGTGTTTGTTTAAAGCCTATTAGATATAATAAGTGCTAAGAAAAGGAATCAAACCTCAATACTTAAGGAGAAACCTTTAGCCAAAATGTGGTCTCACAAAGAGAAAAACAGTCCTAATGGCTGTAATGACATGCTTTTCTTTTGAGTTAGGCAAGACATATAAACAAAGGGATTTTTTCTGAAATGCACTTACTTCTATAAAATTAATATTAATTTTGAAAGAAAAATATTATAACTTACATTTATTTTGAAATATAAATTTATATACATTTTAGTAACATTTGGATGACACCCTGCTAAAATATTGTTGAACTTAAGACTGACTATTCTCTCAAGTTTTGATATTTTTCAGAAAACCATCTACTCAGAGAATAAAAGGAAGGGTTAAGAACTGATGGTGAAATAGGCCTCATTTATGTCTTGCCATTAATATATCTTAACACTCCTCCTAAGTGCCCCTTCATGAACTGATATCTAAATACCTATGATATCCAACGTACACACTTCCCTCCTGCTCAGTGCAAGCAGGGAATCCAGATGTCCGTGCTGGTGCAGAAACATTGCCCAGCAGAGTTCACAGCATTAAGGTGTGATTTGCTGTGATATGTTAAGGTGGATTTGTTCAATTTTCCAGCCAACTCTGCGTTGTTTCCCATTTACCAGCTTACTGTGGATCTGTAATCCCAGGAGCAGAGACTCTGAAACACTTCTGGTACAATGTGCACCATTACCTGCATGAATGGCGTGTTAAAGCAACTTCTGTGCAGCGGTAATTTATGGAACTTAGGTTTTAAATTGAAACTAGATGGCATATCCTAGGGGAAAACCTATAGGATAACAAATAAGTATGAAACGGAGCTGTAGATATAAATTATTCAGGGAGCTTTGTCACATTGTAATACACCAACTCCAGTCTTACACAGAGCACTTAGCTGCGGCTGCAAAACGATATGCGGCAGAAAAGCCACGGCTTAGGGAGAGACACATCTGCATTCTCTGGGTGTTGGGGAAGCTGCTGATCAACAGGGAGCATTCAGCCAGCCTGTGCTGTGTTTGTGGCAGCAGCAGAGCAATTCCTGGGCAGCAGGGCTGTGGTCAGCACATCTGGTGGCTGTGCACAGCTCCCGGACACTGTGGTGCCTAAAGCAGCAATTCTGTCACAGCTGCAGCATTAAATTCTGCCTGCGCTGCTGGGAAGCTTTGAGACACTTGGTCTAAATGATTCCCTGGTCAGGCAGGAGTGAGCTAAGAACAGGAGATGTCCTCATGCAGCCAGGCCATCAGCTGTGGGCATTCACAGCTGGGTGGTGTTTCAGGGAAGCACAGGAGTATTATATCAATTTTCTGCTGTCCACATCTCTTGTTCTCCTTCGTATCTAATTGTTTAGACCTGTTGTCTATGAATGTTGCTAATATCTTTTGGAATCTTCTTGTGATGTCCACCAACTCAGACTCCATAGCAATGAATTCTAGAAGTTTCCTACCTGCCATGCAAAATGGTATTTACTTTTATCTGTCTCACACTGATCTCCTAGAAGTTGCAATGAATATTGCAGCATATGGTGAGTAGCACTTCTTCACATAACCTTGGTGTAAGTTATGACAGCTTTGTACTTAGCAGGCCTCTCCCCCTTTTCCTCCGTTTGTTGGAATATGATACCTTCTGAGATTATCATCAGGGAAAAAAAAAGAAAAAAACAGCAAAGGAATCTTAACTTTAGAGCTTATTGGCTATTCTTTGATAATTGTCTTAGTAGCTTCATTGTCTAAAGCTGAAACACTGAAACAGCTTTCCTTCTCTGTCCCAAGGCACAGACGAGTGGGAATTCCCCAGTTTATCCTACTGAAACACATCCACAGGTGCAGACCCAGACAGAGGTTCTTTCTCTTACCCAGGATTTTGAAAGGGATGCTAAGGTTTGACATGCTAAAACACCAGGTAAATATGCACACTCGAATAGTGCACATTTTTCTCTGTTATATACATCTGTAATATTGTAAAATTTCAGCTTTTTTGCTTTTTTTTTTTTTTTAATACTAATGAGTTGCAATAACACTGTCAATTCCTGTGGGAACTGGAACAAACAAGGGTGTTCCCTCACCTTCCATTTGTGCTTCCTTTAGGTTGAATCACATTTACCAGTTTAACACCCATTTTTTCAGGATTTTCTGGGAATAAAAAATGAAAGAAGAAAGAAGTCTGTCCTCCCTTTTTTTTGCAGTATTGGATAACAGGTGCTTTTCTACACCCATGGTTTAATCCCTCCCACCTGCATGTGGTTAAGAGGAAATGAGCTGTGCTAACACTGAGACCCTGCTCTGGGTTGAAGGAGGGAGCAGAGCTGGGGCACCAAGTTGCTGTTTTCTTCCCAAAACCACAGCTCTGCTTCTGGCTTACTTATTCTAATTTTCTCCCACTGTGACATTTTTTAAAATAAAAACCAATTCAGCACCCTGTAGTGAAGAAATACTTCCAAAGACACAGCTCAAGTGTGACAGCCCATGGCATTTCCTTGGCTGTCTTGCTTTTACTGATTTTTGATGTTGATTTCAGCTGCTTATTGGTGGCATTAACAGGACCATGGTAAACTGAAAGAAGCCAGAGATATTGAACACAAGCACTATGAACAATGACTTCTCTGCCTGCCCCCCAAGAAATCTGAACTCTAGACTTCCTACAGTGAAGTGTTAAATGGGGTAAGATTTTGTTACAATTTATATTTAATCCTAACAAAAAAGCCCATTCAATGAAAGCCTTAGAAAAGGGAACTGGTTTTTAGTATAAAAACCTGATTTTGCTCACTGTCTTCATGTTAGCCTCAAAACCTGACATAAACCCAGCAAAATTTCGTATCATTTTCCAGTCAGAATGAAATGGGATTGAAAATAAGGTATAAAACACTGGTGTGAAGTTCCACAATGATTCATGTTCTATATTGTGGTGCAGGACTTTTCTTACTAATAACTGAACAAAGAAAGGGTAAATAAAGCAAAACTATCTTGAGAGTAGAAAACCTTTTCTTCCAAAATAAGTCAGAGAGAAAGGTAAGGGCAAAATGAAACGTGTTAGAAAAAATAAATAAATTAAAAGCCACGGTCAGGTTTGATTAGAAAAGAACACTTAGGCACTGCCTTACCTTTTACACAAGTGTTTACATAATGTGAAAGTCAACAGCTACATCTGTCTACACTAATATTTTTTTTATAGCTGAGGCCTTTGAAATTACACAGGGGTATTTTAAGACAAGTTTGTTAATTTTCCATCCCTTTCTCCCTCCTTAACCAAAGGACAGTGAGGTTTTAGTGCTTTCTCATAATCCTTCTCTCTAGTGATATCTTTATATTTAACTATAATAATTAATTTACCCTTCCTTTTAAAATTATACATATATCTATTGGATTATGTTTTCTTTTGGAACAAAGTGAATTTAAGCAATGAAATCCATTTGCACTTGAAAGTTCTTGGCTCTATGCATTTGTGTTGCCCTTTTCTAATTTTTGTGTACAGAAAGGTCATGTACAAAGCGTTCTTCACTGAGTCCTTAGTAAACAACACTTGGATAACTTACTGACCCATAGTACTAGCACAGAATAACCTTTTTATTTCCATAAGATCATACTCAAAAAAAACCCCTGACCCACCAAAACAACAAACAAACCCAATGCCATCTTTTTACCTGTTCAGTCTCACTGAGGATATTATCATGCAACTGGGTATCTAAGAATTCTGATAAAATTTTGTAGCCAATGTGGGTAAAGATAAAGATGGGAGAAGAAGAATATGAGGAACACTAACAAGATAATTCATAATTTTGAGTGAGGCCATCTCAAACAATTCCTTTTACTTCTCTAAACAGAGGTACACTTGTATTCTCTGAAGTGCATAAAAACATAATCTAGTGGATATGCTCAAAAGAGTAATGGAAAAGGTATCACAGCATTTATCAGAGTATTTCTTGTTGAAAACCTGGTCCAACGTTAAAAGTCATTTAAGGGAATGATTGCTTCATTATTTTGAAACTTATAGTTTCTCTGTGTCAAGAAACTGGGTTTTTAGCTTTGTCAGTTAATCAAACACTTGAAAGTTTAAATCCTGGGGGAACCTCTTGTTTATATAAAGTCTCAGTCTGATGAGTCATATTGGGATGAGGTGGTTTGGGAGCATTTCATCTATCAAAAACATCAATATCCACAGTCTCTAGCCTTTCATAAAAAGCTTGGATAGATGGATTTTATTTTATGAGATAAAAACTCTCTCTGATTTTGTAGTTCTGCAAAACCTAAGTAACCTTCATAGAGTGTTTTTCTTCCTGGAAGAATTAGTGAAGTATATCCAAAGTACCTTTCATGATATTCTCTTACTTTTTAAGAGAGGAGCTTTGAACATCTGAATTGACTATTATATTCATCTCTATTTTTCCGTTTTAAGCATCTCAGCAGACATAGCCTAAAAATATTTTTGATGTCCTACAGTAACACTTCTAAAGTGGTTAAGAATTAACTTAGCAAATATGTTAAAAATGAGCTGGCAACTAAATATAGATTTCAAATTTTTATGTCATAAGAATTTGACAAGAATTTACAGCTATAAAGACAACAGGAACAACAAGAAATGTTGAAGACAGCTGCAGTGTATTATGTCTTTGAAAAAGTTTAATAAAGAAAGGCCTTAATAATAAACATAAAGAGGCAAAAAGAATCTTAAACGGTGTTAGTATTCATCGTTTACAGGAAAAGAAGAGAACAAAAAATAAAATACAGAAAAAAGAAAAAAGGTAGCAGAAAAGGAAGGCAAACAAACAAACCAAACAAGCAAAAAAACCAAACAGTTTTAATTCCTTACCTTTTGTCCTAGACAGATAAAGCCTTTGTTTTGTTAATCACAACTATACTTAGATGACAGACCTCCCTGCTTGTAGCTTGCTCGGGATAAATCAGGCAGTCCTCTGCCCTGGCTGGATTACAGGTGCTAACCATGCTGATATGATAGACTAAATTTGCAGCTGAAAGTCCTTATCCCTCAGCAGACTGTGACAGACACTGATGAAAGTGAATCAAGAAGAGTCTTTGCAAAGCAAAGGTATTTATTCTTCTACCCAAAGATACAAAGGATATCCTGTTACAGGGTAAAAGAGTAATTTTTCATATTCATATTTCCCCCTGTCTACACTCTAATATTTCCTTGCAACCGATATGAAGGTTCCTTTCAGGTTAAAAACCTTTGCCTGTGAGAAGCTGATTATTCAGTTTCTGCCATATTTTTGCATTTCCTCTCATCAGGCTGATAATCCATTTCCTTTTATCACCTTTACAGTCTAGGACACCCTTTGACCTAAGGCTTTCCACCTTTAACACAACTGTGCAATGCTGTGTGGAGAGATTTTCCCAATTGATCACAAAGCCATTATAAGTACAACTTCTTTGAAACTAATTACCTGTAGTTTTTCCCTTTGTGCATATCATGTATACTGTCCCCCCAAAAAAACCCATTTGCTTTGTTAGTAATTTTCAAGCAGGCAAGGCAATATCAGACTAATATTCTGAAAAGTGCCTTATCCATATATATATGTATATATATATATGTGAAGCTTCTTACCTAATTCCAGTATTATTCACAATCTTCTCAGAGAAGTAGAAAAACCCTGCTGTGAATAACATTTTTGAGAATGGCTTTCTCATAGTCATGAGACAGATCAACAAGAGAACTTATGTGAAATCAGAAGACAACTTAGCGGTGAATTGCATCAGAAATATCCCTTGTATTCTACTATTGTAAGCAGCAGGGAAGCTAGAAATGGACAAAAAGATTTTCTAAAAAAAAAGAAAAAAAAAAGATAAACCCAAAGAAAGTTTGTGGGGGAGATGCTATAGGGATGTAGCCCAGAATTTAATTTAAATGAACTCAGAAACTTCCACAGCAGAGAACAGCTGCATAGTTGCCATTCTATAACCTGTCCTTCTGGTATTCCATTTTACACAAATCTCTCCTACTTTTATATTATAATATAAAAGTTATAAATGTTATAATATAAGAGTTATAAATGACTCCTACTTTCAAACACTTTTGGCTTTTCGTTTCATCCCCCCCTCCATTTTTTTCACTTTCTCTGAATCTGACCAACTTCCCAAAAAAAACAGATTGGGCATTTCTACTCCTTTATTACTTCTCAAGACGTTTCTGCACCAGACAGGTAATTATATCCATGAAAGGCAAAGTTTTGTGAACTACTTTATTTCTGCCTTCCATCACTTATGAATCTAGAAGCAAAAAATGAAGGAGGGAGAAAGACGCTGCCATATTTCCAAATTTTTGAGGCCAGGCTACAGCTTAGGAGCAAACAGAATAGAAGAATACTGTCAAACTCATGTATACCATAAAGAAGACAGGTAAACCTCTTCTAAATACACCATCAGGTCAGGGAATAGGTACTGACTTCCTTTTTTTTTCAAAATAAACCTTGAAAAGACCTGGACATTTTAATGCATTTTTAGTAGTTCAAATCAAAATGCCAAGTATCTTGAACACTTTTAGTAGCCAGCTAATAACCACACTTTTTTATATGTATTTTAAAGTCTCAGGCTAAAAACATCTTAAGTTCAGAGGAAACACTACAACCTCTACAGTTTATGAACAGCTTTAATAAAAAGTGCACTTTAAAACCTTGTCTTTAAAAAACAATGGTATGTATGGCTATACTGTTCATTTTATGTTGCCAGTTTATAAATAATTTATATTTCTTTTAAATTTTAACCAGGAAGAAAGAAAAGTCCTCCACAGAAGTATAACATGGCTTTCAAAAAGATTCCTGAGGCTAAAAAGGCAGAAGGAGAGGTGTAAGCAAGTGCAGCAGCAGGAAAGACAAAAAAAAAAAAAAAAAAAAAAAAAAAAAAAAAAGAAGAAACAAACAAAAACCCTGCCTTGCTTTGTGGGGAACAGAGGCCTTGCAGGAGCGATGGCCACTGTGAGCTCACTGGAAATAGCTCGAGGACAAAGCAGTAGTTCCCTGACACTTCACAGGGAACTCCTGCAGGTTGGCCTGGACTCGGCCACAGATTAGATAAGGTGTTTTCCAATTCCTGTAAAGTGGGAATTGGAAAAGATGCTGGATTTGTATCAGAATTCTTGTCCTGAAGGCCTGATATGGCCTGAGTGCACAATGCTGCACCTGCTCAGGTGGATGCACAATGTGTTATCTGCCTTGCAGCTGCTCTGCAGCTCTCACAGGCAATGGCTAAGAGATCCCTAATGACATATCAGTCATTAAAGCCTTGTTTTTAGGAGATTGTGCAAGAAAGCAAAGGGATGGAGACCTCTAGAAGGTGCATCTCCCTCATGGCTGCAATAAGGGAAGGCAGGCTCTGCGAAGCTGACCCCTCAGCTGGAGAATGGAAATCCAGCAGAGCTCACATCCACACTGATGGCCAGGAAATCTCACACAGGAAAAGAAGTGAAGTCCACTCACAGAAGCACACTGATGCCCTGAAATCTTCTTTAAAATTCTGGAGCTGAGAGTACTTTGGATCAGCACTGGAGCACATCGGTACTGCACGCCCTTCCCCTGTTCTGCCTGGGATTGGTGCCATATATTGATGTGCAAATTACAAAGACAAATCCCTTTCCTTTCAGTCTCATAAGCTAAGACCTACACTCTCAGATAAGAGCAGGGAAGGGAAGAGAGGAGAAGCTATACACAGATAAGTGAATCTAAAGAATAATTGTCACACCTTCCTTAAATATTTTATCGCTGTTCCTAAAGGCTTTTTCTTCCCTGTCAGAGTGTAGCTGAAATGATAAATGGCATGTAACAACTTTATCCACGTGAAAAATTGTTGATTAAACATTGAAGTCTTAATGGCCTGGTTTCACTGTAATTCTAGTTCTATATGTTTCTAAGTATGCAGTCAGTGTTCAAACAGCTACATTTTTGGGCTTCTTATGGCGCTGTTTACACCTTGTTGATTCCTTCTTAACCTCTAAGAGCTATTGAAAAATTAGTAGATTATTCTTTTTCAGCAGTTGTAAGTAAAGCATGACTATAAGAACAAAGGACGATGGGAACCTCCGTGGATTAAATGGACAATATCTGAAAAGAAATGTATTTCAAAGACATGCAAATGTCAGCAGTATTAAGATAATATAGTGCTCAAGTGGATGCATCAGAATGGCTGCTGAAAATTACTGGGATTAACCAGGAACTATGTTCTTAATGTTAATGAAGTACTGCTGGGGATAGGAAAGCTGCAGCAAAGCATAATGATAGGATGTGCACACCTTAGTTACTATTCATGTCAGAGAACAGAGGAAAGTAACACCTTCTCATCTGGCATATCTTCAGGCCTGTTTATGACACTGTGTCTCTTCACACCAGTTTACAAGCACAGTGCATCCCCATCCAGGGGAGCAAGCACTGGGGAAAATACTGATTTATCAGAAATAGCAGAGAAAAAATAGCAGAAAGAGCTTCAGCACCACTTATTTTAAATGCTTTGCGTTTTTATATTACAGGATTAAGAAAGGTACATTTTCTTAAACTAGCCTGGTTTACACAGGCAATGCTGAAGAGCCACACAGAGATAATGGGATAATGGTGGGGACTGCAAAAAACAAGAAGCAGGCAGTGACTGCTGTCACCCCACATTTCCAGTTCCTTTTTTTTCCTTAACCAGCATCATGTCTGTTGGTCATATCCTCAATGCAAGTTGAGATCTGAAGGGCCTATAAAGGAATTAATGAGAAAATACTATTATGAGATTTTTTTCCCCTTTGACAAGTCCTGATTTTTGACTGCTTAGATATTTCAGGCTGCCACACTGATGGATGTTCACATGCTTAATTTGCACTGTTTTGAATTTGCCTGCACTGTGTCCCAACATTCACAAGAAACTTTGTCTCTGTTATTACAATAAGCTGAAAAAACCCATCTAAGAGATGCCAGCTGTGTTTTCTGAATTAAGGTCAAATGCTTGCTGGCACGAGAATCAAAGAGGAAAATGAAGAGTGGCTGATTCATTTCCGCTTTTTCCATTAAGTAAACAGTTGAAAATCTCATTCACAGTTATTTGCTTGTCCAAATACTACTTGTTTGAAATCATTTGCTGCTGATGTAAGACACAGTCAAGGAGAAGCCTCATTAAACTAAAATTCCTTCCTGCACTTGAGGTGCAGTGACAACACCCAGAGAGCTGATGAAAGGACCAGAGCTGCATCTGGGATGACAAGCAAGGACTTCAGTGCCAACCCTCATTAACCAAGGTATGCACTTCTTGACTTTCAATGCATGTAAGAACATTGTGAAGTTTGGGAGATGAAGCAAAATATCCTCTTTTCACCAGATAAGAGCACATTAATAACTAGCCATAGCAATGACATTTCTAAGATCTTCACTTGAATTGTGTCTTCTCAGCAAGTAACCAAATGTTTGTTGCTATATACAACAGTTAATAGGAGCACCAAAGGAATGAAAACACACCAGAAAATTTTTCTACCTCAGGTATTTTTTTTCACCAGTGTCAAAAAAAGCTGATGTTGAAGCACATTGTATTAAATCATAATGAATAATGTTCTATGCTATCAAGATAATATAGCAATATCCTAATAATAATACACTGGGAACTTATGATTATTTGTATTTCAGAGCTAAATCCTATATGATGTTTTGTGTCAATTTCTTTTGCATCTAAAAATAACATATGAAACAGCAATACAATAAAGGGAAAAAGAGACAAACATTATTTACTTTCAGGAGTTTGCTTTTCTTTTCCCTAATGTGTCATTATCTCCAGACAGAGGGGAGTGCTTTAGTTCACACAAACTTCTCTCACACAGAAAATTATTCATTAGTACCTTCATGGTAATAATTTTAGCACTGTAAAGGAGATATCCTCAAGCTCTCCATGGGATCCAGCTCCATTAGCATCTACTCCCAGCAAGCCACAAAGCCTATGTTCAATGCTTACCAGCACAGCAACAGCTGTACTGAGTCAGACGAAAGTTCAGCTTGCCCAGTCCCTTATCTCCAGCACCAGGGATAAGCAGATGTCTAGGGAACAGGCCAGGCACAGATCTCAGGCATTTCTGATACCAAGCACAGTTTAAAAATACTCTGTAAACATTAAGGACTTGCCTTTTCATGAACTTAGGCAGTTTTCCCTTGAATTACTGTGAATTTTCACCATCTGCCATATCCATCGACAAGAAATTCCCAAAGCTTACCAGTCATTTTATGAAAAATTATGTCCCTGCTTTGCAACAAAGCTGGTTCTTTCAGTTTAACTTACACTTAAACATGTCTATTTGTAGAGAGAATGAACCAGCAGTCCTTAACAACTACCTCTGTACCATTTACAATTTTGGGAACGTTTGTAATGTTCCCCTCTGTACCAAATAGGCCACCACAAGGTGTATTTTCTGTGCCCTTCAAGGAATGTTTATAAAATGTTTATCAAACAGGCTTTTCCCTTGCAAAAGGAATTCCAACCCCCCAAAAACTTTGTCTTTTTTCAGATGTCTGCTAATTCTAGTCCTTTTTATAAATTTTATTATTTGAGAAGCTCAGATGTCAGTTCTGCAGACATGTACATTCTGGGATGTATCCTATGTCTCCTGGAGCTCTGTTGTCCTGAGCTATCCAGGTGGCTTTCAGCATTGAGTTTCCTGTCACAGTTCATAATTCATCAATCTCATCCTTGAATTCCCATCAAATGCTGGGCTAAAACCTTCTGGTCCTGCTGACTTCCTGCTGCTCATTTTGCCTGTTTGTTCCAGAATCACCTCCGCAGTCCATTTAAATCCTGCTGGTGAGCACCTCAGAACAGAGGGACTCAGTCTGTAATATATCCAGGTTCCTTTACCACAGAAAACATGGATGTAGCAAATTCATCTAGCTTCTTTTTAAATCTTGATTCTCTGATATCAAAAATGTACCGACAAACTTTCCATTATTTAATTTTAAAAAAAACCTTTTATTTTCAAGTTTCTTTTCTAGTTATTCCTTAAACACTTCTTCCCTCCCCCTGCTTTTATTGGTGGTTTGCTTTATTGAATTTTTATATCTAATCTGCCAAAAGCTAAGAATCTTCTTCCTCTGAAAAACAAGTTCAGCTTTCCAAATTATGGCTTTGCCCTTTTTATTACTTTTTCTTCTCTTTAGCTTCACCAAATCCTCCTTCTCAAGGGTTTCTGCTAGGTGATATGAATTGACCTACTGGTTCTAAACTCTATTTTATTTTTCTAACATAGTCCTCAGGCTGCCTGGAAAAATTTAATTCTCTTAGTTGCCCCTTATAGCTTCTTTTTAACAAGATTCTTTGTTTTTATGTAGTTCCCCTTTTTGATGTTGATTACCATATAATTGCCCAGACTTTGTTTTTTGCCTCTAGGTGCAAAGTACAAGTAAATACTTTTTAAAGGACGACCTGAATGAAGATGGTGCTGAGAGCTCCCTCAGTCTGTCACTCCCAGCAAACTGATTCCCACTGGAGCATCCTAGAAATCATGTGTGTGACGGAGCAAGGTAGGCTAGGGATGTTTGAGAGCAATAGAAAACCCTGAAAACCTCACAAACAAACAAAAAAACCAAACAAACAACAAAAAAGTATTTCCAAATCACAGAGTCAGTCTTTCCTCAGGTCTTAAGTCATGTAATTGTTGGAAACTGTTTACCATGGTGCTTGAAATAGTATGGATAGATGTGGAAATTTCATTTTAACCAGCCAAACTCAGGGCTGAGAAATCTCCAAGATCTTCCCTGCACTGAAAAGTCAAAGACTACCTCAATCAAACAATGAATAATTTGCAAGCTACAGTAGTAATAAATTAACACAATTTATTATTTCTCTTTTTGTGTTCTATTGCTAGTGGTTGATCCAAAACCTGCATAATTTTATGTGTAAGTGTAGCTAAACACTTTTCTACAGAAACTGAAGTATCTAAAAGACCAAACATCACATCCTCTTCAAAAACTTTTTTCTCATGTTTTAATTTGCAGTCTACTACTCAATTAGAATTATCTGCTATTTCAATTATATCTATTATTCTATGTCATGGGCCTTTTTTATTTTAGAATGTGTTTCCACCTGAGAGCAAGGAAAAGAATTATTTCAAAAGCCATACACATGCAAAATGGATTTAACGAGCACTAAAAATGCTGTGTGCAGTTGTTTTTCATACTGTACTTTCTGCACTTTTATGGGTAAACACTGCAAAAAAAGGGATGCTTAAAAAAGAGGAAAAGCAATTATTGAATTGAGCCTATTAGGCAATGTGATCATTTTACAGAACACAAAAGGGGAAGTTCTTAAGCACTGCAGGAGGCTTTATTGTAAAGTGTAATTTTCAGACAGCCACTAATGCTCCCACCTGCTTCTTTTTGTGTCACACTTTTTATAACACCAATTTCCCTGCTCTCTGCAAAATACTGGGGGAAAAAATTACAAAAACGTATAGAATGTCCCAGCTGTGAAAAGAAGATACAAGCTCCCGGAAGGACAGGATGTTTAATACAAACTGAAATTTAATCTGTGGGATATACATGCTCTATCTCAGCAAAAATGTTACCTGCTTTGTAGTATGTTATCTTCTACATCATGCCATAATTCCACAGTGGAGGTGTAAAGTCAATGAAATACTGGTGTAGAAGGTCTCAAACTGAATATTTACACAATCCTTTAAAATAATTGGCCTTTTCCTGCAAAGGCAAGCTATATATCTGCGAAGTTTCACCAGGCAGCTTTTTTCCTACAAGTCATATGATGTTCTTCATAAGATTTCAGGACATTTTACTGAAAATGAGCACTCATTAAACATAACGTATAATAGATACATACTAAATCAAGGCAGGAGATATAATTAGCATGTACTCCTTCGAAATGACAATAAATTAAAAATTGGTCAACTACCCAAAGAAAGTAATTGCAGCAATGATGGTTAAGTACTGGCAAATATTGCCAAACTTGACTTTAGCAGAGGTTTGGGCTGGAATCAGTGACTAGAATTGTTTTAAAAACAAACTGCACATAGAATGTGGATACTGAAAATGCTCATTGCTATTAACAGTTATGCATATTCCAATTTACAAAATTTCTGTCACAGGCTAAGTGATCAGCGTATGATGCACAGGATGTATTTTCTCGTTACCTTCCTGACTGAAAATGCTTGAAATATATTTGATACTGATAAAATTTTCTTTATATACACACTGCTGCCTGTGTGGGTGGAGAATGTAGGTGCTTAATTTACAAGTCTGGCTGATGAGAAGACATTTTTCTGTGGTTGACAATAACCACAGGATACAGAGTGATTAACGTCAGCTGACACAGGATGTATCCCATCAGATCAAATTAACAGGAGGTTGGGTTTGAGTTAACAATCACCTCCTCAAATAGAATAAGTTCCTTTTGGAGGAATGGAAGCTCACACTTGTCCAAACAGAAAAAGGCACAGAGAGAACCTAAATGGGATAAAGGTACAATAATGAAAAAGCACTGTTTAAAAGAAGAAGATAAAGGAGGAACATTTCAAGAAGCTATAACAAGGCTGAAGAGACAGACAGCACAGAGATAGCAGCTGTATCTGTGGAAGACAGCCTCTATCTAACTGCTGAACAAGCCGAATTCACAGAAAGACAACTTGGACTGGACAGAGAGCAAGACAAAAGACAGGAGTAGGAGAGCCTGAGCTATCATGAGAGCTGCTCCCAGTGACAAGGAACACTTGGGCTGAGAACTGAGGAGGCTTTCTTACCTTTCTCCAAGTCTAAATCCATAGCAATAATACTGTATCCTATCTGTGTAGGCATTTATTCGAGCATATATTCACAGAACCTTGCCCAAAGCTATGTGTGACATGTGTCCCTGGAAACTTCACTGTAAACTCAGAGTGTTCAGAAAGCATAAATCAGATAAAGAAAGATACTTTCAATTAATGCAAGTTCTGGGATCAAGGCAAAGAACACCAGGGAGGCTCCTGGTTTGCTAAATGCACAGCAGTTTTCTTCAAAACCATTCCCCTTTCTGCCAAAACAAAGATCTAAACAAATAGCAGTGGAACTCCAGTACTTAGCTTCCCCTCCTTTCTTTTTTTTTTTTTCTTTCTTCACTTACTTTATTTCAGTTGTAGGTGGTCCTTTCCAGACAAACCCGGAAAAAGACTCTTACAGTTCAGGATTTCAGGACGAAGCTTAAGGATAAATACTTTGATACCACATCCATGTTTTTCCAGAGTAAGATTTCATCTTTGATATGGACAAATTAATCCAATTTTCCAAATCATTAATATTTATTGATACTGCCTGAGCATCCAGTTTGGGCTGTGGATTCATTCTGCACGGTGATTTATAAACACAGAAACATGGATGCTTTTCCAGATTCATTATGATAATTCATATAGGCAGAACTGATACCAGCATTCCCTTCTAGGCTGCTAGGAATGTATGGCACAAATCCAGATAGCAGTGAATAAAATCTGTATAGAAAATGAGAAAGTTTCTTACAGAACTTCCGTCTCACCTGCCAGAGAATCCAGGAAGGACATCACATCCTGCCACAGTTTTCAGAGAGCAAATCATTGTCACGTCTCTCATCATACAAAGCAAATCAGGAAATCCAAATGTGTCCCCTCATTTACCAAAATTTATCAAAATACCTTCCTCAGGTTCACATCTTCCCACTTTGAATCAGTTTGAACTAAGGTAACTATTCAGAAGAAGGAAGAGATTTTCTGCTCTTTTCTTTACAGTGCAATTCATCCTCGAGCCTGTGACAAAATCATTCATGAGATAAATGTTTCTATAATTTTTTTAGCAATGGAACAAAAGACAGGATATTGCATGGAGATACCACACACATTGTTTACAATGACTTTATAGCCCAAGCCTGATTCTTTGGTGTTCACTTATTATTAAAAGTGATCACCTTTTCTTGCATTAAGAGGTTTCTTTGTCTATACTTTATACTACTCTGTACCTATTAGTTTGTTATTAATTGTGCTTTTCTCAATAACTTCCATGAGCTTACGAATAATGGTATTCTAATGAAGGATACCTATGTGAGTTTTCTGAAATAAAAATCTTCCCTATTTATCTCAAACAAGGCCAAATACTCACTTTACATTAGTCAACCAACAGTACTATGATTCCCCTGAGCTGCATGGAATGGAAAGACATTTCTCTAAAGCACACAGGAGACAGCTAACTCTCTCTTTGTTTCCTGTGCCCTAATTATTCCATTATATTTTGACGTCCTTTCTCCTGAAATGACACTGACTTAGAAAACTCACATATTTCATGCATGCTTTGATGAGAGCACTGACTAAGAATATTAAATATTGAACCTTTCATTATGGGTCAGTTTTTGAATTTACTTTTGGGGCAGTTTTGAGTCACTAGACTATATTGTAAAGACACAACAGTGTGTAGAAATTACAGCTTGCAATGAGAAAATATTGGCTTTTAAAAAATTTTGTAAGCACAGATGACTGCAAATGATCATTTTGTTCTTTACTTTTTATATTCTTTACAGATATCTCATGTTTATTTTAAAATACTCAAAATGCTGTCAGGCATTGTGACTTCAGAAAAGTCTAGAAATTGCAAAAAAAGGATATCTGTGATTTCTGAAGTTTAATTACAGTTCCTTGTTTGGAAAATAAACAAAGCCCTGGTAAAACTGTATTATGCTAAAAAAAATAAGAAATAAATGGAAAAGAGTCACCGACACCTTACAGATATATTAGTCAAATTCATTGATTACAACGTTACAGACTGACAACTGTCCAGGGATCCAGCCAAAAATATTGGAATACAAAATAGCTCTACAAATTGAAAACACAGGATATTCAAATTTGTTTGAAACTGCACAATAGCACCCCCAAAAAAAGAATGATGCTGAATAGTGGTGTCAGTTATGGAGGGTCTTCACCTAAATTATGCAGAGAAATGGCTAAATGCATTTAAACCTCCAATTTGGAGGGAAAAAAACCCCAAAACCAAAACACAACAACTCTGGACATCAATATCATCAAAATTGCCAATAGGGTGAAGAAACCAGTGACTGAGTCTTGCAAAAGGAAAGACTAAGCTAACACAAATACACTTATTCTAAGTTTTCCGAAAGAAAACTCTTAAATTTGTTCTACCAACTGGGCATTGAGCAATTGGACAAAAACCTCACAAATTCTATATCTCAAAGTCCCTTAAAATATTACAGAATTAGGGTATGCTTCTGTTGTGAGTCATGTTTATCTGTGGTAAACTGATGAATATATTTCCTTTTTTCCTTCTCATCAACAGAAAATTTTAATTGAAATATCATAGATTTATGCATATGATATTCCAAACACAAGCCTTCTGCTGTTTCTTAGAGCTGGTGCCCAAAATGCTCCACAGCTGGATCAGAGCATCACCAAATCCACATAGCTGCCTCTGCAAAACCATCACAGAGCAGGCAGGAAACCTGGCCTGCTCTTTTGATTGCTATCATCACACTTCCACAGCAGCAATGCAGTGCTTACCCAAAACAAGGTAATTTTCAGCTCCTGCCTCAAAGTAACAGAAATAAGCACATGGTCTGAGTGGAGTCAGAGTTATCCTCATCCTCCCAGCGCTGAGCAGAGGTGAAACAGCACAGTCACAGAATTAGTGTGCTCTGTCTTACACCCCTTCATGTTACCTCACTGAATCACATCTCCATCCTACTCTCCACCCCCTCTCCCATCCCCCAGCTTCTCTTCTCCCCCTTATCCCACTCTCAGCACCCCTGTTCCAACACTGGTACCTCTGTAGCTCATGAAGTGAGGTGACATGAACCCATCCCTAAACCTCAGAGTCTGGGATAACCCCAGCCCATCTCACACATGGTGACAATTGATACCACTGACATCCAAGGGTCTGAGGACAATTCTCCTCCTTTCCAAAGTCACGGCTATTGACTGGACAAGATAAATCTTACCTCAGCAGGGCCCTAGATCTAACACCTAGTACAGCTGTTCTTTGTCACTCTGCTGTATCTCTGGAAGATGCTGTTTCAGCAGGAGATGCAGAGTGCAGCTGATTTCCCAGAGCTGTTGGTCTGAGCAAGCCTTCCCTCCCCTTTCCTGCTACAGGGCTGTAAGTTAGGAGGGGCTTTTACTCAGGACTGTGCTGTAGATTGGAAACACAGTATTTGGTGATGAGCTGTAAGATGGGGTAAATCCATTCTAGCTTCAGCCTCACCCTGCTTCTCCCATTTGGGAAAGAATTACTCAGCAGCAACTATCAGTATCATCAGTGTCACCACAGCCACCACCTGGCTTCACTCTTTCTCAGTTTTCATCTCAAATGTCATTTTGAAGCTTGTGAAAATTGCTCTGGGATGAGAGAGAAATGCACCTCTAGGTAAGTGTTCATTTACTGGTGAGATTCAGTGCTGCCCACATGAAACAGGAGAGACTGATGTGTCTGTGACAGAAAATATGAAGAAATTAACCCACAGTGAGCAAATGGCTGTGAAGGACCATGGCTGGCTCTGGGCTCTCCACAAGCTCACAGTTGATCACTTAACTTGTGACACTGACATATTTGGGCCCTGTGGACCTCAGATAAATAAATAAATCAATCAGAAAACACCTTAATTGAAGCTCCATTTTAATTTCCAAGTTTTAACTAGTGCCTCCTAAAGGTATAAAGGTATAACGTATGTTTATAATACTATGTGTAACAAATAGAAAATACTGTGTATGTCAAGGTGAAACATTGCAATTCTAGAATGTTTTACTGCTTTCAGAAATAGCTAACAAATACAGGGGTCTGGAGGAAAACCTAGTATCTGAGCATAATTATTGTGTCTTTTATTAACAGAGAGTGCTGGGGAGGGAGGAGCTGAGTGGGGCTAGAATGCCTCAAACCTATAAGCCAAAGAGAACCCTTTACATGTAGCTGTCACCTGTTAAGCCATGAGAAAAACACTGAGATAAAGAAAATGCTAAATATCACCCAGCCAATGGTGCACTCAGGGCAATCAGCCCTGACCTCTCTCCTGAAATTAAGCACTTGCACATCTTTGGCAGAATTTGAAAATAATGGGGAAACAGACTCTATCTCCTCATCCTCAGGGGAATGCTCAAAGGATATTAGGCAAAGGATAATTCCTTCTCCTTCAGGTATGTTCTAAAAGCAAGAGGTGGCTCACAAAGGATTTTTGTGCTACCTGCAGAGGTGTCTGTCTCAGGAACACATCAGAAGTGCACATTTACACAGAAGACCAATTTCACTGCATCAGGTAAGACTAATTAGATAGATTTCCAGTGTTTTGGTCTCAGGCAAGGTAGAACATGATCTAGGTGCTGACTTGCTCAGCCCAGTCAAGATCTGGGTGGAGGAGTTGCTTTAAAATGATGCAGGCATATGATATAAAAAAGAGAAGTACCTATGGTCTTTAAATTATGCCAGACATAACTCAGAAGAGCTTTTCAAAACAGAAACTTTGGACTTAAATGCCTGACTTGACCTAAATCTGACTTCAGGCTCCTACATAAAGCAATTCAATAAAGCCAATAAAGTTACACCAGGGAAAAAATCAGCCATAAGTGACATGATTTTTGGCATGCAATTTGCACTTTTTGTAGATCCAAAGTATTATTCCATTACCATTTTCAAGACCAGTCTAATCTATGTATCATCACTACACTATAGATTGATATTCTGAGCAGAAGGTCACTATTTAAGAAACTTGATTCATATTAATTTAGTAATTAGCATTTGGATTATTTATATACCTTTATGAGTAAATATATAATAGCTTGTCTGAGAAGTTACTCTTCCCAAGAATGAAGTCTCTTTAAATAGTAGATTCTGTGCAAGGGTTGATCTCTGCAGATCCACCCTTAAAGGTATTTATGGCAAAGATGTTAATTCCCAAGGAACACAATTTAGATTCTTAAAGCAGGCTACACCTTTCCAAATGCTGGTAGAAACAGGTGGCCAACTTGGTTATATCATTAAACTTTAAATTTCCCTGTAAGGGGCAGCCAAAGTTCAATATATTTTTTCTAAGGAGTTGATGTGGGAAGATTTTATTGAGATGTTTTCTGTCATCAATTCAGTGATGCAAACAGTGACTGATTAAACCTGCACGTCTTTCAGGTTGATATAGCTGACCAAAAAAAACCCCAAGCCCCTCACAGTTGGAATTCTTCCTGAAAACTAAAAGAGATGACAAAGTAAAAGACCAATCTTCTATAGACATTAACGAAGACAGGCTTCAAGGGGTTTTCTATACCAGAAAGTACTTTACACCCCAGGAGGAGACAAAACCAGCAGATTTCTGCAGCTGAGGATTGCAGTCACAGCAGAATAAGTAACATAACAAAAAACATATTACTTGTTAAATCACTTACACTGGTTTTCCTTTGGATTCACAAGTCAAAACTATAGATTGTCCTTCTTCAGGCCATGAATTGGAAGAAATTATTTTAACTAAAGGTGTATCTAGGAAGAAAAAAATAGACAACTTGTTGATATACACAAAAAAGATTTATTATCTAAGAGTACATTATTCTCTATTTACAACAGAATAAACCACAGATTTAATTTACACTTGGAGACAGTTTCATATGGAGCCTTGTGCAATTTCCATTGTCTTCAGGAAGGCAGTAAAATGACCAATGTAACTAAAGCAGTAACTTTTTATAGCCCTAGGAAACACAGAGAGACAGCATGTATATACTCAGGGGAAACAACTTTGTATTTCGGTATTTGATGCAAACACTCCATATGACTATTTGAAAATCTGATATCTTACAACAAAATAAAAAAACATTGAGGATGAATAACAAGTACTCCATGCATTTGTTTGCCTATTTTTGGGCTGATATGATGGAATGCTGCTATTAGAGGAATGAATGCAACAGTGTACATTTGAATAAGAACTCTTTTGTTGTTGCAGAAGCTTGAAACTCGTAATAAGAAAGCTACAATGGGCTTTCAGATAAAATACCTTGTTACAGACATTCTACAGGATATTATTTCTGAAATGCAATAAAGCTGCCCCTACAACAGAACAATTTTAAACCGAATTTGCAAAGAGAATGTTTCACGTATCTGCAGAAAGCATTACAGAAGAGTCTGCAATCTGTCCAATGTGATGGGAATAGTTTCAAATTTTAATTGCAAAAAGATACACAATATAGCTACTGTGAATTCAGGCAGAATAGAGCATTTGAAGTAGATCTTTAACTTCTAAAAAATTTGGCCAGCTGGCTTGCAAGAATACACTCTCATAGTCAACATACAAGTTAAAGGGGCACCTTTTATATGGAAAAAAAAAAGAAAATATGATAAATAAAGGAATGTAACACATTTTTCCCTTAGGAAGAGGAAAAAAAGTTCACTGTCATAATTAAAAAAAATTCAGAATCAGTAGAAAAATTTCTTGTTTTCTCCAGTTTCTTCCTCAATAGTTTTCTAATACAAACCACTTTAACCTGCAAATCTAGGTTATCTAACTTTTGTCTCATTCAATTTGCAGTTGCTGTTTTCCTTAGCAATGACACCACAGATGTCCTGTTATCAAGCAAATGTCAAAGAGCTCGACAATATGACACCACAAAATCAAACAGAAAAATAAAAGATATGCTGTAACAATATAGTCTCTTATTGTGATGCCAATAGTCCTGTTGGACACTAAATGGCATCTGAACAATTATGATGATGGAAAGGTTTTTTCCAACTTTTGATTTTTATTTTTATACATCACAGCATGGCACAAGACAAGAAAAGGGAAAGGTTTAGTGCAGACTGGCTGTAATTCCACTGAAAGTATTTTCAGCATCATTCAGCTCTCCAGAGCAGCTGCACTAACCTAACACCAGCAGCAAATCTGTTCCACAAGTTCACATTTTTAAGGACCCTGCAAACCATTATGCAGGTGACTAATCCTTCAGAGGCCAGGCTGGCATTTGCTTCATTTTTAGCACATGCTTAAGGCACTGACCTCAAGTGCCTTAATAAATCAGGGCATCAAGTACTTCTGTGATTTCAGTGGTGCTGTTGAAGATGAATAAATTACTCTCTTGACTATACATTGAACCAGAGGAGCAAATTAGTATCAGCTAGGAATACATGAAGAATTTAACTGAGGGAGGGAGACAACTAATGCAATGACATCAAGAAGTTTCTAGAGAAATATGAAAAGGAGCAAAACTTTGATGGAAGTAATCCTGACAGCCACAGGTGAAGGAAGAAATTAAAGGCACATCTATCTATTATTCCTGGCTTAAATATATTAAAAAAAATCAACATTTTATGCAAAACTGTAAATGACACATATAAAATAGAAGAGAGGACTCCAGACAATTAAGCTTTCATTTGCATGGATCATGCAATGCTCTTCCCCCCAACTTGAAGTTCCCTTTTCAACTTCAATACACCAGAACTTTGTTCTCCATGCATTCCTAAAGAGAACCTACTAACACAGAATAAGAATGGTTTTATATTTATCTTTCACTCTCTAATACACAACAACGTAGTGTAGGAAATATATTCCCTACTGGTTTCTGCTGCTAATTGTCTTAAACAGTAACTACCTCTTTCTCTAAAGCAGTAAACACCAGGTTTAATTCAATATTTAATTTTTAGGGAAGCTAACAATGGACAATTTTTCATTTTATTAATGGTTCTTTTTCAAAAAATAGATATTCTATTTTGAGTGCTTTATTCTCAGTATTACTGTTTCCTTTTTCTTTAGGCCATGCTTGATTTCTCTCCAGAATTAAAGTGTACACTTCAAAGGGGGAAAAAATTAAGATAAACCTGCCCTCTATTTTCACATTCACGTCAGTATTTTAAATGAGAAGAAATCTCCAGAATAATTGAAATGAATCAAAACTAACCCAAATATGCTATTTTAACAATCATGGTGATCAAGCCCTGCTGACTGGTACTTTTCCAGAACACAAAATGCTATAATAAAATAATACCTCCTGCTATGACTGCTCATTTCAGAAGAATTTAAAAAGTATAAATGTACTCTATCAATACTTTGAGCTTTGACCTGTCACACTTAAAAGTATTAATTGTAACAACTGGAACATCACCTCATCTCCAGCAATCACCAACACTAGGAGACAGCTTAAAGAAAGAAAATCAAGAACTCCAGTAAACTAAGAGGTTGAATTCTTTTCAGATATGCTCATCAGCTTGTTAGAAGTAATGTAGATATATCCAAAAACCCTTTTCCTTTTACAACCTAAAGAAAAAAAAGGACTAGAGTCATGGGTTTCAATGTGGGTCAGATCTCCTCCTCCTCCAAAGTCATTAGAAAGATTCCAATTTGTATGAGTTCAACTTATCAGAACTTTAATAATTGACATATTTTTTTTAGTATTTGGCTCAGCAATTTTATGACAATAAAATATCATAAATCATATTCAAAACAGAATTCTTCTGAACAAATGACTGGTAACTACAATTTCTCTACAGTACCTACCAATATGTCCTTATCCTGAGTTCTAAGAATATTACAGAGGAGATAAGTATTCCAAAATGAATAAGCTTTGGGAAAGTCCAATTCTCTAAAAACCTCAGTGGTTTATGTGAGTGTAAGCACGACACCAACTCTCCCCAGTCAAACACGCTGTTTTCAGTACTCAGGGACATTTTTAGTTACATCCACCTCCAGAAGGGAGAGCTCCTTTGGCCCTCCAGCTTTGGTTTGAGTAACGAGGTTATGTATGAGCTGCAGTTGATTGCTATCACCAACCTGAACTGAGATTCAAACATGTCTTTACACATCTTCTACCCTCTACGAGCACAGAAAATGTTTAGTTTTTTTTTCCTGGACACAGCAGCTACAGGTAAAAATTTTGCCATGAGGCTTTTTCAATATAACATTCCGTGATTCAGCAGACCAAAGGCAAAAGTTCCACTGAGTGATTCTGCTTCATCCATCTTTCTAGGATTTGGGTTCATCTCATCTCAGAAGACCAGGAAACCCATTTCAAAGCTTTGGGAAGATTTACCTACTTTTGATCAGGCTATGTCACCTTCAGCAACGCACAAAATCAGTGAACGGGTGTGGAAAATTGATGCCAGTTTACATTGGTAAAAAATGTTATCTGGTACATGAAGAAATTAAACACTTCAACACTTGCCTTTTGTTGTACTTCTAGCAGCAACATTCATACCCCGTGGAACTGCATTACTGATTGATTTAATCTCTTTGAAGCTATTTTCAAAATAAAGATGGTTCTTATCAGTCACTAGACCTTTGCTCTTAATCAGATCTTCTATGCTTAAAGGTTTGTGTGTTTGCTTTCAGAATGAACTTGTTGTTTTTACATTGCTTGAAGTAAATTGGACTTCAGTGTGTATTTATATTCTTATTTTATCACCAAGCCTTTATAAGGTTACATGCAGGATTAAATTTCTTCACATAAATTTACTCATATAAAGTAATCACATGAAAGCTGCAGGAAGATTCCTGCATGATAAGTTATGCCACACTTCATGTGTAAAGCCTCGACAAACACAGCATAAAAATGGAAAACTGAATTCATAAAAGTAAACAAATTTGCTAAGATTGTGAAACAGGCCACCAACAGAATCAGACAATTAATCTCTACTAGTTTCTTCTTAGTGCCAAGACAGTAAAAGTGTAATTTGGCCTATTTGTCATATGTATCTTCAGACGTCCTTGGCCCCATCAGTTCTTAGCGTGTAAAACCTTTCATGGAATCACAACTGCTGGCTGAGCCACTAAATCAAAGTACAACCCTTTGCATCCCAGGGTGTTCATCAGCAACAGGTGGGTAGCAATAAGCACAGGAAAAATCATTTTGTGAGACAAAGGGGTAGCATTATCATGATGCTATGATAGGAATATGCTGTTTTATCAACTAATCCCTCTCTAATGTAATCATCTGCAGTCAACATTAATTACAATCCTAGAAACAAAAAAAGACCACCTTTCTTGGGCAGATGTTCAGGTGGGTGGAGTACATCTATTTCATTGACACTTTTAAGAAACAACTATTGGAAGCCGTAGACTATTCAGGTGCTGAAATATTAATTATCTCATAGTCATTAGAATCCCAAGAGTGCTGAAAATGCACCTATTCAAAAGAATCATGCAGCAGTCTTTCCTCCATGTAATTTTGATAAATGTATCTGTTTAGCTGTAATATAAACTTCTCGCCATTAGATTTCTCTACACATTTCGTTAAAAGATAAATCTCTGTGTTTCTCAAATCTTAGCCTTCATTAGCCTTCTAGTGAAAGGAGGATTAACAGAAAAAGTCTTAGTGGTTCTCCTCTGCAGAAACCTCCACAGGAGTGTTGTATCAGATGTAGAGATCCACATAAGGGCTCCTAACTCGCAAGTTTTCTGCTGGATTACAATTTTTGAAAAAAGAAGTAAATGCAATAACTTACTATGAAATTTAAACTTAGCACCCTAAATATCTTCCAATGTGGCTGAAGCTTCAGAAAGCAGAACAGAACAAAGTCACTTCCTTTTCTCACTTACAGAGATAGCATTACTAATACACAAAGATGGGTCCTGTACTTCAACATTCTACATTTTAGAGCCCTCTCTACCTCCAAGTCTTAGCCAGTTCTACAGTCCCTCACTTACATGTAAGTTGATTTTTTGTTAGAAGTGGTAATCAGTCCATCAAAGTCACTAATTAGACCCCATGCAGTGATTTATGAGAAGAGGAGGTTACTTATTGCACTAAGTGCAGAAGTATTCACACTATGTTGATCAGATCCAGCAAAATACTTATTTGACAGTAATTCAGAGACTAAAATACTCAACCCTTTGGAGTTCATGGGTTAAGGGTTTGGTCTGGTTCAGAGTGCAAAGCCCTGTATGCTCAGCTCCCATGCAATAGCAGACATCAAACAGACATTCAAAGGTCTCCCTTCCAGCCAAATTTTGAAATGAGATTTCACTTTGAATCTGAAAAGGCTTTTTTTCTTACCTATTTCCTAGTTTGGATAAATCAGGATATTCTGACACACTAAACAAACCCAGGTATTAAAAAATTCTTAGCTCAATGCACATAATGAATTAGAATTCCTCAAGCAATTCAGTACTGTGGAAATTGCCTGTATTTACATTCAGTGCCAACGTAACACAGAATATACCTTTCATTTTCCATTTAGAAAAGTTTTCTAGAGCCAGATAAGGATATTCACAAAAACAAAAATGCATAAAACTTTAATCCCACCCTTTTCCTCAGAATGTGTCACTGCTTAGCATCAAGTGCTTTTGGTACATCCACTCTTGGGCTTTACATGCAAAAAATTTAATTTGTTTTAAAAGGACTTTTTGAGCTGGTGACCTCAGAGTACCCTTCTTCTTTGTCAAGGTTTGCAACCATTTCATTGTTTATAAAGATTCCTTTTTCTTAAATGAAATATTTAAATGTAAACACCATGCCTGAAGCAGATCTTAGATATTTTAATAATACCAGCATAAATTTAAGAAAACCTTGTCCATACTAGTAACAAATATATATTCAGCTAGGACAATTATGTTCCCACATTATTATTTCATATAAAGTGCAGCGTTCCTTCAAGCCTTTGCATTTTTAAATTTGCTTATTGCATGAAGTCTGTAATTCCTACTTCCCAAACTAAAATGGCACCACATAAGGCATGGGTTCTACCACATTTCAATTAAAACGTTTTGCATGCTATACAGTAATTTTGCCAAATGTTTGGATCTTCTCTTTGTACATGCCTAGCAAGATTTTGGCATGAGCAAAGCAGTCCAATAATAAATATTTAAAAAAAAAAAAAAAAAAAAAGAAAAGAAAAAAGAAAAGATTATTTGTGGTTTAAGTAACAGTTCATAAAGTAATATTGGCCTTAACTTCTAGTTTTGGGGAGGTTGGTTCACATAATTTTAAGGAAATGGGTGAGTCACATTTCTCTTGACTTCCCCTGTTTTTCCTTCACCAAAGAAAGTATTTCTTTTTCTGTTCTGTAGAATATTAAAAGACCTGGCACAGAAAAAATGCCACATTTGGTGACAGTAACATATAACGTTCAATATATACAAGGTGCATAGAGAAAGATTAATCTCTTGAATTATTTTGGTTTATGAGTCCTTGGGGTTCAAGAAGAAAAATCCATTGGTCAGGTTCTTTCCTGTATGCATGGCACACATCACTGTGATATATTCTGTCTAAATCTCTCTTTGTAAACACACAAGGGATTGTGTACTTTTTTTTCTCCACAATGCCCTTTTATTAGTCTTGGAAGTTCAAACTAGTACCAAAAGAGCTAAACCCTGTAAAAAGTGTAGAAAAAAAAAAAAAAGGAGGCACAGCTTGTTGTGAACAAAAATGTGCATCTCTACACAGTACCATTACAACAAATATATTAAACCGCCAAAACACAGCCCTCCTAAGTGATTAGTTTCCATGCAGCCAAATTGTCAGGTGCCTATCTCAAAACCAGGGCCAACACAGTCCTGTCCCTAATTGTGTTATAAATAATTGAAAGCAGCTCATTAACATCATTTGACCCCAGGCCTCTGCTGGAATCCTTTGATCCTGATGCCTGTTTTCTTTGAAGGTGATTCTCCCTCTGTAGTTTGTGTTATGAACATCTCTCCAGCTGCAGTAAAAAGCTGAGTTGGCTGTAATGAAACCTGTGTTCCTTGCTGGACTTGCTGCTTGAGTGCAAATTATGTTAATAGCAAAAGGGAAGACACGGGAAAGATCCAGGGAGGGGCAAACCCTTCACTTGCTGGGTTTGTCAAGGGAAACAAATGCTCACAATGCATCAGGGTGTGCTGCAAGTGTTACTCAAAATCCTCCTACTAAAAGCAGCGATATTACCTCCTTATTTAATCTGGTAGGATGATGAGTACATGGTTTTAATTACCTTTTATCACTAGAAATTTTCTCCTATACTCAATGATTTAAAAAGCCTTAAAAGTGCTGCTAGTAAGAAAAGGCTTTGTGTAACAACCTAACTGAGCACTGGATCCAACAGTACGGAATGTGGTAAAGGATCCATTTAGGAAAAGCTGTGCTTGTGTGACAGAGCAGTTCTTCCCACTGGGATCAGTGAGCTTCCCATGGATTCCAGGTTTTACCTTCCTGGACCCTAAGCAACACAGGGAACGCATCTTATTAATTACTTGCCACTTTAGGACACACTCAGTTGAGTTCCAGCAGCCCAGATAAAATACAAAAGCCCTTCCTGGGGTGTAACATCCATGTCCTGGCTGCCAGATCAACTGGCAAGGAAAAAAATAACCCCAACCTTCCTCCTATTACCCACTGACTGTTTCCAGACTACTCCAACTTCTGAATGAATCACTTAATCTTGTGTGGCAGCACCTCCTGCCTGGATCTATAATACTCAGATTTACTCTGCCATTTTTAATTAATTTATTTACCTTGCTGTTTTCTTTTTTTTTTTTTCAAACGAACCACCATTTCCTCTTTGTACCAGAGTGCAAATTACTATAACTGATTCATTACAACATTTTTCTTCTTACAGGTTTAGCTAAATTATGATCCACCAACAGCATGGCTTTACTTCGTAGTTTTATTTTATGACTGCAAACCTTCTGAATATTGAAAAGCTTCCATAAATTTCTCAGATATTTTATTGTGGCAGTGAACAACAACAGTTCTGGTGCTATCATTTTAAAAAATGTTATAAAAATCTAACAGTCCAATAATAAAAGATTATTGCTACCTGGTAATAAATGGCTGCCAGATGATAAGATTTTAAAAGTTTTTCCTGAGAGACTAATTCGTTTATTTTCTACCCATTTTTGTCTGTTTTTTCAAAATGCATGTTTGTGAAATCTATTTATGTCACAGCCTTCTACATTTTTCATTGTGCTTTTTCTCTCTCTTATTTCCTTGGAACCTTTCCATCATTTCCAGATGCAAAGATAAAATAAGCAGATACCTCTGAAAATGATGATGTATCTACTTTCTAGATTAATTGGCACTGGAGTAAGTATAGGACAGTTTTGGGTACTTTTTTTTGCCTTCAGAAACCATGAGAAGATCATAATTTTCATATGTGGATAGCAATTACAAAACTCATTGAAAATTCTGTATTCCTGCACAATTTTATCCCTATTTCTAACAACATGTCAGTAGATAAGCTCAGGAAAAAAGAGACTTTAAAAGTAAATTCCAAGGACAAACCACTCCATTATGCACAAAAATAAACATCAAATTTGATATCCCAAATGAGACGTGAAAGAAGAGAGAGGAGCACTTTAATCAGCTCTGTGCAAGTGCTCACCATTTTTAATAGCTTTTACACTTACCAGCTGTGCATCCTACAGCTGTGAATCAGCATTCCCCCAAATTTGGCTTATTTTGTAAATGGCAAGCAGCATGGCTTCTGCCTGTGCACTATTGACTTGAATTAGCACTTGTGAGCAAGTCTGCCTTGGTAACTTCACCAAAGTAGCCTGGGAGATACACTAAGTTTGATGCTCTGCTTCAGAAAAGAATTAATGGCTCATTCCTTGAGTGGATGAGAGGAAAAATATCAATATTATGTAGCTGAAAAATTGTTTCTTTAGTAATATTTGTGGGTGAGTCAATCTAGTTCAAGTGATTGTGTCATGGCAATGGTGTTTCATTTCAATAAAAGTATTCAACAACACTGTAAAATTAAGTTTTATGATAATATTTAAATACTTAGGGTTGATACAAGAGAATACTTGGTACCATATCCACATGGACATTGCAGTGTCTTCTTTTTACACTCCTTGAAAACTGCTTTACAGTCAAGCAGGACCAGAAACAGCATATGGTCCCTTTGTTATTTGAGATTATTTGATGACTATTATGTTGTCCTTAATCTCATCTGGTTTAATTAATTTTAAAATTATGTTTGTTGTAGGAAAGAGTAATTACAGTTTGTAACAGAGGAGTGTAAAAACACTCTCCTTAATGCAAAAAAAAGAAGCTGGATGCCAACGTGGGGGAAAAGAAAGATTGATCAAATATTCCCTGCTGACACTCATAATCCATGAATGGCTGAATGTGAGCACCAACCTTAGCAGGAAACCATTTAGGTTACTAATCCTGTGAACACTGATTATGTGGTACTTTGTTAAAGATTCTCATTGGACTTGTTTCAGCACATCACCTGCTGATCATGCCAGGCTCCTTCACCAAACTTAATAAAACAAAATAAAGGAAAATGTAGTAGTACATTAAACGTGGCTTTGGGTTTTGGGAAGATGAAAGAGAAGCTGGAGGGACACTAGCAAAGCTCCACAGTTCCCCTCTGCTCCATTTCAAATGTTCACAACCTTACCCTTCCTTTGTCATGTAATGTGTTCGTTGATCAATCTTCCCTACCTGGTGCTTGGCCTGAAAACAGGCAGAGATAAATGTGAGCACATCAGCAGCCCCTGCTGAATTAAGGGGGGACAGAGAGGCACTGTCACCCCCGTTCTGAGGGTGTCACTCCATGGAGACAGCACCAGGAGACAGTGACTCCCCTTTCCATGGCTTTGCAGAATGGGTCACTGGTTTGTGAATTATGCATTAAGTCTCCCACACACATGAATGATATGGTAGAAACAATATTTTCTCTGCAAATCAGTTCTGTTTTCTCCAGTGAATGCAAGCGAGGAAGCTTAGTTTTACAACTTTCATCTTGTTTAATTATTTTTGTCATGTCACTTCTTCAGAGTAAACAATCTGTTCCATTTACCATCTCTGTTGCCTTACACTGTGCTCTCTCCAACTTACTTATGTTTTATCTCCCTTTTGCTGCTAAGAGAAGTAAAAAAAATAAAATACAAAGAAAAGTCTTCTGCCTAAACCATGTTATAAAGAAATGCCTAACATTGAGACAGCGCATGACCTTTCAATGTAAATTTATCTTCTGCTTTCTTACATTCTTTTAAGAATTCATTGCTCTCTTGTGTCTGACTTAAGTTATCTGGAATATGCCTTAAGAACTGTAGCACATCCAAAACTGTTGAAGGAGTAAATAAGAGCTCTGGATGGTCAGAATTCCCAAATACCGCTTCAGTCCTTTGTCTGATGTTCATATTAGATATTGGACACTATGACAGTTTGGTCTATATAAAAATAACTAAGCAGTAGCATCAGGAAAAGAAAATTTTATTTGTTTCTTAAAAATATACACCTAACCCTTGTGAAGTGCAAACTTCTATTCCTTGGGAGGTTCTGGTAATGATCTCTACATATGTTTTCCTCCAGATTGCCTCACCTGCTTGCTAGTCTTTCATTTTGGAAATAAAAAACCCCACAACTCTTCTGTAGGGAAGTCCTGAAACAACTCTGTCCTTGTGTCATTAGACTGAAGGTGACCAGACTGGAAACCTGGGGTCTGAACTATTACAGATTCTCTAATAGTCACTCTTATCTAATACAATACAGATTTTTTTTAAAAATCATTTTATAGTGATTGATTGTTGATTAGATTAGGAGTATTAAAAAATAAGTCAGTCAGTCCTGTGGATACTGCAGCTGGACTGCCTTGGAATAGGTTCAGGGATGACCTCACTGTGCTCCCTTTCCCAGCACAGCCATGCCCTCTGTCTTTTCAGTACTTTTACCACAGGCTGTCTCTCCCCTGTGCCTGAAGGTTTATTCCTCTGAAATGGAACTATATTTACTTCATGCTTTATTTTCCTGAATGTCCTACTTTTAATATTATGAAAGGTATTAATATTATTAAACCTTCCCTCCCAAACTTCCTTTGAAACCTTCTGTAGCCCTCTCTTAATCACACAACAAGCTCATGGAATAACCTGCCCACACCAGATTTCAAGGTTCTTCTGCACAGTAGACAAGCCACCATGTGGATTTTCTACATAAGATTTTACAGAGAAATCAGAGAAATTAGATTATATTTCTCTTGTAAACCATATTTGAATATAAACCTCCAGATGGTAAAGGTCAGGATTGTACATTAACCCTTTGAACTGGATATCCCCTTTTGAAAGATGAAAGTTTGGCAGTAAATGGACTTAAAAGTTTTTGAATTATTTTGCATTTAAATAATGGATTTCTTATTTTCATCCATCATTAACCTAATTGATCTCATTTAAACATGCAAATTGTGGCAGTGAACTTTCCTGTTCACAGATATCATCCTTTCCTGTTTACAGTAACTATCCTTTAATGTTTCATTTGTTTCAAGCATTTGCCAATGTGAAAAGCTTAAAAAATATAATTCTACTAATTAACACAGTGCTTACATAATTATTGAGCTATATAATTAACTTCTTACTTAATTTTCATTCTGTATGAAGAGATGTATAGTACTCATACTGTAGCTTTAAAATTGCAGTATTATTACTATTTTTATCTGCATCTTACGCTAGTAAATATAGGAACATCCCTCCTTTAAGGGAAACAGAACGGAAAGGTGGTCCTCAGGGTATTGTAGTAACACTGGGATATATTTGTTTTCCATGTGAACTTTCACAGGGTGAATTCAGGAATAAAAAACAAAACCTGCTTGGGTTGGTTGAGTATCACAACATAGGCAAGTGTTGAGTAAACCTGAATGTTTACAAAGGATAAAATGATAAGAGAGGGAGACAACCAGAAGACATTGAAATTCTCTCCTTCTCAAGGTCACAGCAATCCAGCAGAACATCTTCATTGAAAGAAAAAAGCATGAACACCACTCAGGGAGTTGATCTCTAAAAGATGGGAGCATTGGCTGAAGAGACAGTGCCTCCCTTTCAGGCTCAGGTAGCCATTTCAGAAAACATCCAGCTTTTCCTCATGAGCTTCCAAAGGATCCGAACAGCTCAAAAGTTTTTGCTGAAGTGAAGGACATCCCTGCTTGCTCAGGCTTACAGAGATTGTCTGTGATCAGAGGCTTTGGGAGAGAAAAAGGTCCTGTCTGCACCTCAGACAGAAAACATACCCCCTCTTGCTTCTTAAGCTGGAACAAAAGGTGGCTTTAATCAGTAAGACCAAGCTTGAGATGCTGGCTTCCCTCCACAAGTTCCAGAGGTCTCTGAGGTATCATTGTTCCAAACAACTCAAATTTTACCATGAAAAAATGGTTACAGAAAGAGAGCAAATCGTGCTAGTTTGGAATAGAGACCTGCAAAGCCCTGGATGTGCAAATCTCAGGTGAGTTCTCTCTTTTGTGACCCTAGGGAATCATGCCCCTGGAAAATCCAGGCCTTTTCACTGTATCAGAAGTTATAGGAGAACAGTGTGGTTAAACTCATTGATTGAAGTTATCATTACACAGACACGTTTGTCTCATGGCAACATCAAAACATGTTTCAATTCTCACAAGCATTGCACCTATTTTCAGTCAGGACTCAGTCTGTTTGTTTGAGCTGGCCTAGTATTTTGGGGCCCTGTTAAAAGAATCAATGAAAATTGGAAGGCTATGCAATGACACCTTATTATGCTAGTTAACAAACCATTTTCTGATTCTGGGGATGTAACCTTTGCCAGATTGTCCATACAAAGCTTGTGGCAGTGTGTAATCACAGTAAATGTTACCAGATTTTACTCCTAACCAGTGTGCCTGTCAGGGTGTCACACAGTGTAATGAAAAGATGGTCACAAGCAAATGAGAACGACCAACAATGCTGCTGACTGATCAGAAACCAAAAAGATCAGCGTAAGTGAAGAAAATTTATTTTAACTCTCATATTTTCTTCACTTCAGAAAAACATTTTCTTCCTAGATGGCAAAAGCTACTTCCAAAGAAAGATGTGCCTTTTTTCCTAAAGCATAGGTGTTATTTAACTCTGGGATAGCTCTGGGAGATATACCTCAAGTTTAAAAAAAATAAAATTATAATAATTAAAGTAAATATCTCTGAAGCAAATGAGAAAAGGAAATATGCCAAAGTTCAAAAACAAAAAAATTTTTTTAAGCACAAAACTGAGGAAAATATCTAAAGTAAGTAAAAAGAAAGGAGCATATGACAAGAAAATTAGAATCTTATGTCTTAGTTGAAAACAGCTTCAAAAAGACAAATGGCCACACAGCTTAAAGAAAATGAATGTGTGACACATATTTTACTCATTTACAGCACAGAAGGACCATATGTAGGCAGCAGGGAGAATTGTTCCTTCCCCCTCCTATTTTATCATAGCTAAGACGTGTCCCATTTTGCGTGCTTTTGCATGAGCACACATCTGCCCTTTCTGAGCTACAGAAAGTCAGCAAGTCTGGGTTGAGACAGTCACCTTGAAGAGCCACTAACATATTTTACATGTGATTAATTAATTGGAATTGAATGTTCAATTTAAGGGGTTTTGTCTCTCTATACAGTTCTGATGGGAAGCTCTGAGTGTTTTAGACTTCCATCATAGACAGAGGGTCTAACACCCAACTGTGCATAACCCTTTTATTCCCTTTTTTTAGAAGGCCTTATTTCATGAGTACTTCTGAAGGTGTAGTACAATATTTACTACATTTAATATCTTACGTTTTCATATATTCACACACATTTTGACTCATTTTTGTTCAGCATGTGTATTTTAGATGGTCTGCTCCAACAAAGACTTGAAAGCAGCCAAGTAGAACGAACGAGCTAAACTCTCTTAGCGAGCATCAGGGAATGCAGATATTTGATGAAAATGCTCTGCTTTACACCTGCAGGAATTCCAGACCCATCTTGGCATCAGGAAAGCCTCCATTTGCTGCTTCACCAGGCACGAGGGTGGCACAGTGATGTCACACACATGTCACACACAGACACCCTGTGTTCGACACACTGCATGATCCGATCTGCACTCGGAGGGCTTTGTTTACTTAATGCAAAATCAATACCTTTATTTCCAGGACAATGACTCCAGCATTCTCATGGAATAGCTGCCTGATTTTAAAGTCGAGCTGGGAGGTTCATTGCAGAAGAATCTAATAACAGCCCACAAAAGAAGAAGCTGCCTATCACACAAACATGTAGGAATAGCCTGTGGAAAGCAAGTTAGCTGACGGCTATAGATTTGTCAGGCCGACAATTCACTGCACATCTGTGTCTGCCAATATAGAATTTACTCAAAATTGCCTCTCCAGACACTTCTTTACATAACCCATATTTAGCTTATTAGTGCTGTCATTTGGGAGTGTGGTCAGCTTTTGAGCAAAATCTCACTGAGTCCATTAGCACGGATCACATCACAGCTGCCATTTTAGAAGCACGATGATTAGGTTTGAAGTTCAAATGATTTGATTTCACTTTAAGGCTTCAAAAGCAGCCTCTGGGGTAGATTTACACAATTAATTTTTACTGAGGTCTGCTGGGTAATTTACTGTAGTCAGAGAATCTTCACTAAGGTAAGGTAATTACCACTGGGTAATTCTATGGCACTCTGTTCAGTATGAAGCAAAATGTTGGCTGGTTTCTGCTCAGATAGACCTGGAAGGAAGTGAAGATGCTGCTTCTGGGAATCACAACATGTCTGTGACATTTAGGAGAGATGAGAAGAATTCACTAACTTCCCAGACGTGGACCAGCAGTTGTACATGCCCTCAAAATGTCTTTTCATGAGGACTTAGACAATCTCCTAAACATCGAACTGAGAAGCTTTCAAAATTGAAGTGCTGTACCCATGATTCTTTGACACAGGAACAAAGAATGCATTCTTTGTTTAGCCTGAACACAGAAGTAAACAATGAAATTAAATATCCCTTTGAGATTTGTATTTATCACTTACAAGAAGCACTTCCTAATGATCAGTGGCAGCTGGGCTGACAAGCAAACTTCAGAGCAAAGCCAGAGGGGATATGAGTCTATTTTAGGTTTCCTATTGACAGGAAGGGTCAGAGGAAAAATAAACTCAGCCAGCAGTGTCATGCTACCACAAACCTCTGCTGGCCAAGCAGAAAAGTAAATTACAGCCAAACCTTTCAGCACAGCAGAAAGACTTGGGCAATTGGGCTGCCCTGCAGTGCACAGAGCACAACATACAGATGAACAGGACTAAGCACAAGTGAGACATAACATAAATGACTGACAAATAAATCAAAAGATTGGAGGAGCTAATTATCCCACAGTCTGGAGTGGAGGTATGCTATGCTTTTCCCCATTATTTAAATATTTCAAGTCTGCAACATTAATTTGTGAAGCCTTGTGAAAACAAGGACTGATCACAGTCACCTTCAAAACATCTTTCTTCTGGTAAGGTATAAATAAAATAGGTAGTCTCAACTACAAGACTGAACTATAAGAAGGAAAGGAAAGAAAAGAAAAGAGCAGCAGAAGGACTTAGACACTATTTCTAGCACATACACATAAATATGTAATAAAAGAAAATAAAAATATTTTCAATGTAGAAGTTTAGTCCTCAGCTTCATTTCATACACTGTAGTTCTATTGGGAAAGCTTATTTGATTTCTCTATCACACTAATAAAAAATAAGATTTGTGTAAGGGGAAGAAGAGGGAATAAAGCATATTCTGTATATGATGGCTTTCATTTTGTTAAGTTTACTTCCTACTAAGGTTGATGATAAAAGCAGCTGTGTGGACTCATAAGCACTTCTATCTACATCTCTCCATGGACTAATTACAAATATCTGTTTCATACAGTCTCAGCATCTAAGGCAGATTTAATTTTATTCCATCTTTCACTAAGCATATATCAAAACCTGTAATTTCATTCCATTATTTTGCTTTCGTTTTCCTCTACCTATCATCCACTGGATGCAAACACAACCCTGTAATTCCTACTATTCTGTTGTTTACTTTGCTTTGCTTTTTGGTTTGTTTATTTGTATGGATGGAGTCACAAATGTTTTGTCCATTGTCAGTGGCCAGTTGCTTGAAACAAAGAAGACTTTTCAACTTCAAAGCATAATTATTCAGGGCAGAAATGGCTAGGCAAGTTCTTATTGCCCTTTTCTTCCAACTGGTGATGATACACTGATAATTTGTGAGGAGCATCCACATACCACAGATGAAACTTTCAGATCTTAGGAAGCTGGTTAAAAATCAAGTGCAGTTCTAATGAGTGATGCCCCATCTTTGTACACTCATTCTCTGCCAAACTGATGCTCACCCATGCTGTTTTGTTTGACCATTTTCAGAGACTTGCTTCTGATGCTCTCACAGTTGTCTGCTCATCTGATGGATCTCTGGGACATTCAGAACAAGTGGCAGTGCCACACTAACTTGGTTGTGATTTGGAGCCTCCAGGATGCCAGGTTAACAAATTCTCCTGACTTTCCCCATGAGGTCCCATAACTGATCAATTTTGCCAGCCCTATTTCTGGCCTGCTGCAAGGTGGTGTGGAGGGTTTATGTTGGATCAGTTTCACCAGGTCCTGTGAGCATGATTCTCATTAATACAAATAGGATGTCTCTTATGTTTGAAATCTTATGGGTTGATAGGGAAAAAAAAAAAAAAAAACACAACAAAAAGCAACCCAGCTTCCAGTGACTGCAGGAATATCCACAACAATGAGGAGAATAAAATCAAGGGGCTCAGTGACAGTGTCATGTACTCCATTTGGAGTACTTGGGATTGCTCTGGGAAATCATCTGACTCCTCTTTTTCCTTTAAGGCTCTCTGATGAACAACATCATCAGTTCCTTGAATCTTCTTCTCTGTTTATGAAGTTTCCTTTCAAAACTCGCCCAGCATTAAGACTTCTGAGGATGTTGACCATGGAAATGTAGGTGGCAAGGAAAATGCCAACAACTGACTGTTCTTAGTCTTCTTGTCACCAATAATAGAATGCTACTTTTTCCATAGCTTTAAATGGTATTTCCACTCTCTGCCCCAGACTTCAGCTTCTTTTGGCACATTTATCACTTCTCTTTCCATGTATAACAATTCTGTACTAGTGCTGGAGAGTATTAAATTGATTGGTGGAAAATTAATGGAGCAAGCAGGAATGATAGAGAACAATTATTGTGCATTATGGCTTTTGATAAACTGGCAGTCTGAGGGGGCAGTAAAATAAAGCACAGCAGAAATGTAAATGCCCAGTGCAGTCTGACCTTGTTAGAGAATTTTAGTGAAGTCAAAAAAGAGAGACAAGGTCCTGTTCAAAATTTAGAGCAACAGGCACAGGGGAAGATGCATCTCACTGCTATTTAGCAAGGTACTGTCTTGCTGCAAGGGTGCAAATATGAAGGAAACAACACAAATTCAAGAAGTTTTATATACAAGAAGCCACAAAAAGGCTTTTTTGCCTTATGATGCTCATGCAATCCAGAGCCCTGCCTTTACCTTCAATCACATTACATTGCAGCCACTTTAAACCTCGTGTAGCTGTCCAATTTCTGTATCTACTGTTCATTCAATTTGGTTCATCTCCTGTGGTGCCAACATCTAGAGCAAGGCACGGAAGTGAGAGCAAGGAATTCAGAAGCGAAGGCATGGGCAATTTCAGTGGCTGATGGCTGTGCAATTTAGAATTCAAGGAAATAAAGTTGTTAAGGAGTCAGGTCTCCAGCACAGATGCATTTGAATATATTAGGAGAGGTGTTTAATAGCCATTTGGTGAAGAAAGGCCCTGATCTCCCCCAGTAAATTGATGGCTAGAATGTTTCAGAAAACATTTCTAGCATATATGCTAATCCACTTACTCTTCATTTTCAGACTTTTTTGCAGATGGCATTTTTAGCAAAGTTGTCAGCTTCTGTGCACAGAGTGCTCTTGCCATTACTGCATTTTACATGTGCTGCAAGTCTTAGATGCTTACAGAAATATTCCTGTTTAGAAACAAGTTACATATGGTAGCAGTCCTTGGCTCCTGGGGCACTGCTTGGAGTCACTGAACATTGTCTGCTTCATGGACAACCTTGTCTGGTTTATAACAGGGTGACTGCATCTAGTCTAGAAAGAGATTAATGAAAGGTCTCTTCCCTTCCCCTTTCCCTGCTCTGACATAATTTTGCAGATGACTTTTTGCTAGCTAGGCAATGAGATGTTCTGCAGGTGTTGTGCAGAAAACCAAACAGCTGGGCCCTGAAGAATGGTGGATATGATACAAGGGAGTATGGAAATGTCAGCTGATGGGGAAAAGGTGTTCTCCTGAGGGTCTCACAGTTTATGAGCCAAAAAAACCCCACTGAGTCAAAGGACAGCCTGACTTCAGAGCAGGGCACACAGATACAAAGGCAGGTTCATTCAACTTTGAAACAATGCACTGTGCAAAACATCATGTTCAGAAATGCCATTTGAAAAATAAACAAACAAACCAATATATAAAGTTATAAAACAACTGAAGTTTGGATTATCTAGGCTAACATCTTGTGTAGGGCAGGCCTAAAAATAAATTCTAAAGGGCTTTTCCTCTTGGGCTTGTGCTATCAACACCACCACGGAGTTTCATTAGCGGGATTCAGGATTATTGAAGCAATCTGCTACAAACTTTGCTTATTTATACCCTTGTCTCAAGTTTCTAGATACTTTCAAGGAAAACTGTGAATTAGGATGTTCTTGATGTCCAATAACACGTTCACATTGCTTCAACGATTTACAAAAAAGACAAATACATTTTCTCTCTACTACTTCTCAAAGAAAACCAAGAACTCAGTCCCATAGTGCTTTTAACAGCAAAGCTTTTGTTAAGCTTTTTAGAGTCAGTCATTTAAAAATAACATAGAAAACCCAACCAACCAACCAAATACAAACCACAGAAGCTGGCTAAAAGAAAGATGTTATCTATGTGCACAACACCAGAGAACTTTCTTCCAACAGAAACTCTGAAACAAAACAAAACTATAAAAGCAAGCATTTATAACATGCATTACTTACAGTGTATTTCTAGAACCTGCATTGCTATCTGAGGTGTAGAGTTTAGGGACTCATGATCTACTCTGCAACTTACAACTGCACCATCATCACTGCGATCTGCTAGGAAATCCAGCGTGCTGCTGACTGTGAATGTTTTGCGATTTGTATCTTCTTCTTTGATATATTTAACATCTGAAAGAAAGAAGAAACAGATAGTTTTCTCTCCCATATTTCTGGAATTAGACAGCTAAATGATCTATCACAGTTGTTGGAAAAAACACATCTTTCATATTTGTATTGATCTCTTTAATACCAAAGTAATTAGACTGCAGGTATTCCTCAATTTACTCTCATTGTCAGAGTAGGAGATACATATTGAAAGAGAAAATTTTAAAATTGGTTCTACAATATTTTATTCAAACATAAATGCCATTCATTATTACCTCTTAAATGTTCCATATTTGATATAAACTTTCTCTGGAGGTCATCAGAAAAAAAAAAAGGGATCTTGTCCCACTCTCATTACCTTAAATATTCACAGTGTCCCTAAATATTAAATTTTCTAAGTTCCTGCTTCTAACCTTTCACAGTAATTCAATATACAGATATTACTGAAGCCATGTGCATGTAGTCAGATTAATTCTGTGCTTACTTTATTCATTGCTTATTCTGTTGTTTGGGTAGAATTATGCTAATTTACTAATAAAACCAAACCCAAGTGTAATCATCAGAGGTAATGAACAGCTGTAAATAGAGCATGTCACAGTATTTGCTGGAATCTACAGGCAAACCCCAAGAAGACTAGAAATAAAATTACTACAGAGAACTTCCTCTCACTGCTTCGTATCATTCTAAATCGCACTGCTGCTTCTGTGCAGATCCAGTTAAAAACCTGAGTTTTCAGCCCAGGAGTGCAGGAAGCTACAGTTTAGGAAGCATCCTCTCAGCTCATGGTTAAGGTTCACATTCAGAACATTTTGTTTTAAGATATACAGGCTAGATCAGAAATGAAGATCCAAAAACCTGAGCATTTGTGTTAAAATCTTTCAGTGTATTAACTGGAACATGAGATCTTCTTACACACACTTTAGAATTGTTTTACTTGGTTCCCAACTACTTGTAGTACTTATTGATTTTAGTTTATTTCAGAAAAATTGTAAGCTTGTTATATTGATTTATTGCAATGAGAGCTTGAAAAGACATCTATAAATACTTAAACATATATATTAAATTACACTGAGATTTCATATGTCCTCTGTGCCCTAAAAAAAGTGAGAGGTTTCAGTTTTACAAATTATACCAAATCCCATTAGAGAACAGAATGACCTAAATAAAATTTCCATGAAATATCAATTTTAGAAAGCAAATCTTCAATGGCTTTAGCTACGTCTTTTTAGATTAAAAATACCTCTGACATCAGAGAGGTGGTCTTTATCATTGTCTCCAGACAGACAAGGACACCATGTAGTTTCCATTTTTCCCTGAAAAATAATTATTTTTTCCATACCAGCATTTTTCTGCCTGCTTGCTGCTAAGCTTTAAAAGATCTCAATTTCTGCCATGGTCACTATTAATTTTTAGGGATCAGTAAAGGTGGTTTAGAATGGGTGAGAGAAATATTGACGAGAGCTAAAGCAAAGTTATTACAATCAAACAAAAAATGTTTTCCCTGATATTGAAAGCAAACAAATGTGATTTTGTTCCCAGAGTTAGGTTTCCAAATTTAATAATAAGCACCCATATAGGTAAGATGCTGGTTATAAGTAATGGACACATCCCTTTGCTTACTGACTTCAGGTGGAGGACAGAAGACTCCTGAAAACATCAACAACTTCAGTTTTAGTGAGAGGCTGTGGATTCTTAAGCCTTTAGAAAAACAAAAGCAGTTGATTTCCTAAGTGGATGTTTAGAAGTCTCTCTCTAGGCATCTATTGTTTGAAAGGGTTCAACTCTTGGACTTAACTTCCTCTGCAGAAAGGGCAGTGATGCTTTTCTACAAACTGTTGACATCCTCACCAACAGAAATATTTAGCTTGTCCTCCTTATCAGATATTATCTAACCTGAGGAAGACTAAAACCAGATCAAACTGTTGCCTTAAAGTACCTAAATCATGGCCATAAAGGAAAAAGCTGGAGTCCTCCCTGGAGTGTGCGGCAAAACCAAACACAAGTTACACCAAGCCAAATTCTGATTGAATATCATGAAATATCTACAAATAATGAAAACACTCCACAAAGAGGACTTAAAAATGCTGAAAAATCTAGCCCAGACAGACTATGGAATTTCAATTTTGTTGAAAAAAAGAGGGAATTTCAGAATGAAAAAGATGCATTTAGCTTCTCCATTATTTTTGCTTTTAATAATCTTCCAGAAATGTCACCAGAATGCTAAACTGCAGATCCCTTTGTTAAGTTAGTGCATTGTTAGTGCTTTGTTAGAGTGACAGAGCACTAAAGGAAAAGGTGTGGCACCCAGTGCTTCACATTCAGTCTCTCTCATTACTAACACTTACTTTATCAAACAATATTCCTTTACCAGATGATGATTCCTTTTTCGAGTAATAGCAATGGAGCTACAATTTTAGAGTGGCTTTTTCCCCTTTGGTGCAACCCTGATCTCAGTGCATCATTTATATTCGTTTGCACCACGTATAATACAGTGTAACACAATTGGATTTACTGGTGCTAGACAGACGAACTCCTAACCTTTAATGTCAGCTGCATTAGCATATAATTTCATATCTATTTTCTCAGATTTATCATTTCACCTTTTACACTGCACAAAGCTAATGTAACTTCTGCTGATGCCACTGCAGACTGGTTAGGTTATTTTATTTCTAACCTTTGAGAAATGGCAATGTGCTCTTCAGAAGACCTAGAAAACTAAACTGAAATGAATGTGCTCAGTACTTTCCTCTTATTTCTGGCTGTTGGGGCTGTTTTTTCCCCCTTCACTGCTCTTTTTCAGACAACTTCTTTGTTTCTTCCCCACCCAGTTTTACTTTTTTAAAAATCTCTTGAGGAACTCTTGAGAAGAAGAAATTAGTTAAAGAGTCAAATACCAAATTGCTTGGTGGCTTCAGTTACATGTCAGCTGGAAGAAAGGCAAAGGTATTACACCAGATTTCAAAACATAATTTTTGAAATGAAATCTTTTCAAATACGTGTTGCCTTGCTGTTAGGCCAACTGTATCAGTGTTTCTCTTAAATTACTGACATGGCTTGGAGTGATTTCCAATCTTTACATGCCTTAAATATGTATATTCATTCTGCCATCTTTTCTGGATGACACAATCTATGCTCTGCCATGTGTGTTAGCTGTGCTGTTAAATTCCTCTTTTTAATTACATTTGATGAGGTGCTGCATTTTTTTTGTCAATTTCCTCAAATTCCCCAGTACTGAAAAGAATTATTCTCTGTTTCCTCATTTTCTCTCCTGGTTACACATTTCAAATTATTCCAGTCTAAAATTCTAGTTTCCTTTAATGCTATTTTTATTTTCATTAGAAATATAAAGACACCTTTAGAATGGACAGGATTCCTTAGGCAGTCAACTCAGATCTCCTTTATTTACCAATTTTATGTCACAGCTCTGGTTTTGCACGCTGAACTGTCATAGAGAACAGTACAGCAAGATAAACAGTTCTGTAATTAATTCTGTAACTTTGCTTGAGGCAATTTATTGAGATAACTAAATCCAAAATATTAGAGAAATCAGATAAAAGCATGGGGTGGGGTTTGCTTTTTATGTTTGTTTTTTTATGGTTGTTTGGGTTTTTTGTTTGTCTTTTTTTTGTTTTTTGTTGTGTTTCTTTTTTGTTTGCTGGTTTGGTTTGGGGTTTTTTTGTGTTTTTTTTTTTTTTGTTGTTTTTTTTTGCAGGGGGCAATTGGGTTTTTTTTAAAGCTACACAGAAAAGATAGATTTTCAATCATTTCTCCATCTGGTCTTATAGAAGAATGAGTAGAGGTGACAAGAATAAATACCAATACTTTATTGTTTTTATTCATCGACTTTATAATGGGCACCTCAGTTGGCTTTTAGGTGTGACTGAGCCTTCTGTAGCAGGAAGCTCTCTTCACTCTCTCATTCACCAACAAGGATTTAAAATTATTCCTGCCCTTGCAAGAACATGGACTAGAAAACTAAGTTCTAAGCAAAGAATATATAAAAGGAAAGAGCAGACAGAAAGGAAATAAACAGCTTTTTATAAGCAGCTCTTTCCTAGCCCGCTGCATCCTCAGAGGCAAATCCTTGCTGTCAGCTTTGGTTTTAGTCCCTCAATGGTTTTTCAGTTTCAGCAGACATTGCCCAACTCCCCCCAGCCCCTGTGAAGTTTTTCTGATCCCCTTTAAAGTCCATCTTCTCCCTCCTCCTTGCTGCAGACTGTCAGCATCCTTGTCTCAGCTGTAGATTCCGAGTTTCCCAGCTGAGATTCCCTCAATTGCTACATCCTGACTCCTCCTCAGCAGAGCAGCCTCCACAGCTCTCCTATGGCAAGTGCAATCTCCTGTCTCCTCCAGATGGTTCTGCCTCACCTGGTCATGTTATTTAGATGAGTGTAACCTAAATCTGGGAATTAACTAAATCAGACAGATGTCAGATTGGAATGGCACAAAAGAAATGAGAAAGGAATATATTAGGGATGAGTGGTGTGACTGTGATAACAACAATCCATAAAACATTTCTCTAGGAAGCCTCACAATTGAGTTTATTGTGCTGCACAGAGTTCTGAGCAATCCAAGACATCAGTTTTTTACCATCTGAAGAAACAATAACAAGATGGTTACATGACCATTACAGTAATTTACAATCAATGCCTCATCTATTTACTATCCCCTACTCATTTCATGACTCAATATGAGAATTTTCATGAATACAAATAAAAAAATATAATTCTACAGAATATATAGTTTTGGCAATTGGACCAAATGACACCAAAATCCTTTTAAATACCTTTAACTTCTTTGTCATTCTTGAACCATCTGATATCAGCTGCTGGCTTACTACCAGATGTCTTGCAAGTTAGCTGCATCCTCTCTCCCTCCATAACTGGTGAGGTAAATCCAGTAATTTGTGGCTTCTCAGGAACACCTAAAAAGCAAACAAACAAAATATTTCTGATAGTGTCAGCTGCTGCCATGAGTACAGGACCAACTTAAAGTTCACTTCTGCATACACTCTTAATTCTGAAAACATGGTAATTAATTCCTCGTGCCTTGTCAGTTAAACCTTTTTCCTGTTGTAAATAAACCATCAATCTGAACAGTATTTGCTTCTAAATAAATAAAGCAAGAATTACCTAATTTTCTAAGAGAAACAGATTCCTTTTTAATAAATACCTTATCTATGTATATTCTGCATGCAGGCAGATCTAGTCTGACTTGTTACAATATTTAAACTGCTCAGCACAGCAAGCAGGATGACAAAGAACATTAGAAGCACAGCTCTGACAGTTAAACATAACTGGCAACAAAGAGATGAACTGACCTAAGTTCAGAACATATGTTTACACCTGAATAATGAAGATTTAATACAAAATCCAGGGAAAAGGGAGGATGAAAATAAATACAGGAGTCACTTTATCTTCAGAGAAGGCAAAACCAAAACACCAATAAGTATACTCCCAGCTCCACTGGCTATGGAGAGTTGTTCAGCTGAATACAAGTTCTTCAGAGCAGATCATATGACTTTGACATACCATACATATAACATTAAATTTGGAAATGGTTGTGTTTCAATGAACCATGGAAGATTTAAAAAAAAAAAAAAAAGAACAAAAAAATTGTGAAAACTTTGACCACCACGTGTAGAAATCCATTTAACTTATGAAGACATAAGAATAACTTATTTTAAAGTAATACTGATGACAGCAATTTTAAAATCTCAGAAAAATGTCAGTTATAACTTGCATGTACATTCCTTTGGTGCAATCATATCTGTGGCTAGATAAAGGGGTCAGTCACAATAAGTGACCCTGTGCTCTTTATTTCATAATTTGTTTTTTCTACATCTCTTTTCCAAAATGACAGTTTATGTCCATAAAAGGAAAGCAGCAGTATCTACTGCATAGTACATCTCTTTAATAAATCTATTCCTCTCTTTCAGGACAGAAAATGGTGTCTACTACAATGCTGTGACACTTAAATTTTCTAATCGACAACAGAGCAGTCGACAGATTATTAGTACATAAAGGACAGTTTATCTGATTAAAAGATGTAATACATTTCAGTGCCAAAGATCCCCTTCTACAGTAGAAAATATTTTGAGTTTAAAATGTTACTTTGATGTGTGAAATTACAAATACAAAATGAGAGAAGGTAGGAGTCTTAAACTGTGCAGCTTTCTCTCTTGGAAGGTAAGTAGACGATGTCAGGAAAACTTCATTAAAGCCTCCCCTGATATGAAGATAAAGTTACTTTTATTAAAAAATACTGGCTAGATATTTTGTGAGATTTTTTTTTTGTCTTTGTAACACCTATGTCTTTCTGCCATTTAAAAGGTTGAACTGGAGGTCTCCTCAATTGTTTAGGTCATAAAATGCCTCTCCGCAGAAAGAAGATTAGCACAGGCAGTTGCTATTCCAGAATATTCTGCTTTGAGTGGGTACTTTCTGTCCTTAATGGCAAACTTGCGAAGATTTTTGTGAAATAGTCTCACAGGGACTGAAAGGGAGATGTATTTCATATCCTAAGCACAAAACCAATTCCCTGGCTGGATTAATGTGAATATTACTGCCACAGAGAATATCTTATATTAGTCCTATTAAATTCAACTGTCTGCCCATCCACATATAAAAATAAAACAAAAAGAAAGAAAGAGTCATGTTCAGGGACAGAAAAAAGGAAAAAAGAGTAAAAATCAATCTCTAAAATCATATAACCTTTTAGGTTCGCAGGTGTGTTTCAATGAACTATAGCAATTTTGGCTGATTGGGCTACTGACATTCATAGAATCATATAAAGCTTCGAGCAGAAACTTTATTTCCTGGGCATCTCTTGAAATCTATTGCTTTTCTATGTGTATCTATAACCTTTGGGGAAAACAGCAGAGCACTTAGAGGATAAAGCATAAAAGAAGCAGCAAACCCAGTGAAAATTTGCACTTTATAGACACAAAAAAAAAAAAAAAGGAAGAAAGCAGAATGAGCCAAAAAGACACAGCTAAGGAAAAATGATAAAGCTCTAAAGCCCGTTTTGATTTCATGCTTTCTGATTTTCTCCCCTTTGCCCTATCCAATAGATTGTTAGGAGATGAACACATGCACCTTCCTCGCACTCGTGGCGCTCGGGATGTGGAGGTTATGTCCATTTTATGGAGCACTCGTTCTGCAGTGCTTGTGTGCTCCCTAATTCATTATCCTGCCACGGTGTGAACAGCAAGAGCCACGCTATTTTTCAGCGCAGCAATATGAAACAATAAACATCAGGGAAACTAGATCAGACATTTACATTTATCTTCTGCCAAGCCTTCGAAAAGTTCATTCTTATCATAATTTGCCAGAGCCGGAGGAGTTTAACACTTGGTTCTCTCTGCTCAGCTGTTCACACTTACCGAGGACGGTGAGGAAAGCCTTGGAAGTTTTGACAGGCATGGTGAATAAAGAGCAGGTGTACTGCCCTTCGTCCGACAGGGACACGTCGCTGACACTGATGCTCAGCTCGTGCCACGATGCTCTCACCAGCTCAATTCTGTTATCCCTCAGAGCTGAAAAACAACCAAAAAATCACGTTAAGGTCGGATCAGCACGTGAACAAAGAGTGGTGTGTTGCACAAAGTTGCTAGTGGAATCAGCCCTGGAACACAGTTGTCTATGCAGAGTAGTTTGTTTTCTCTGTGGAAAAAAATATGTGTTTAGCAAGTTTTTGAGTGGTGTGATGGGTGATTTATAACATACATAAACCTAGAAACAAAGGGACTTGAGTTAGCTCTGTCCTTCCTCTAAAAAATGCAACAATTGCTTGGATTTCTGCCCCCTCACAGCTTTGCTCTAAATAAATGCCTAAAATAAATCTTTCCTAAAACCAGCCTGGTTTTAATGTATTTACAAATGTTGAGGATCTTTTGTCTAGCCTTGCCTACAGATTTTTCTGATGTCATTACTATTCATATTGAGCTGGAATATCAGATTTCCTGAATCCTGTAAATTCTTATTAGTAATAGATTGAAAGTTCCACTTATATATTCATATGTAGCACATTTAACAGTCTGAGGTAATTGAGTATAGTGGCTTTACTTTTTTTGGTTATGAATACAAATATGATCTTCTATTCTGTTCGCATGAAACCAATAAGGGAAAAGGAACATGTATATTCATTTAAATTCAAAATGTCACTTTAGTTAATGCTCTAAAATTTAAACTCTTTTTAAACCTATACTTAGAATGACCCCCATTTTTTATTAAAAAACTGCCAAAACATTCTATTTCTCTGCAGTAAAGCTGTTTCAGGAATCTGCATATATTATCTAAGCCTTTCTACAGCACAGAAACACTAATATCATCAGTAAGCAAACACTGTAATTCTCCTAAGCAAACAATAAAAAAGCCTCTGTCACTCAGGAAGTTTAGCTGTATACCTCTAGATTCAAATCTCTGACCTGATAGTGTTGGAAACTTCAGTGAGTCTATTTTTTTGGCAATCCTCTGAAAGTCAAAATTAAAATGGGGCTACGATATTTATTCAGAGAGTTAGGCTTGCATTTGTGAGAAGAACCAAGATGTTCAAGTTCCTAATGCTGTTCTCTCTCACCGCTTTCTAAAGTCCCCAAAGACTCTTAGATTTGTCCATTATAACTCTTCCAATGCCAAAAAATAACAACCAAAAACCAAAAAAATCCCACAAAGCTTTACTGAGGTTCTGTGGAATGGACAGATTCCAGACAGAACTGAATCATCTGGCTGTCCACAGAAAAAAAAAAACCCCAAACCAGCAATTATGTAGTTTATAATATCAAATCCATATAATGATGAAAATAGGTGCAGTGTTAACGCAAACAAGCGAGCAAACCAGAAGCCACAAAAGGAAAAGCTGAGAAAAACAAGCTCAGGAAAACAAAAAGAGTACATAAAACAAGTTTCTACCAACCCTGAGCAGCAAGCAAAGCTGATCACTGTGGCTTTAGCAGCCAAAACTCCTCACAACAGTGAAGCTGTTGCTATCTTTGAGGAAGTAGATGGGGACTCAGAATTCCTTTCTCAGCTTGTCAATTCTAGTCAGATGCAAACGAGCAGACATAAAAATGGTAGTTTATTAAATATTACTGACCTTCCGAAACCAAATTTTTTTAAAAGGATTCAGTGCTTGTAAATTGTTTGATCACCACCACACCCATTTATATAATTTGGCAACAGCATAAAAAACAGAAAAAAAAAACCCTGACAAAAAAACCCCCAACAACAAAAAAAATCTCTCAGCATTCCATAATTTAGAAGTGGTGATTTTTTCCTCCCTTTAATCAGAAATTATTTAAAAAATAATGCACTGTATCTTACATAGTATTTTACTTTGTTAAGAGTTTTCAGTTGTTTCTACCTCATCATAAAGATATATGTATCTGTTAAAATATTTTCCTATAGATGGTACAACATGCAGAATTTCATGCACTAAGAACAGTAAAGATTTTCAGTACAGCACAACTGGCCTACAGATGATGCCAACGGCACATCATTTTGATCCTACAATTGAAATAAAAACCATTTCCATCAACTACATTCCCACTGTTCCCCTCCCTCACTTCCTCTCCTGCACACCTTTTTAACCTTTGTACAATATAAAAACCTCAGCTCAGTCAATTTGATGGAAAGCTGGTAAAAACAACCACTGTCCAGGAGATGAGATCAGATATTTCATTACGGAGTGGATTTTTATTGAAAGAACAGCAAGAAAGTTTTTTAGTGGAAATACCAACACAGCATTTGCCATAAATGCTGCAAATAGCACCAAGATAATACTGCTTTACAGGAAAGCTGTTTGTCAGAAGCATTTTTACAAGCACTAAGTCTAAAGACAATTAACTGTTCCATCATTTTCAAACCTGAGTATTTGTAAGCTCTCCTGTCTACATGTGACAGACAAACCAAATTGTACTGCCTTTCCTTAGGCAAGGTGAGCGCTTACACAGAGACTTTCTAGAATCTTATTTTCAAATTGTATTCCTGTAACTGTTTCTACAACCTTATCTGTTTAGAAAGTCACCAGGTTCTCTTCATGAAATTGTCAGCTGTGATGGATGCCAGAACTAGTTTGTTCCCATTTTCTGTCTTAGGTTTGTTTGCTAAAGGAGTGATGGAAACAACAGCAGTGTTGGAGAAACCAGGAGTAATTCTAGCAACTCATGATATCCAGACATTTGTGAGGGAGTGGAGCAGGGTCTTGCTCGTGGCAGAAAGTCTTGCCAAGCCTGGTTGATGAGCAAAGCAGCCCATGGAACCTGGACAGAAAAATGGCAAACAGAAGCTTTGAGGAGAAGGCAAACTCCTCAAGGAGCTAGAGAATGGGAAAGGGATTTATTTACCATGATCTTTTCAAACTCTTTCAGCATATCTTAGTTCTACTTATTTAATGATTGATGTCGTTTGGGTTGTTATTCTCCATTTAAAGGCATGAGCTTCCAAAGCTTTCTGCAAGCCTTATGATTGCTCTCATTTGTAATGAGATTTGCCCCAAAACAGGGCAGTTTTACCACAAGGCTCAAGCCAGCTCAATGCTCCTCTATGACAGTTCAAATAAAGTTCCATAAAGTAAAATACAAATTGTTCTCTTGTATTTGATTAGCAGATGAAAACAAAAAGTAGAACACTGCTCTTTCAGAACTATCTTTGGAAACTCTTTCTTATTTCCTATTTCACTTTGTTAGAAGCCAAACAGACCTTTGTGGCCTCTTCCTGGGGATTTTAACCTGCATTCCTGAATCATTACCTTATCCATAATTTGCACACCTATAGCGATACTAGGAAAAGGGTAAATAAACAGAATATTTATTTGGCTTCTGGGAAATACTCATATGCCAAAGCCAGTAACAAAGAATACCAGCACTGGCATCTCTTTGCTGGATTCTTATATTGCAAGCTGTTAAAAATATAAAATGCAACAAGAAATATAATTACCTAGTAAATTCCAATATGCCCTAGGTACATTATTTCAGATTTCTGTAATTCCCAGGCACATATGATGTAGTTAATTTGCAAGGCATGAAATAATTATGCATAAAACACTTGTTCCTAAGCAGACACACTTCATTTATTTTACCTGTCATTCTCTTTTCCTGTGGAAAAGATTTCCTTTCAGAATGTTCTCTGACACAGAAACAAGCAACCTTGAAAATCTGTATAGTTGAGGTAATTATGAGTAAGAGATACAGTCATGTATTTCAGCTGCATTAATTAGCAATTATTGAGACTGATGACCATCACAATAAACTGGTCTCCTTTTTCACAATCACAAAAAGCTGTATTTTCTTTTTTAAAAAAATAATAATATAATGATCATATGTTATCATAGGGAAATCCTGCAACAGGAATTATATTGGAGAGACAAAAGAACCTTAGAAATTTGCAGAAATAGAAAAAAAAAATCCCCATTTCATTCTGTGAGGAAAAGGCAGTTGGACTTGTTAGACAAAACAGCCACACAGCAGCATCTCTAATGTTATTTCACCTAAAATGACCACCTCTTCATAGTATTTTGAGTCATACATTTGAAGAATGGGGGAAAAAAATCAAGCAACAAAATCCCCAAATCCTCCAGAGTAATTTGCTGATGTTTTGAGAATACTAACTTGACGCATGCTCCCATCCTGGGATTCACTCAAAATTTTCTTCCTTATGTTGGAGCTCTACCCTCTCTCCTGATAATAACATAACCATTAGTTGGAACCAGAAGGATTTCTGATACTATACAAGTCACGCTGTACTCCCAGAATTCTAATACTCATGAAACTGAAACAATCCCTCTGATTTTCAGATTCCACCTTTCTGAAAGCAGTACCATCATCTGAAATAGATTTAAAGGGATTTATGTTGTGTTTCTGGATATACTTGAGAAGGCCTTTTTCTTTGCTCCTAATGAATTAAACAGACCAAGATCCCCAAAGGATGATCTACAGAACTTGCTTATGGTTGTGCATCAACCACCACCACAGAGCAAGAAAAAGAGAGACAGAACAGGAGTAAATGGAACAAACAAAACCAGTATTGCTCTTCTGTGTCTTCTAAACACTCATATTTCTTCTCAAAACACTCAAATTTCCTTTAAAAGAAGAAGGACTGATACAGTTATTCTATTCATGCCTAACCTATCTAGTCGGTACTTGCATGGTATCTGAATTCCTAAGATTTTAAAACTTCTCTCTGTTTTTATGTGGGAAGAAAATCCATTTCCTTCCTCTTTCATTTCCAGTCATACAATTTGATTACATTCATGCAAGTACACGAGGGTGGCAGTGTGGCTATATAGTAATCCCTTGTTTTCTGTTTCTACTTCTGCATGTGCTGAGGCTTCTCAGTGGAAGCCATTCCTACCTGTCCTTAGCATTGCACCTGAGAAAATATCACTTTTTTTGAGGACAGAAATCCTCAAACTGTGTCTACTTTCACAGGTAACACTAATGTAGAGGGAAAAGAATTAGGAATTTCTATGCAACCTACCAATTGGCTGACATACGTACCAGTGGTGTCCTTCAAAGGTGACATCGTCTATAAGTAAAATCAGCAGAAATCACATAAACCGAAGGTCGCAAACTGTGGAGAGATCTTTGGGTAATTGGATGTGGAACAGTCTGATCAATTTGCAGATGCATGAAGGCTTTTCCCCCATTAGGAAAGTGATTATTGATTAATAAAGATGAGTTCAAACAGGCATTCCAAACACTGTCTTTCACAGTTTTGTGTCAGTTGGATGCTCTGAATACTTCACTGAATTTTTCTAGTCATTCATGTACTTAATAAATGCAGGTCATCACTGAGTTTCATAAAAGGTGCTAAGTAAGGGTTTAGAAATGGAAGGACAACAGAGATAGGTTTGGAGATAAGTTTTACTTTCATTCCAGTGCATTTCTAAAGTATTTGGTAATCAAAAGGAAGAAACAATGGGCTCAATAGGAATACGCTTCTCCTACCTCTTAACATTTGGCTATCTTCTACTTTATGCTCTGGCTTGCAGTCTAATAAGAAAAGTCTAGATTGTTTTCAGCTGAGATACACAGCTGAAATATTTGATTAGCTTACTTAGAGAACAACGTTCAACAGCAAGCTGCTTCCCCCTTTCTAAATTTTTCAGAACTTTTGCATGTTGCATAATGCATCTGCCAAAGACATCCAGCAAAGTCCCTTCATCAGGAGAGGTGCTGACAGTCTCACTAAAAAGAGGAATCTACTCTGTGCTTGCCTTGAAAAGGCCAAAGCACTGGGGACTCAGAACCTCTCTGTACAACCTTATCTATTATTTATCAGGGTGCACAGCCTTAGAGGCTGATGACGAAAACCCAAACAGCAAGGTAATTTCTTCAGTGAAATGACAACAATTCTCCGTTTCCTGCAATCTGGATAAAATGAAAGGAGTTTGAGGTGACTTACAGTGACTTATGATCTTGAACACAGCTGCTAAGTGAGGTTTCACCACCTGTTGCCAATTGACAAATGAAGGCCAGGACAACAAAATGTCCTTCATGGATGGAATAAATAAAGTCAAACTTTCCTGCACGGTAGATTTTCTGCACTGAGCTGCATTTTCTGGCACAATCATTTTCCATATTCCCTTCTTTCTCTTTCAGAGCACTCAAGAAACATGGCCATATGCAAAAAGAAAGGAAGAGCTTGCCTTCCAGGATGTTTATACTGCCTGTTTCTGATATTAAAGAAGCAATGAATTTATGTTTTTCTTGTCTTTTGAGAATCACAGGGATGCCATTTATTGTCTAAGAAGGTCTGAGGGCTGACTGTCTTTCATTTAAGTAATTTAAGTTTCAAATCCTTCCAGATCATATACATTTTGAACTATGAAGATGCTTGACTGTTTTACTGTGTTGAAATAATATTTAACTGCACCTCGGAATAATAAAACAAAAATCACATTAGTCAGGATGAAACATTGTCTTACAAGGTCTGTTCATCTCGTTCCTTCTTCAGTGGGGAATTACAAGATTTCCTATTATCCTAATGCAACTGGACATGTGCCACAGCACAGTAGCCTAGAAAATATTTTAAAATCATACTTCTCAAATATGCAGCTGCAAAAATTAAAATTGTAAAATGATCTGGCAAGGTTAGAGATGGACAGAATTAAAATAAATGAGATTCAATAGATAAAAGTAATTGGTAATCTTATGTACCAAGCTGGAGATGAATGTTTTGAAAACAGTAATGCAGGAAAGGAGCCCTGAGGATTACAGAGGAAATTATTTAAATATATGTTCAAATGCAGCACCACTCTAAAAAGATGAATCCTATTCTGGGTTGTACTGATCCTTGCAATTATGGTAAAAGAAAATGCTACAATATTCCAAAATAGCATACATCATACTGTGCCATATATTGTAAATTACAGACAGAAACAATCTCTCAGTTGGGAAGATAATTTCTGAAGTTCTACTGATGGAACACTTCCGCAAAACTAATACTAAGAAAATGAAAACAATACAATGGAGAGCTGTAATAGGTCCACACCTACCTCAGGAAATACTAAAAAATTAGAATTTTTTTTTCTATAATATTGAGGGTAATACTGAAAACTCAGAACACTATGTTTCAGGCTAAATGAGACTTCATTGTGAGTGAGAAACGTTAGATAATGACTTCATTGAAGTAGAAGAGATAAATAAATACTAATCCTCTTGCAAACCAAAACAAAGTTATACAGCCTTCCAAGTCTGTTCTACGGTGAAGATCAGACCAGGTAATTTTCCTCGTGCTATTGATGTTGGTCGTACTCATTGTGTTAACAGTACTTAAAGACTGCTGACCAAGGCAGAGAAGCTCATGTAGGTAATAAAAACTGTGTGGCCAAGCAGCAGAGAACTCTACCAAGACCATCTATGTATTTTAAAGAACACCAGTTATATAATACTCCTTTTCCTTGTCAAGAGACTACTCTTTACAGTCACTGCTGGTGACCCTCATGCACTGGCTTTACTCAGCTTTGAACAAAAGGAATCCTAAAGGATAGGGAGCACAGGATAACTCAGCCAAATTTTATGCTTTTAGCACTGCTGCACAATCAGGTTCTACTCAGACCTGCCCAATGCACTACATTTTTTGTGTGTGTCTGCAGCTGACCATGCCTCAAGAAAGCTGCAGACCTGTATTTCCCTGACCTTGCACATGTTGACATTACAGTTCTGCCCATCCACTAGCTAAGCTTAATAACCCCATGACACTGGAAGGGTTTTGAGTGGCAGGAATGAGTGTTACTCATGGGACAGTCTCATTTACGGCACTGCTTCGCGTTTTTTGGAAAGTCAGAGTCTTCTAAAGAGCGCAGTCCTGTTCAAACATTATTGCAGCAAAATATGGAGATACTTTCTCATTTACTGATACTCTAACAGAGATTTCTCTCTAACTGAGAGCAGCTCTAAGATGCTCCTGTTCTTTCTGCACTTCTTGATCACGTAGATACAGAAATGAGCATCATCCTTCCTGCGGCAGATGGCTACATTGGCCACAGGTGCCAACATAGGAATACTCATTCTTCCTAACTCCATTAAGCAGTCAGACTCCCTAAACTCCTGCTGCAGCCAGTGGAGCAAGTTAGCTTCCTCCAGAGGCCAATTAAGAACAGGTCACTGCCTTGAAAATATTACAGAACATGGACAAATCAGCCAAGAAACCGTCAGCAATTGATGAAAGTATCTGCAATCAACCTAGCAATTGATCCCAGTACCAATGGAAGTCAAAAACTAATGTATCCATCAATACTGAAGGTATTAGTGCTGTTGGGATGACTCGCAGATCTCTCTGTTGAGGGAATTGAAATATGGAACAAAGTATCAGGAGAGATCCGAGATGAGTCTAGTGCAATTCCAGAGAGGATTCTCAGAAAGCTCTTTCATGGCTGCAACATCTTTTATGGTAGAGCCCTTAAAGTTTTATGATGTCTCTCACACAGCCTAGCAGCAGACAATCTGTCTCTCCACCACAACTACACAGATGCTCCCTCTTTTGTGGGATTTGTCTTAGTTTTCCAGATGCAGATGTGCTGTGAAGGAAACTATTAGTGGGAAATGGTGTCAGAAACAGATAATTAAAGGATTGGAGCATCTCTCGTACAAGTTGAGGCTTAGAGACTTGGGATTGTTTAGCGTGAAGAACCAGAAAATCCTGAAGTTAATCCAAATTCAAAAAAAAAAAAATTGGCAGCAGATCTAGACCTCTAATTTTCATAGGAAGCTGCTCTAACATAGAGAACCAAGCTGAAGTAGATGACCTCCATAAGCCCTTTCCAATGTGAAATATTCTGCGATCTTGTGATTCTGGATGTTTTCGGGGTAAAGAACACACATACCTCAAAATTCAGATATGTGACCAACCCTGAAATGCCAGATAAAACCCCCTTTGTTAAATATTCACAAAGAATAATGTTCTTTAGCTTTTCCTAAGCACTTTTCTCCCTCATGGAGGATGTGAATTTGAGTCTCTCCAAAGAAGAGGCTGCCAGTCTCTCTCCTCTACCGTCAATGGGGAAAAAGAAACAAAAAACAACCAAAAACAAAAGAGAGAAAGGAAGATAATAAACTTCTCCAGGCTAAATTTAGTTTGTGTAAATGTACTTCTTTTGCAGCTATAATCCAAGAATGTGGTGACACAAGTGCAGCAACAAAATATTTGGACACCATGACGGTGACCAGACATATTCACCAAGTAATACAGAAGATGATTTAGAAAACTCAACCAAACACTTGACATATCATGGCACAGCAAGTACTGATAGATACACGGAATAAAAACTCTCCTGTGAATAAATGCATTATAACTAACAGTAACGGATGTGTGGAATCATGCTACCTTTGGTACTATTTATCCCCAATATCTGATTTTTTGGGAGGCCATTCACATACACCAGATATATTTGAATGTGTCAGAAGAAACTTGTCCATGCTTAACACTTGTGTCTAGACAAAAAGCAGCTGAATGCATCCTGACTTTTTCATTTAAACATTTTTGAAGGCATTTCCTTTTTTTTCAGAGTTGGGGGAAAATGGTTGTTGGTTCTTTCTTGTTTCCTGGTTGTTTCCCTTACAGTTCAAATTGTAATAATAGGCAAGGGAGAAAAAATATTATTTTGAAAAAAATATATAGAGAGCAACAACCATTTTCAGCTAGAGAATGCTACTTACCCTTCCCACTTCCAACAACCAATTAATATTATTGGTTCTCACTCTGCACGTTGAGTAACGGGTATAGTTTGAAGACTCAATAAGAAACCCCCATAACTATCCTGTCTTATATTTACTACTTATGAAGGATAGCATTTTTTCTTCTGTTTTCCATTTTGATTCAAACTCTGCCAAGTTTGATTCTTTCCTCAAATCCTCCTCGTTCCCTTCCTTCATCAGATTATATCCAAAATTTCCAACAAAAACTAAATAAAATTTTATATTTAATTATTTTCCCCTGTCACAGCCTTTAGTATACTCAATATACATTTACCAACAGGAAATATTTGTCCTGCCTCACTGATCCCATCAAAGGCAAGGGACTGGAACACCAATTACTTTGGTGTGTTGGCCCTAAGTGAGTGCCAGGTGACCACCAAAGCTGCTCTGTCACTCCCCTCCTAAAATGGACAAGGGAGAGAAAACAGAATGAAAGGCTCATTGGTCAGGGCAAGGGCAGGGAGAGATCACTGACAAGTTACTGCCATGGGAAAAACAGACTTGACTTGGGGAAATTAATTTAATTTCAAATTAGAGTTGCCTAATGAGAAATTAAATCAAATAATAAAACACCTATCCTCCAATCTTGCCTTCTTTCCAGGCTTAATTTTACCCCCAATTTTCTCCTAATTCTCCTTCCCAGCAGCACAGAGAGTCAGAGAATGGGAGCTGTGGTCAGTTCATCACTCAGTGTTTGTGCTGCTGTTTCCTCCTCAGTGGGAGGACTCCTCACACTCTTCTGCTCCAGCAGGGGATACAGTCCTCTACAAACTTTAATCACAGAAAGAACTATTGCAGTGTATTTTACTGCACAGGATGCCCAGAAAGGTGTAGAGTCTCCAGCTCTGGACATACTCAAAATCTGACTGGACATGGTCTGGGGCAACCTGTCCTGGCTGACCCAGCTTGAGCAGGGCAGTTGGACTCCATCATCTCCAGAGGTCCCTTCCAACCACAGCTATTCCAGGATTCTCTGGCTCATACAGCCTTTACCTGTATCATCATACTACCGAATAGTAAAACAAACAAAAAGCTTTCAGGCATTACTCTCTGCCCTTTTGGCTTTTAAATTGCTTTCATGTAATTAAAAACTGATACCCTGCAGGGTGCTGTGCCAAACTGTAATGAAGAAAACTGTTTGAAGACTATCCATCCATTGAGATAAGTCTTACCTGGTACAGGGAAATGTTGAGAGATTAATGGGATCTGGACCTCTGGAACTGAGTGCTGTTCTGGGTAGGCCCTCCCACAAATATAGCTTTTCCCAGAATTTAAAAAAAAAAAAAGTTACAAAAAAACATTTGATTCAATCAGTGAAAATCTTTCCAATTAGAACAATAGAAAAGGAGAAGGTGAAGAAAAGGGAGCCTGATATTTGTCTGACTGGGCACAGGTGAGCTCTCACGTGCTCCAGGATGCTGTTCCAGGGGGTTGTCATCTGGTCTAAGTTGCTTTTGCCACTAGTAGAGCAGCACAAGCTCGAGGCTCCCAAGAAAACTTCTGCATCAACACTGAATTACAGCACCATGGACAGAAATAATAACCACCACTGAGTTTTGGAAGCTCTGGCAACTTAGATCTTCAAATGCTGACTTATTGAATACACTTTTGAACCCTCTATCCTTAAAAGAAAAGAATCATGCTTTATTTCCAAGATGTCCATTCTGAGATAGGAAAAGAAAAATTAAATCATACAGAACTTACTAACCGTTGCTTAAAAAGCTGAATTAAAAAACCCCCAAACAATAACTTTGTAGAAAAATGCTGAGAGCAAATTCTTTCTCTAGTGTTTCCTAGATTTTGCACATTCTTTGCAGATTAAATTTGGTCTAGTTGAATCCTAGAAAGTGTCACCAAACAGTGATAGATTAAAACAATGCACCACTACTGCCACAAAAAACCAAAAAAACCAAAAACCAAAAAAACCTCAAACAAACAAATAAAAAAACCCATTCTAGCACAGAAAACTAGTCTTATAAATTCAAGAATAGCAGCAGATTTAATTTGCCAGTCAGGTGAAGGGTAATCAGAGCCATATGGATTAACACTAACTCAAAGGCACTGTAAAGTTGTGTAGGAGACCATAGGGAGGTTCCTACTGTAAAATCTCAATCATGAGCCTTACACCAATAATTAGAAGTGTCTGCAAACAAGTTTATCTCCAGGGGATGAAGACAAAATTTTATCCTCATGAGCACATTTGTCTTTCTAATTCTGCCACCAGACATAGAACAATAAGTGGATTAGAGCGAAAAAGGGGCAAAAAATGCCTTTGTCTCCCTCAATAGCACTTCAGAGGATAAAGTTCCTTGAAGACTGCCTAAATCCAGAGGAAAGGAAAGGGAGGGGGAAAGACTGTGGGACTACTTGAGGATCTGGCTCAGGTGTATCTATCTAGATCCAAGGCAGACAGCTCCAAATGAGCCAAGATGAAACATTTCTGACTGCAACAGACAAAGTAGGATGGGAAGGATGATTGCACTGCTCTGCGATGGGGATTGCGGTAGCCAACTTCTCTGAATGTAGGCGCTGATCATCCATTTTGAAATTAAAGATATATTGTTCCCTGTCAAAATGAAATCAAGGACTCGACTCTGAACTCCCCCATTACAGAACAAATCAGGTAATGCAAATCAAGTATCATCTTGTAAGGTGATCTCTGCTGGAATAAATTTGACAGGAGAGACAGACGTGCCAAAAAGCCACTGCAATACCCAGGCAGCTCACTGGCACTCTGAACCATCATTTGGTCTCTGATATTTCTGGTAATTTATTAAGGAATGGCACCTAGCTCTAGCTGGGGATGAATTAACACAAGAAAAACTATAGCAAACATCAGAAACATGAATCCCTGTGCCTAAGGAAAACCTTTGGGCACTGCTGAAATCCTTCAATTATGCAATGACAGGTACCTGGCTGAGTTGCTGAGCTTGAGTCTCTCAGAAGGTACAAATGCCTCCAGGCAACTGCCTGAACCCTCCTGGGTCATTTAACTGGATGGGGAGTGGAGGATAGATCCTGTTTCTGCATCAGGGCAATTCCCAAACAAAGACTTCCACAGATTTTACCCAGGAGCTCACCCACAAGTCATCCTCAGAATTACTTGCAAGGTCTCCTCTGGCAAATTGTGATTTTCCCAAACCTTCCTATTCACTGTGACTCCCAAAGGCCTGGTTAGAGAGCCCTGCTCAGAAGGGGCAGATTCCAGAATTTCCACCTCACCTGCCCATCTATTTGCATGCCATCACCACTGGACTTTGGGACATTTGCCATTAAAAGTCTCCTTTGAAACTATCCTACTTTATTTGAACACACTCTGTACACACAGAAGTATAAATACATACTAATTGAATTGATTTAAATATTTTTTCCTGTGTTTCCCACCTGCTAACTCAACTTTTTTTCTGCTTCCTACTGTGAATATTTGTAGTGGCATAGCTTTGGTAGGTAAAGATATGAGCAAAATCCATGAAGAAAGTACAGGGCCCAGATTCTTAGGACACTCTGAGAAGGCCGGTGGACAAAAGGTCTTATTACTGGCTTGCATTAGAGACTGTGGAAGCTAAAAATTTGCCCCCTCTTTACCCATCATTCTAATAGTGGCTGAGGCAGCTAGACTGGCTACCAGCTAGACTGAGCAGCCTCCTCTCTGTGTCTTTGTTTGAGCTTGACGAAGATCTGACCTGGTTACATGCCACTTTTAGAGAAAAATGCAGAGTCCCAGGAAGCACTAAATAGTATCCCTTACCCTAAAGCTGCTTGTTCAGTTTTTATTCCTCCTCATTAGGATTTCATAATGTTTAGTTTATATGTCTTCTGCTTCAGCTTGCAGTCTTTAGAGTCCTCTGCTCCTAATTTGTCTTGCTCTTTCCACACATTTCTCAGAGAGTTTGAATATGTAATCTGAGGTACATATTTCCTAGAGGTACCTCTGCTTTATTGTGGAACCAGCCTGTGGCTTCCCTGGGGAGAAAAAACTTTACTTTCAATTAAATGAATGTGTTACAAAGTCATTAACAAAAGCCAAGCTGATTCTTCAACCTCCCATCACACCTACTTGACTGCTTTCAAAAGCCAAACACCTGCTAAGATTCTTTTTTATTTCACCCATAAATTAAACAATGAAAGGTATGTACTGGGCACTAGCTATCAACCTACAGTGTTGAAGTCTATACAGATTCCACAAGAGTTACACATAACAAACTTCCATAAACAAAGCTTTCTTAAAAAACAAAACAAAAAACTAAGAGTTCTCATTGATTGCAATATTAATGCAATTGATGTTTGAATATGTGAGCTATGAAAAAGTTCTGCACAGACCAGAACTGATGGAGTGCAGAAGATGCTTTTTTTTCCTAACTTCTATTTTGGAGTACAGGAAAAAAAAAAGGTGACATTTCCACAGCTGAAGTCAAAAACACCTCTCCTCTGAAAAATGGATTCTGGTAGCATCAACAATATACAATCTATACAGGGTATGTGTATCAACTGAGGGGAAAAAAATGAGGAAAACAATCGTTAAGACAAACAGCAGACTAAACTAAACCTGACAGGCTTGAGTGATGACATAATACCCTCTTACTCTGTGATGGTGACACAAAAAATGCCAAAGGACACAAAGCTGTCAGTCTTGTTGTTTATCTTCTATCTAAGACTAATAAAAGGAGGTTGGAGACTGACAGAACAGACACAGGGACAGTCCCAGGCATTCAGTTTGCACTCTGAAAAATGTATTGATAGATTTAGGGGTGGCTTATTTGTTATTGTTTTTTTCTGCATTGCCTTTGTGAGCTTCCACAAACCTTTGATATAACTTTTTTTAAGCTATCATTACTTTTTAAAAACCATATTTAATAGCTATATTTGCTGATATTACAATGCCCTAATAATTTATTAGCATTATCAGCTTCTGGACAATTGTCCATATTAGTTGAAAATTAGATGAAAACAAAACTAAGTTTTGCATATCTCCATGGTTAGCATCATGGTAAATAATGGAATATTATCAAACAATTCTATTTTTAGCTGTCTCAGAAAACAAAGCCTAAATGCATCCTGCCACATCAGCTCCTACCTACTAAAAATGGTAAGCGACACAGGTCTCTGTAGAGCACAACACTGAAGCAGCACCATTTAATTTTAGCACATAAATCTTGTAAGGCAGGTAAAACTATAAAACAAGGAACAATCTACACAGTGAAGTGTTGGTGAAAAAAGTGACTTTTCTGGTTATTACCCCATTTACTTTGTAAGAAGCATCCCACAGAAAATACTCTAAGATGAACCAAGCATCTTTGAGAGTTTTGCAGAATAACTCAAAGGGGAAGTAAGTTTGTGTTGTTAAAAACGCAGGAGATAGCATTTGCAAAATTTACCCCCACAAGGATGCGATGCCAGGGAAACTCAAATTACTCTTCTTTATTACTCAAGAACCTCAGACAATTGAACAAGAGACCCTGTAAAGCCACACATTGTAATGGCAAGACATTGCAATTCCTTCCTCTCACTGGAGGGTTTGCACAGGCCTGCACTAGCAAGGCACATCTTTTAGGACTTGCAAGAAATATCTTCTCTTCTAAAACCAAACACACAGAGCCTTTAATTCCTGATTCACTCCTCCTCCCACCCAGGATAACACTAAGAGGCACAGTCCTGAGGAGTAAGCAATCTACTTCCCACTGAGGCTGGCCTGCTGAATGTGCTCCTGAGAAACACATGGTCTCCCTCTCCTGTGGTTCCCGGTTTGTGGTTTGACCTTGTTGGAGTCACTTTTACCTCACTGAGCCCAGGATTTCTAACCCCACGTGGTCACAGTGACTTTTCCTTCCACCTAACATTTGCTGCGAAGTGGTGTTAGGGAAAAGGCAAGGCAACCAAGAAAGAGGGAGAATCAGCTCTCATTCCAGAGTGGACTGGAAAACATTCCTTCATTCACTCAGAAAAGCTAATTAGCTGCATTTTAACCGCTCTGTTTATCTCCCAGTTGCTGAGTGCTGGGGAAGCAGCAACAAGAACAGGAAGAAAGTGTTTGTCTGAAGCAGCAGAACTGTACAGGCATTTGAAAACACTTTTGAGTCCCACTGCTTTATGTCCATGTACTTGCTGCTGTGGCATTTGAGATGGAAGATTCAATTCCGGTCTCCTCACTGACTACAAAGCAGTGCATCCTCCTCTCCCTTATTCCAGTGATTGTGACTGATAATATACTCATTTTACAAGCTCCAACAAACCCTTTTGCTTTCAGGTTGTGCTTTAGCATTATACTTACTGGCCAATGTAAGCAGAACAATTCATAAAGGATAATCAAAAAACTCCTCTTTCCTGCACTATAGCTGCATCCCAATGTAGTTATATATATTAAAATGAGATGTGTCAGTGTGCACTGCTGTGCCACAGGCACATTATTGCAGCTGTTGAAGTTATTTCTCTCTGGCATCAAGTCACAGTACCTGAAAACCCCTAAAGCTCAGAAATGCACACCCTATCATGTCTTATTACTTCAGTAATGTGGAAAACCTGTCTAGCCACTGAACTTGGCAGCAGGTAACTCCTCCTCCATCCCTCTGTCCTGCATTCCACTCACATGTTTCTGGTGACAACAGAGGTTTTTATTGTTGTTTCAGGTTCAAGAATCTGCTGTAGTTTCAGCCATCTTGTCTTGCTTGGGACAGGGGAAGAGTACAATATGTGAATAAAACACCTGAGTGCAATAGAGGGGTTTTTAATTTGCTGAAGGGTGCATTAGCTGAACTGCTTCTTCCTGCTGTAGCACAGTCATTAACCTTCTTAAATAAATCAGCAGCTCTTACAAGCACATCCCCAGAAATTTTACAGAAAGACCTCTGCCTTTTAATATGAAGATCTGTTATTTTTTCTGCCTTTTTGTTTTCAGAAAAAAGGCACTTGTTATTTTTAATAGTATAATAAAAACCCTTCTGATAACACTGCATCATTTCAGCCTCCTGTATTTAAAAGCAGTAACACAATGAACTATCATTTAAACATACAGCCACAAAACAGCTTCTTTTCTACTTTTCTCTCTGTGCCACACTCCGTTGTGAAACTTAGCAACAATTAAATTAATGCATTTAAACAAACCTGTGGTTTCAAGGGCAGCCTAAAAATATAGCAAGATAGCCTGAAAGCACAACATTCTTTACACCCTGATGTCAGCCTCCTGTCAAAGTAGCTTTATTCTGACTATGAAAGGATGTGATCTTGACCGAAATAACAATGAAGGGAATCACTCAGTCAGAACTACTCAGATGTAATTCCTGCTCTAACACATTCCTCATCATAAACAGATTCTCAGATGACATTGTATCAGTTAAGTTTCTAGCTCAAAATTTTAAGTGCTTTGCTAAAGTAACATTAAGAACTGTACAGTATAAAATGGAAATTACACTCACAGATAAGTGTAAAACATTAACAAACACCCATACTGGGAAGAAAAAACTTCTTAACTGGACTAAAAGACTTTGAGAAAAACGAGACGTGAACAAAATGCCTAGGGGCAGGAATTGCACATGCTTATCTCAGAATTTATACCAGTCTCTTCCTAAGTCTTTGATAAAACAGGGTTTTACCTTCTTCTCCTATTTCAGAAAAGCAGATGGTATTTACTAGGAGCCCAAGAGATACTGAGTCCATTAATACAGAAAACATTCAGAGCAAAAAGCTAAAGAAAACATAATTTCTTGTCATAATCAAGAAAATAAGTGACATTCCCATTCTCAGCTGGACAGGGTAGAGAATATATAACATAAGGCTCATGGGTCAGGATTAGGGCAGGGAGAAATGACTCAGCAATTGCCATCATGGGCAAAACAGACTGGGAGAAATTAATTTATTTCCAGTCAAATAATCTGTGAATATGCTTATTTTAAATCAAAGAAACTAGCAACACTGGACTCAGAGTAGGGAAAAAAAAAATCATAGCATCACAACCTACAACCATATCAGAGCTCTGCACGCCACTAAGGGCAGGGTGCAGAGGGATCTGATTCCAGATCTGATACTGCATTCTTGGGCTCAGCAACAGCAGTGTAAGCTCAGGGATGTGGTTATACCACACCGAAGACCTGTGCTGGTATTTCTGCACAGTGCTGCCCTTGGCTGAGTATCTCAGTTGGTATCTCTCCCTCCTCACTGACATACAGATACTTTTCGAGTCCTTTTGCAAGGCTTTTGTTTCACTAATGCAGCAATGCTGCACCTGACTGTGGGAAATTTCCAAGTCTTTTCCTATTTACTGAGTTGAATCTGATTTTACTGGCACATTGATTGCTGGGAAAAACCCCACGAGACAGAGAACTGTTTTATTCTTGTAATTAATAATGTGTAACCTTCACGTTAAGGAAACCTTTTATCCTTCAGATACTGTACTATGTCGTTACAAAGTGGATAATAATTGTCCAGCAGGACTAGCAACAGTGCATCAGAATTCACAGTAACGATTTACAGGACCATTAATTGCCTAAATATTTGATCAGTCTCTATCATTCATCTATTGCAATATTTATTTTAGATTTAAGTAGTTTTCCTATGCTCATTATCTCAGCAAATCATATTGGGAGTTGTTCTTCAAATAAGTTTTTACAGCACAGAATAAAAAGTGACTCTTAAGTCTATAACCAGAAAGATAAAGCAGAAATTATTTTCCATTTTTCATTGCAAGGTGATGTTTTTGCTAATCAGACCACATGAATCAATGCACCATAACAGATCGTTTGGCAGAGAGAATATACATCACAGATAATCTTAATTACTTTTCAAAGGGGAAAGAAAACTGCTCTGTGAAACAGCAGACAGGTCTCATATTGACCTGACATGAGCAGACAGAGCTGATTGCTACTATTCTGCAGCTCAGCCACGGCTGTGCTTTACAAAACTTCTGCCAGGCACACTGTAGCAGTGCTAGAATGAGTGAACCAGGGTTGTTTCCACTTTTTATTCCACACTACTGGACCTGGGCTCCAGGGTTCTACAGGGCCCTATCTTAGGCCCAGTTCTCTTCAAGCTCTTCATTAACATCCTGGATGCAGGACTCACAGGAATACTAAGTTTGCCAACAACACTAACTTGGGCGGAGCTGTCGACTCCCTCAAGGGCAGACAGGGCTTGCAGAGAGACCTTGAGAAATCAGATATGGGTGATCACCAACTGTATGGAATTTAACAAGGGCAAGTTTTGATGGGGATGGGCCAACCCTGAAGGTATGGACAGACTGGGGAACGAGAGGCTGGAGAGCAGCACCATGGAAAGGGATCTGGGAATCCTGGTCATGGCAAGTTGAACATGAGTCAGCAGTGCCCTGGCAGCCAGGAGGGACATCTCTGTCCTGGGGACATCAGGCACAGCATGGGCAAGGGAGGGGATTGCCCTGCTCTGCTCTGCACTGGGGCAACCTCATCTCCAGTCCTGGGGGCAGTTTTGTCACTACAGTATAAAAAGACATTAAGATACTAGAGGGTGTCCAAAGATGGGCAACAAGGATGGTGAGGGGACTGGAAGGGAAGCCTTATGACAAATGGCTGAAGTCACTTGGTCTGTTCAGCCTGGAGGAAAGGAGACTGAGACGAGATCTCACTGTGATCTAAAACATCCTCACGAGGGGAAGAGGAGGGACAGACACTGATGTCTTCACTCTGGTGACAGTGACAGGGAACAGCATGAAGCTGAGTCAGGGAAGGTTTAGATTGGATATCAGGGAAAGGTTGTTCACCCAGAGGGTGGCTGGGCACTGAACAAGCTCTCCAGGGATGTGGTCACTGCATCAGCCTGTCTGACTGCAGGAATAATTTAGGCAATGTCCTCAAGCACTGGTGTGTGATTCTTGGGGTGTCCTGTGCAGGGCCTTGATGACCCTGATGGGTTCCTTCCAACCCAGCATATTCCATCATTCCATGATCTGGTGGGAGAGTAGGATCAGTGAGAGCCCTCTAAAACTGACACTAAAGATTTACACTGAAACTCTCTTCCAGCCAAGACAATCTGTCACTATTATTCACATCAAGAAGCATCTTAATCAGCAGGAAGCCCTGCTGCAATCAATTACCAGGCAATTCCAGCCTGTGGGAGCCTTTGGTCCAAGCATGTCACAGTCTGACTCGGAGGGACACCTCCACTCACCTCCTGCTCCCAATGGGAAAATTCTAGCATAACACATATCCTCAAGGACTTGCAGCTCAAGCAGCAGATCCTTGGGCATATTAGGCTCGTGGCAGGTAGCTCTGGGCAGGATTTTCCCTTTTGTATCCTAAGGTAGCCTAACTCTTAGAAAATCAGAGACAGGCAATGATTACTTAGAAATTAAAGTTATGGGAGCCTCCATAGCTCTTCATTTAGCTGCCAAGATTGTGTTCTCATTTTTTTAGCCAAATGGAAGGGAAAAGCATACTGATAAGACTGCAGCATTTTTACTTAGGTTAGGATAAGGGCGCTGTTTTAATTAATTAGATTAACTGATGGATCAAGAGAAATTGCAAGATCTGCCTAGTTTTTATCTAAGATGGAGACCTGCATGATGTAAATTTGCTGGACCACTGAGGAAGACAGTACTTAGGAGAAATAAAATCATAAACATGACATTATCTTTCAAACTCCAAGGCACAGTAGACATGCAATCTCTAAGATGGATATATAAATACATAAAAAATCCTCAAGTACTTGTAGTTGTGCTCAAAACAACTTTTTTTTCCTTGAAGTTAAAATCATGACTTCACTAGCTCACATTAAGTATTGGTAGCACTGATTTTGCGAAAGATATTCTTCAAAACACATCTCAAGGGTATACTAGACTATATTACTTTCACTGAATAGGAAGTTAGTGACATAAAATCCTTCATCAATAATCTTAGTGTAGTCGTGTTCTATTTCAATGCAATTTATGCTGCTCAAAATCTTTCCAGGTACTTTCTCCTTGAATAATGATGCCTCTTCTTTTACTTTGCTCTCTCTGGCTGGCATGCCATTTTAGATTTGATAAATCAAGCTCTAAAAATTTTATGATTATTCCAGTTGTTTCAAGCCTCCTTTCCACATGCTGTTTTCCTGTCTTATGTTTTCATTCTCTTTTCCTTTCTTATGTCACTGTACCTCATAAATGCACTTTGTTTTACAGAGTTTTACTAGTCTGGTTTTTATTCTGCCTCTTTATTATTATCATCTTCTGCTCCTTTTATTCCTTTTGTTTTCCCTTTATCTACTCTCATGTCACTGTTACAGAGTGCTGAAGTAGGAGTGAAGCTACCATGCATTCCAAGGAGGATGTCCAAATTTAGAAGGGGAAGGAATCAACCCTAATCTGGGCAATTTTTTTTTTTTTGGTGAAGTAACCAGGTAATTACTCAATTGTCCTTTTAGTTTCATTACACAGAGTATTATTACATTAGCCTTTCCTCTGACTAACCATTGCAAGGTTTGTAAACTCTTTTCTGTAGTGGCACCCAAGACAAAGATGGCCATGGCTTTCACACAATTCAAATACATTGCAAACTGCTATTTGAGCACACTAGAGAGACAAGCACTTCAGGAGATACACAAAGGGGACTAAATACTAAATAACTGCATGTTTTCTGGGACACTTGCATTAAAAGTACATAACCTGTTAAGAAACCTTTATTCACTCCTGTTTTTCCTCTCATCTGTTGGGTTTTTTTCCCAGTCCCTCCTTCCCCTTGCAAATATATTTCTGTTTTAAACTGTCTATTTTTACACATAAAGAAACTTGTGTACATAGAACTGTCCCCAAGAATAGAAGACTGAGTGGCAAATAATTCTCTTATGTCTGGCTGTGATTTCATACTTATAAATTAAATAGCAGGGTTTTGTTCTGATTTTTTTAAATAACACCATCTCAGAGGTACAATTCTACAATCCATATTTAATATACCAAATAAAGGAAAAATAGTTTACTAATCAATTTATAGAACCATTTGCTTCTATTTTTTGACTGGAGGTTCTCAACTCTTACCCTCTTCTGTAATGATAATTATTTTGCAAACGCTACGAATCCATAGTTCCATTAGAGTGCAAAATAACTGTGGGAGGTAAAGTCCCAGTTCTCTCTTACACTTATTAATTTTTTTCAGTCTTTTCAGTTACTCTCAAAATGTTATGAAAATTGACAAGTTTCCTATTTCTGATGATACTTATACTAGTAATCTAATTACTTCTTCCTGTTCTGTGACTGTTATGCAATTATATTATGCCATGAAAACAGCATGTTCTGTCAAATTGTTCCTTCTGTTTCTTCATGAAGTTTTAGCACATTAAAAATAAGAGAAAAAGCATTCTCTGTGAAAAAATGCCATAGAAAACTACCAGCATTTTTTAAAACATTTTAAACTCTTACTAACTAATGAGACCTTCAATTTACTGGAAAGTATTGAGTGTATGAAAATAAAATCTTACATCACAACACGCTATCTCTGAGATGTTCTGTGCCAATCATATCGGATTTTTCTGATTGACTCAATCAGGCACAACTTATTCAGAAATAAATTAGAACAAAAATGCACGCTTGATTCTTATTCATTCTCTTAATGTACCTCTAGTATCCACAACTCTATGAGGATTAAGGGGCTCAGCAGGCCCTCTGGCAAAGTGATGCATTTTCAGCTGATCCTTTGGTCTGTTCTCCTAAGAACCCAACACACAGGACATGATGTGTGATAATGGATGCCTTTCTGGCTGATGACACTGGGATTGTATGAAATGACAAGCTGATAATGTCTCTTTCACTCTATCTGTAGACATCAGTTCCTTGTTTTAGCCAACCATAGCTAAAATGAGGGCTATTTTCTTGGATGAACTATATTTTAGCCTAAGTAAGAGTAGAAGGTTTCCTAAACAAAAAAAAGAGCTTAGCAAGAGAATATCTCTGTACAAAAACATCAGATGAAGCTGTGTGGACAACTTTTAAAATGAAACTGAATAAACCACTAGGAAACTATATCCAAAAGAAAAGAAAAATCTTGAACCAGAATGGAAGCAGCATGCAGTGAAGAAACACCTTCATTATATTTTATGAATATCCAAATGTCATATTCTTGTGGGCAAAGTCTCCAGGCTCACCAAGCCTGAGCCCTCATCCCTGGAGGTGTTCAAGAAATGACTGGATGTGGCACTCAGTGCCATGGTCTGGCTGACAAGGTGGTGATTGGTCAAAGGTTGGACTTGATCTTGGAGCTCTTTTCCAACCTAAATGACCCTGTGATGACGGCCTTTGTGTCTGCCTTTGTCCAGCCTCAGCTAATGCTACATTTGGCCTAAGATTACCAAAAAAACTACTCAACACATTACACCTTTCCCTTGCACCTAAGCTCTTAAAGTAAGACATCACCAAACCAGCAGTGTAATCCATGAAAATGAGGTGGAGCTGGGAATCAAGACTGTCATTCTCTGGGATGAAACATCTGAGCAGCTGCCTCAGGTCACACAGGATATGGTCACAGCAATCTGCATTGGGCTATTACAAGCATCTATCAAAAAAATGCAGCAAAGGGGCATTCTCAGATGTGATTAAAGAAAACACTGGAACTGCAGAACACTGAATGAACTGCTGTCCTCTAAAATTGTTTTGTGATGAGCCAGCCTTGATTCATTCCGTGTCAGCAAAAACTGTCAAATGAATGACACACTTGGGCATCGAGCATTCATGCTTCACGTTGCCAAATGAAAGAAGATGAAAAGGTCCATCTCCATACATTCAACCCTTTCCCTAATGGTTTACTTAATGAAAAGTATTATGCATTAAGCAGATGGGAGAATCGAAACAGAGGTGACATTTGATGCATATGTTAGCATCTCCTCATTCTTTTGAAAGAAGAGCCCCAAAAGGCAGGGAGAGAAAGAAGGAATGCTTTTCATTTTCCCTAAATTTAATTTCAGTGTGAGAAATCTCCCTTCATAGAAGTACTCTAAGTGAACAGCTGATTTGCTTGGGAATACCATGAGGGTTGGAATGAAGAAGCTCACAGTAACTTTGACAGTTCCCCTTCAGCAAGTATTTTGGATGTTTGGTCCTCAACTTAAAACCTTTTCCTAGGTATGATCCAAGACTCAGGAGTGCATAACACCCCACTGTTGCAAAGAAGTCTTCTCCATGGAAGACTTGCTATTATTTTCTCCCACAATCTGTATTAACAGCACTGTTTTACTGCACTGAGAATTGAAAAGTATGTACACAAGGCTTCTATGTATTTGTAACAACCCTGGCTCCTATTTTTGCTATTAACAATCATTACAAGGAAAAAAAATGTGAGTATATGGACTCAATTTTCTCCTTAGCCTCTACAAAAATTAGGATAGCTACTGCAGATTGGCTTCTAAAATAATGAAAGGCATGAGCTCCTTTATACTGCTGCTTTTCACAGAGAAGAGCTCACCAGCTAAGCTGTTTATCAATTACCATTGCACTTGGCTACTATTTAATGGCTTCTTTCTCTGAGGCAATGAGAAAGCAGTTTTACACAAATACTTTCTACCTCAGACACTCTCCCATGCAGAGCCCTGTTCTCTTTCAGCACACCTACCAAACAATCAATCAATAAATCAGAATTTCCCTACCAAAGGTGAGTAAATCCTTAATATCTTGCTGGGTTTAACTACTGCTGTGAAGTGCCTCACCTGGTCTTCCCCTCAAGGCATAAAGGTGGAGGTTCTATGTAGATGGAGGAGGTGAGCAGCCTTTTATTCTTGAAGATTACAGTTAGATGGCAGAAAAACAATAAGGAAAAAATGCTTTTACCTTGTTCTTGCGCAGCGTGGAGTTTGCCAAATTTTCTTAGGGCTGCCAGCTATTCTAAAATTATTCTTCAAAGACTTGAGACAGGCATTTTAGAAATAGTTTAAAGAGGTACCAGTATCATGCTGATCCAGAATAAATTATTTTTCACTCTCCTGTAAGTGAGTCTCCCTCACTGGAGAGATTCCAGAACCATCTGGATGCAATCCTGTGCAGTGGGCTCTGGGATGACCCTGCTTGAACAGGGAGGTTGGACAACAGGACCTCTTGGGATCTCTTCCAACCTGACCCAATCTGAGATTCTGGGGACTTTGAGAAGTAGACAAAAGGGTTAAGATATTTACAGATCTAGTTTTGAAAAGGAGGGAGGGGAGTTCTTTTTACATTTGCAATTAACACTAGGCTGTTTCAGTGTTCATAAAAATATCTGGATAATAATCCAACTTTTTTTTTTCTTTTTAATCTGTAAGTCTGTCTGCATTTTGGATGCCCAGATGTTAAAAGCACACTTAATTTCTATACAAAGGATAAATAAGAGTACAGACTATTAAAATAATGGAGAGAAAATATAAAATATTACTATTTTATCTGTATTTAGAAGCAAAAAAGTCCATTATGACAACGGCTGCTATACTTTAAAGCCATAATGAGTCATGCAGGTTTTATTAATGCTTAACATAAAATTTTTTAAATTCATCACAAAAATTAAAGTCATTGTTCCTGAGTGCTTCAGGGATCCGTATTTTCAACTGAAGTACATTAGCGCCATTCAGAGAATGGAAAAAAGGAAGCTTTGGAAAAGCCTATGGAATAGTCTTCTCTTTTAATCTCAGTCAGCTGGGAAGCAGATGTTTTAAAAGCTATTTAATGGCAGAGGATAAGGTCCAAACCAGCTGTGCCTGTTTTTCTAAGCACATCCTGCAAACATTTACTCATATGGATGATATCTTATTAACACTGTAAGAACATTAAAATGGGCACATAAACTTGAGATATTAAAGTTCTAGAAAAAGCCCTAGCCCAGGATGATAACTGAGTCAAAGAATCCTTCAGAGCCTCAGGGCAATAGTCTTATGTCACTGTTAAATGCCTACTTTTAGTGCATGTTAATCCTGAAAGTGACAACAATAACCACATTTATGAAAAATAACTTAATAAAGGTGGAACAAACTATAAACAACATTCAGTAAAGCTAAGCAATATTATAACAACAAATTCAAATTTTAGTTGTAAACTTCTCAAATAGTCTTTGTCAGTTATATTACTTTGTCTTATATACTTGAGAAGGCTTTAGTAAAAAATCTTAAAGAAATAGATATTGTAAGAAAAAAAATTGGTCCATATAATTGTGAAGCTTTTACTCATTTGAAATATTAATTAATATAAAAATATTATCCTGTTTATATGACTTAGTGGAAAAATAGAACAGTGACTCATTCACCAGAAGAGCAAAGCTTTATCATCTGCACACTGTTGGTACAAAATGTAAGTGAATGTTCTGTAAGGGGAATTGGATAAGAGGATAAAATGAAGTTGCTTTTGACAGTTCAAAAAAAAAACCAGTTCAGATGGGAGAAAATGCATAAACTTGATTATATTCTGTCCTTATTTGAGCTGAAAATTTAGGGAAATTCAGAATTCAAGAACTGCAATCAAAAATGGGCCAGGATTTCATAAACAAACTTCTCAGGGCTAGGGTATTAACATGCAATCCTACTGACTTTGTTGGATACAACTTCCCTTGGAACTACCTGATGAGCTACCCAAAGAATTATTTAAATTTAGAATTTATCCACAAATTTTGATATCACCCACTGGGTCATTTGAGGCTCTTCATTTTCTACAAGCATCAACTCTTGACTTTTGTAAAATGTGTTAAAAATATTGACATTATTTAAATTATTAAAGGGAATACTCTAAAATAAAAGACAGTATATTTTAAAAAAAACCCACAAAATCTTAAAACTATTTAAAGTTAATATTTAACATGACCAGTATAGTTCATTTAATAACTGTTGTTACCAATCGCAGAGACTTTCAAATAACAATGAAATATAAGGCAATAAGTATTTTCACATTAAAATAACTGCTGTCCATGGTAGAAGAGAAAAATACAGTTATTAAATAATTTAAGAGCTCGGGAAAAAAACCTGAACTGAGTCATACAGTGTGGCAAAAAATTTAAGCAATACTCTGAATTCTCAATTTCAATCCACTTCCAAATTTGAGATTGCTCACCATCTGTGAGTCTTTTCAGGTGAAAGAACAAAAGTACTGTGTGATTTCCTTTTTATGAATGGTTGGTATAATGGAAAAATGGCAGAAAAAACATCAGTAAAGGAAACAGATTCTGATCACTCCCACTATGCATCAGAGTGATCAGAATCTGATCCGTTTATTGCAAATATGACAAACTGGATATTTTAAATGTAGCTCAAGGCATGAAGTTTTCATTATCACACATTTAAAGGTAATCAAATGTTACTATCAATCAGTTTAAGAATACTGTAAAGTTCAGTTAAAGAGACAGGTGAGTCTCTCTAAATCATTTAGGAAAGAAACACTTTCCGTGATTAAAACTTCTGGAGAAAGACACCCTTTTTAGTTGCAGCTTTTACTTGTGGACTTTAACAAGATCACAGTGTACTTACAGCAGTTTTTAACAGCTTCTGTTTAAATTACCATTGTTATCAGAGAAGCATATAAAACAACATCCCATGGAAAAAAAATACTGAAAAGGACCCACAGATAATAATGAGGTGAGTAGGTTTATCAGAAGTTTAATAAATGTTTTTGAAGTAGAAAATATTGTTTTTAGTGTATAGCATTCTAGCACCTCCAACCAGCCCATGGTTACTCTTCAAGCCAAATCCAAGCCCATAATCCTCATAATGACTTGTTTCATTTGAAATAACTCTATTAGAAGCAATTCCTCTAGGTTCTGCTGGCACTGGAAGTCCAAACATTGAAACTGTTGAAGGGGAAAACTTTTTCAAAAATCCTGCTCTACTTCATTACTTTTTCAATGAGAATTTGCCTACTTTTCAATGTCAGATACTGCTTTGTCATCCACACTGATGCAGCACGTGTAACTAAGAATTAATGCCGCCCCTTCCTGCTTCTGGCTGCTCTGTGTATCCAAAGCTTCTCAATTGCTTTATCTTATTCAAAGTCCTCTTAAAATTCAAATCTGTAAAATCTCTTACCAGATGAAAATGGGAATTTGTCAATGTAAGAAGGAAACACACAACACGTTTGAGTTTGTGGAAATGTCATCTCCTATGGATTTACCTTCCAGAATGAATGAATTCAGCCATGAATGAATCCTATAAAATTCCAGCAGCTCAAAACACCAGGTGTTTGAACACTGAGGTCTTGGAATTCACGGAAACTTAACCACTTCCTGAACATGGACACAGCTACATTATACTATATCATACTCATCTACTGATTTAGAGGAAGGACAGAGGGACATCACCAGAGCCTTTTAGAGGGAAAAAAAAAAAAACCAAACCAAAGAATAACACTTTGGTGAAAGTTTCAGAACTACAAGCACTCATTGATTGCGACCCTGAAAATGTAAACTTCAGGAACTGGCATGAGGTTGGAATTGCTGCTCCCACAGTTGACTGAATGAGCTATCATTTGACCCTAAAGCACCTGTCCAGCCAAAACATATCACAGAAAGGATGACAACAGCTATTTCAGCAGTATTTGTAGAGACAAGAACACAGCAAGAGTCAATAGTGAAAGTAATAAAAAAGGATAAACTTTCCATTACAAATAAAAACCAGGAAAACCTTTCTGATCCTGTTTGTACAAGAAATTGTGTATAATGCCAAAGCTTAGAAGTAGAGGGGAAAAAATAAACTCCACACATTATGACTGGTCAAAGGAAAAAAGGATGTCATGATAACCCCCCAAAACAGCCTTCAGTAAAATAAGCACATCTTTGTTTGTGTTAATACTTTTGCCACTGTATTTACAGTTTCTTTGAGTATTTCTTATCTCAAGTTATTACCCATCTCAAAAGCATAAGAAGAAAAAAAAACCAAAAACAACCCACCTAGGAAACCAACTACTAAAGAGCTCTTTCAAAAGTACACTTGAAATTATATAATAAGCATTACTCCTCTCCCCCTGCCTTTTATTATTACTTAATGATGCATTGTTGGAGTTGAGTGCTCAGTGCAAAGCTTCATGCAAAACCTTTTGAACCTGGTGATGGCCTGACATAGGAAAATTCTAGCATTAACAAGTACCATAGACCTGGGTTAAGCTATGGTTTGGTATTTCAGGGATGAAAATATTAAGAATTTGTGAAGAATGCTATTTTGTTTTTCTAAGCAGTGTTTTAATTGTAGTAAGGATACTGAGGAAACAAAAGGATGTCTCCACACTATGTTTTAAAGCAATGCTGTATTTTTTAGTGTAATTTTCATTAGAGTTCTATGTTACTTATCAGACAACAGAGCAGCCTGATTCTTTCTGGACCTCATATGTTGCTGGATTCTATGACATCAATCAGTTAACAAGAATGCCATTAAAGATATGTCAAACAGGGCTAACTACATCCAGGCTAGGGAAAATATCTTGTTATAGCCAGATCTGCAGGGCTTTTGGAAAGGGAAACATTGGTCCAATACATATACATAAGTATATATATGAATGAAAAATCTCTGATATGCAAGGAGCTGTGACCTTTAACATCTACTGCAAAGTCACAGGAAGCATTTCAATTAACAACTTTATCATACTGCTGCATTAAAATTGCTACAAATTATTTACTCAATTTCATTAACAAAAGAGAATTTCTGCGACACAGCCAAAATACCTCTGAGAAAAAGACAGCATGCTGTGCCTGGTCACGGGGCAATTGAGCTCATTTAACACAGGAGGAGAAAACAGCAGAAAGTAAATGAAAAGTGCCATGGCTGAGCCTGGAAACCTCACTGACGGAAAGTGATCACATTTCAAAAAGGTTGTGATAGAGAAGCCATCATTAAGCAATTCCTCTGTGGCATCAGGACACATTAGGAGCTAGGAGCCTGGAATTAGAATTCTGAGAAGGAATTTTAAACACAGAGTACTTATTTTTTTTTTTTTTCTTTTTCTTTCATTCTCTTATTTATGGATATATTGTGGATTTTTTTTCCTACAGCTACTGGTCAGCTAACTCTGGAAAAGCCTACACTGCTATCAAGCATTGTGAGGTCTGATTACTCCCTGATTGGATTCATAGGAGTGTTGCAAGACACATACAGAAAGCTCCTGTGAACAATCCATTCATTTCTAACAGATGCCTGGTACAAAATGCTCTTGAATTCTGGATGCTAGAAACAGCTACGTTTTGTAGCAATAGTATGACTTCCAGAGTAGTAGGATTTAAATCTACCCTTTAAATATTGGGTCTTGTTGGTATTGTTCAGAAAAAGTCAGCAATCTAAAACACTGGCAATAACTTTATATGTGATGTTGCTAAGGGAAAGACTGAGATAGAAACTCATAAATTCACAGGGAGAAAAGCTTACTTGTAAAGCCTCATATGTGTAATAAAGAACCTATCCTCTCTGTAACTACAGAAATGCTGAAAGAACCTTCATAAAGAAGAAAACCAATATTAATTACATTTGCTACGGGTTATCCAATATATTTACACACTTTCCACTTGAATAACACGAAGCAGTCTCAAAACCAGCTGCTAGGAAAATAACAATTACTACTTTCTCTGGTTGTTACATGATACCTAACCCCCCAGGTTTAATTTAGAGTCACTGTACACTAACAAAGATGAAGATAGCCTGCCCTCAAAGGTGAGGTTAGTATATGAGGCAAAGCAGAGACAGAAGGGACATTTAAATCCTCCACAGCGAAGGCTGAAATAGAGAAGCTGAAAAAGATCGATGGCTGTATTTGCAAAAGTGCTTACTTAAGAAAACAAAAACCACACCTGACCATCTCCCTAGACTTCCAGAGAGGCAAGGGTTCCTCACTGTCTGTCTAATCCCCATCCCCAAGCTGAAAACACACAAAAACTTAAAAACTCCTGAACATTCATTTTCTCTAGACCACCATTTTATGAGGGACAGATGCAAAGAGCCACTTGTTAATGGAAACAGCAATATTTTTCTTAAAGAAGTGATCAAAGCCCTCAAAATTTTTTATCTGATGGTCAAGGATATTATCTGTGTTATTAGAAATGTAAATTGGGAAACCTTTAGCTGGAAGATGGCATTGAATATTAAGTCATCAATGTAGGCATTTTTTTATGCTTACTCATGTTTGAACCAGGGAAATGCTGCAGAAATATGGCTAAACACTACCATTGCCTTCATTAAAACAAAACAAAAAAAAGGGTGAGACATGAATACTTCCATCCATCCTAAGACAGATGACAGTCCATCTTGTTTACCAAAGGCTACATAAGAAAACTTTGCCTGAAAGAGAAATCAAAACCATATTTCATGAATCCTAACCCAGTACTTTGAGCATAAATATAGACTTCCTGTAATTACCAGTTTCCCCTCTGCCAGTTTCTACCCCCACAGTGTCTTACTGAGAAGTCATGCTTTTACTGATACCTAAAGTAGTACAAAGTGATTTGAGGTTTGGTGTTTTTTTCTCTTTTTAACAGTGTTCTTTCAGATGTTCCTGTGAGCGCCTTTGAAGCCATCTACGCTCCTTCTTCATTCCTCATTTCTTTTCCCACATTAGGCTTCTGAATTCCTTTTCTCTTTGAAATCCCCACCTTCTTCTACCGAAAGAAGCAGCATGAAAAAGCAGAGCGCTGAAATCTCACTTCCTGGCATTATTTGAAGACCATTTGGACCCTCACTACACAAAATCTTGAGTCCTGCAGAAATCTTCAGTAAAACTGTGCAGAAGTGAAGAGAGCAACAAGGAGCACAGAGACTTCCAGATGGTGTAAGAAGTGAGATTAAAAGGACAGTCTTTAAAATGGGTTAAATGGAGTTTGCAGAGAACTAAACTTCGTCTATAGAGTGATGAGTTGGAAAAACTAGAGAATGCCAAGATTCTAATTCCAAGTCTATGCATTTGAATTTCAGTTATTTAGGACTAGATTGTTAGGGTGAGAACTGGTAGTTCTCATGATTGATCCTATCAATCCCACCAAACATAGCCTTCCAAAAACACCTGATTATATTTAAAAGATTATAGCATGAGCCTATCACTGGCACAAGTCAGTGAAGCAGTTCACTTCCACATTCCAATTTGATGGCACTGCTTTTGTTCTGACCTGTTCAGAATAAATGCTGCACTCAAAGTTTGCAGCACAAATTTGTTGAGATTGAGACCCAAGAATTCTGCTGCTGGGGTGCTCTAGGAATGTCACCGTGAATGGCACCAATGAAAAGCCCTTTGGTGACCTTTCTGTGATGCACCACATTCACCAGCACAACCTGGGGGGACAGGAGAGCTCTCACAGCTCTGGAGAGAGACAAGTTCAGTGCCCACAGGTTCTGTAATCTCCTTTAATCATCAACATCAGATTCTGTGACTCAGATAGATTCAGAAGAACAAGCTGTGGGGGAGTTTCTCCTTTAAAAAGAGCAAGCAAAACAGAGTAAGCAAAGCACAAAACTAATTAAACTTGATGCAACAAAAAACTAAGGCATTTTTGATGCAATTTATTAAGGAGAAAAAGCTGTGAAATTAACAGCAATCAAAAACTAATTAAAGTTGATGCAATAGGAGCAGCCAAAGAATGCCTGATAACATTTATTGAACCAAAGAAACATGGCTGTCAAGTTAAAAGAAATCAACCAAACTCTGTTTTTGAATAGTAACACAAAGATAATTATTCTCTGGATGACACTTACAGAATAAGATTCAAGTCATTACCTCAAAAGACAAAAGGACTGACATGCTGTGTTAAACTGCCTGTGAAAAAAAGGGCCTTAATACAAAAACTTTATAAGTAATTCCTGGGTCTTGCATATAAACAAATATGACTCATCAATCAAAAACAATACACTGCTTTTGTTATATCAATTACTTCTATAAACTAATATTTGACATATTTTTGGGAGAATACCTTGTGTAACAGGGTACTTACAAGGCAGAGACTCCTGGTGTTTTCATCCTGTCTTCGAAACTCATTTCCTCAGCGCCTGGGGCAAGCAATTACCATCTAGGAGTCCATTTGTTTTAGGATTAGGATGCAAAACTCAATTCCTGATGTCAAGCACCATTTAAAGTATGGCTAACTGCCAGAAATTCTTTTCTTATAGAAGGTCTTGGTGGTGAATAGTGAAGTGGGTCTGTCTGCAGTGACAGCAAGGCAATTTTCCCTATGTAGTTGTACATCTTTGCTATCACGGTCTCAGATTTATTAAAAAAAATTCAGACAAAAATAGGCGTTCAGAGATTCTAAAGTATGTTAAAAGCTTTCTGTTTAACTAAAATTGCACCTGGTAACTGCTGTAGGAAGGGTCACAGTCAGGGTCCCAGTAAAGTCAATCTCATCCAAAACACTCAACTTCCAGCACCTTTATTCTGGAATAATCATTTAAAACCAAATTGGGTTTTAAATTGGTGAGCTCTATAGGCTTTCAAAATTCTTCCCAGGAAATCTCCAAGATTATCATCCTCCGCCTCCTAAACACTATCACAAGGCTCCTATTCATGCAATGATCAAATAAAAGTCTGTCTTGTAAAACATGGTATCACAGCCAAGTGTAGCACAGACCCAAAGCAAACTATCAGATTAGTTTTATTTTAATCTCACAAAGGTAATTTCCTCAGCTGAGAAATTCCTGTAATTCATTCAATACTTTTAAGTTCCCACTTTGTATACTGTTAAGAAAAACCAAAACAATAAACAAACAAACAAACAAAAAACCCCAAAACAAATTTTAAAACCCCCACCAAAACCAGCCAAACAAAAAAACCTCACAACAAAATAAAAAACCTAACTGTTTCTGGTATAAGGCATCTAAAAAAATGTCTGCAGACTGGTATTCAATTCCAAAGAGCATCAATCTGGGAATAGTGACATGATTAAGGTAGGTTTTGATTGTTTTTAAACATAAAGTAGTACGTTAGTCTGTTCAATGGCTCTGATTTTGTATTTTACTGCATTTTTACCCCCAAGGGATTTTTAGAATTGGGTGAAATCCTCACTGCTTACACAATCTTTCAATTCCTTTTTTATAAGAATGCTCAGCCTTTCATTGTCAAAATACCCATTTTACCTTCAGAGACAGTTTGTATCATTAACATGGATATTTAATGGATTCCTTTTTCCTAGTCTGTTCAGAAACTGCTTAAAATTTCAGAATGAAACTCAAGATTTTAAACTAATTTTTACCTTGGGAATAAACACTGTCTTGCATGAGCACTTGTTTATATTCACTTCAATGGCAGATGAATAAAGTTCCAGTAAATCTCCAGGAAAGAGAACCATTTCATGTTTGTGTATTATAGACTTCAGCAGAGGTCTTAAATAAGCAAGTTAATGCCGAGGACAGAGTTGTATCTGCTGCTCTGTGTCATGATTTGGTCTGTCACAGACAAAACCTGCCTATTAGGCAACTGCTGGGAGTGAGAAATCATAATTTAATTTTCTGAACACACACAAAGTTTTTAAAGGAACAGCTCTTCGTGTTTTTTTAGTCAGTTCAGCAAAGACCATGAACTCCCAAGGATTCACATCTGTCTTGTAATTAATTAATTTGCCCCTTTTACAAAAATTCTCAGCTTCTTTCTCCATCCTTTCCTGCTGGAGAAGAAAGAAATGGGACTTACAAACCCTCCTGGTCTAGAGCTGCCTCATTCTCCTATCTCAGCTACCTGGTCAGTCTCTGCCTCTTCAAGTGGAGAAGGAAAAAGGAATTCTACCTGCCCTTCTTGCAGTAGCAGAATATATTTAGATCCCTTTTTTCCATGTTCCTAATACCCATGAATGTCTAGATATCTGATACTCATGCTTTCCTTAAAACAGATTAGAACTGTGCAACAGATTTAAATATTAATAAGGGAGCATCTGGAAGAAAATAATGTGAGTTAAATGATGGTCCAATCATATGCTACCATTCACTAGGAGCACTAAAATGGCTAAAAATGGCTTTTCTTCCGGCATTTCAGATTAAATGAACACTCACAAAATTCCAGAACAAGTCTGGAAAAACCACACTGACAGTACATCCCTTGCAGGAACATGACCTAAAAATACCTGCTCATTTCTAGCTGCTGCAGAAGGGAATACCTTTGAAGATTCTCAGATCATATTGTTTTCAGTACCACATAAATTACATCAATTCAATTTCTATTACCCTCTATTCCAGGCCTATTAAATCTTTACTAATAGGTCTCCTTCATGTCATGCCTGTGGAGTGAGATGCAAGGCCCTTTTTATCATAAGTTAAACCGTGGTAATGGGGGGATGGTTGGGTGACACACTGCTCTCAGACAAGGAGAGTAATTTCCACATTTTAAAATTAGAAATTAATCCTTATCGCCTCTGTAACAACTTGAAGGACAATTCTGATCTACTGTGCCTTGATCAGTAAAAAAATACCCATTTATTGTTGGTAGTTAAAAGAGGAAAGAAGAATGTGCTACAAAATATGACTGCAGAAATATCTTTCTTCAAAATTGTTACAGAGCACATGAAATTAATAAGGACATTTTAATATTATTGCCAGTTGATCTTTTCCTTTGCTACTCTCTCCCATGTTTAAAAACATAAACAGATGTAGGCTATTTGACAGTCTTAGGAGATCTACATTAATAGGGATGTGGAGTTTGGGGTTTTTATTTCACCAAAGTGGGTTTATTACTGACCAGTGTGAAAACCATCCTCTCGGGAAGCTGCAGTGCACTGAGACTGTACACAGACCTCTTAACTTCCCTCATTACAAACTGACAACATCATTGCCAGCAGATTTTGTTAAACACGGATGAACTGCACCTCTTAAAGCCTTCAGCAGCAAGGCTGACATTTTTTGGACAGTAAATCCTCTCATTTTTGAAAAAGCAATGATACACACTTTAGGACACATCGATCTGGAGGATGAGTCCAAGCTCATCCAGGCTTAAAAACCTTGGAAATAGCACAAGCTGACCTGAGTTGCATTACCTTTGCTGAATTCCTCTACAGGCTCTCAAAAGAAATGGTTCAAACATAACACGATAGGAAAGCATTTACAGCTGTCGTTGGGAGCCTCTGCATTGTGTGTTGATGTGGCCCTGCTTCATCCTGGGATGATGAACTCTGGCTCGAGGAGCAAAGACTGAACAGGGAGAAATATGTCGGGAATGAACTTTTCTTACATCACCTTAACTACAATACTGTCAGACAGAGAATGATGTGAGTAATAAAGCAAGGATGTAGCTGGCAAGAATCGGTAAAATACGTCTTTCTGCTTAGCACAAGTTCATCTATAGATGGGTAAAAGTATGCACCTCCTTGGTAGCTTCAACACCCAAACCAAGGGGAATTTTAAAAGTCTAACTCACTGCAACAGTGAGTGATTCTGCACAAAGCCACAATATGTTTCATATCATAGCTCTCATTTCCTCAGGTGCTCGGTGCACAAGAGTTCAGCAGAAGAGCAGGGCATCAAAACAAAGATATATATTGACTTTTACCCTCCCATTTTATAACATACATGTGCACAAGGTCCTAATTTTTAATGAGAAAGGAAAAAAGTGGTTTAAGGACTTGTAAACTGTACCTTTCTCTTTCCCTTATTGAGGCTGCTTGCTTTCTGAAAATAAACAGAAAAAACCCTCAAGATGCCCCAGAGAAAAAGGAGGTGACACCTTTTCTGCTTCTGCTTCTCCTGGGAACAAATCCCACCAGAAACTGACACAAAAAGACAAAGTGGTGCCAAAGTTTATGCCTTACTCCTATTTCCTGAGACTGAAATTCAGTTTTAGATAAACTCTTAAACATATGAACCTGATTCTTGAAGTGGACTTTTCCATGTAATGTAATGTACCACAACTGTAATGAGCTTGTAAGGCAATAAACCCAAATCCTGGTTCACATTTCGTTTTCAATCTGAAGGTATTGAATCGAGCAAAAAAAAAAAAAAAAGGAATGATGCTTTATCAGTGATCTGTGCAGATAGACTGATGTGTTTCACACAAAACTGGCAAAACCCTCACACTGACAAAGCCATCTTATTAATTGAAAAATTCACTAATTAATTGATGCACTAATACTTCTTTTCTACTTTTACTTTAAAACAAACAAGAAAAATTGTTTAAAAAAATAATATGTTTACATCAGGCAATTTCTCTCTTCTCCCCCAAATCCAGTTGGGATACTTAATTTTGAAAAGAATATCAGTATTTTGAAAAGAATATAAAAATGGTGGTATTTCCTGCAAAACAGCAAGTCCAGATCTCACCGCAGTTAAGTTCTTAAGGAGAACAGCTTTAAAAAAAGGAATTAAATTTCCTTTATTAATGCTGAACAGCTTCAGTAAAGAAGCTTGTTAATCACAAATCCACAGCTATGCCTGAAAGACAACCAAGACTAAGGATGCCTGTTACAGAAGGTGTGGGTACAGTGCTCCAGTACTCTGTTCAAATATTTCCTGTCCTTCATTGTCAAATATGTTCCTTTTTACAGAAGTTAATTCAGGGTGAAAATCAGGCAGGTGTCACTCACACGAAGCCTTGATATTTTGTTTATAACAATTTCTTACTGTAACAGGTGAGCAACCAATTTACCTGAAAAACACCCAGGAAGGATCCTTGTCAGACAGAAGGAACTGATACCCAGGAGGTTTTTCAAAGAACCAGTAAACAGAGGCTGACACAGGTATTCTAACAAGAACACCTCAGGTGGTGCTCAGCCTCCTGACTGAGAGACAGCAACAGCATCCTGCATGATTTCAAGGCTCCTCCTTGCCTTAGCTCTAAGGTGACCCTCCCAGCTGAGTGCAAGAACAATTCCAGGATGAAATTGTACTCTGCAACAAAGAAAGAAGGAAGAATTCTCCCCTCTCAGTGCCCCACACCACCCTGCCCACCCCAGCAGATGCTCAGCTCGGGTAAACAGCCATTTGAAATGCAAAACACTGACCGGGCAGCATCAAGGCGCCGAGGAAGAAAATGATAAGAAAATGTTTTTATGCTAATAAGGGGAAACTGAAGCCTTCAACAGGTCAGGAAAAAATACCCATTCACAATCCTGGCTTATCTGCACAGAGAGAAAATTCCGCATGTGTGAGTCAGTTGCTAAGAAAGCTCTGACTAATGCAGATACAAGTCTGACTTTTTAAGTTGACATTTCTACTTTTCCAGTGGATCAGAACTGTCAGGAGAGTTCCCCAGGCGGAGCAGAGGATTGCAGAGCAAAGTTATTCTGTAGCAGTCTGAGTTGTGGCCTAAGTGCTTTGATGGAATTAGTAATGGTGGTTTAAGAAACAGCCTTGGATTCTATTCCCAGCACTGGCAATTACCACTCCCGTAACAGAATCAGAACAAAGGAACAAAATCAGATAGAAACGAGCTGGCAGAGAGCAAATTCCCTTCTGCTGCTGCTTGCACAATGCCATTAAATAACATCTGGCAGTGGGGCAGGACAGACAACTGGAGACAGGAGCATTTTTAAGTGCTGCTACTAGACCTGCCAAGAGCTCAGCTGCACAGAGTCCTTCACGCCTCTTCTGCTTTTCTCACAAGATGTGACTAAGATAAACATTTATTCTTCAAAAATTAAAAATGATCAAAAATGTCTTTTATCAACTAAATCAGCAGAACATACTGTGCATCTGTAGATGGATTAAATGCAATTTCGCTAGGTAGTTGGAGAAAAAAGCCTTTAAAGATAGCATTTGGCATGGGTTAATCACCTCTTTCATTAAAGAAAGGAATACATACTGAGAACATCTTTCTGCCATCCGATTAAGCAATGAGCCAATACAATTGTAAATCTTCCAGAAATTCCCCATGGTTCAACTCAACAGAGGCAATTCTTTACTTCTCAGACCATATCTCTCATTTTCAGATAAGCATTGCATTAATTGTGTACAAAAACTTTCTATCATGCTGTTAAAAGAAATGGAATGTGACTGTTCTGATTCTCCTTAGCAACCTTTGACAATTAAGAGATTGAATTATTCATATGTATTTTTAATATAATAACAATTTTAAAGCTTGCTCACCACTCAATTGCTCAAACAGCAAGCAAACCCAAAACTGTTTGATTCCAGCATAAACAGTGCCACTGCTCCTTTTCTGCTGTTGTAGTGGCTGACACAACTTACTGTCTGTAACTGAGGTAAAAAGGATTTTGGGGTACAATTCCAAGAATCACATGCTATGAATTGATTTGTAAGTCACTGGAATTTTTTTCGTCCTTTGAATGAGGCAGAATTTAAGTCTCGTCTGCATTTATTTGTATTATTTACAATTAATATAAGTACTAATTCTGAGCACAGCTTACCCATATCATATAGTTTCATGCAAGTCTGATCAAGTCTAGTTTATTCCTTGAACATAGCTCAATGCAGAGAGGTTTTCTTCTCAGTGCTAAAAAGCAGCACAACCATGGCATTAAAATAGGAAGGATACGACTTGCACTGAGGTTAATGATAATTTCTTTCAGGATGGGGAAGATACAAATGTCACCTGCTTTATTTTTAGGGCTGAAAAACTGACTGAAAAAAATCTGAAGAATGTCAGAAGGGAAAGCACATCCTGTACGAAGAAAAATAAATACATATGTGCTAAGATTGTACATTGTGATGCACATTTTATAAACTTAGCTTCTGTTTACTGGTATAAACTAAATCATAACCAGATAATCCATACGGGAAGAATGATCTAGTAAGATGGCTTTGTATTTTTTGCTTCTAAATGTTATTTTAGATAATGAGAAATTCTATTCAAGTTGCTTTGCTTCCATCTAACATACATTTGAGCCGTCAGTGTAATTGCATGGCATTATTATTCTCTTAGGCTGCTAGTGGACAACAGAGCTACAGATAGAAACCAAATAGTAATAGCTTGTGACAGATTACACTTAAAATGTTTGATCAGACTGAATGCACCTTTGCTTCAGAAGCTAAGCTGAGGTTCAAGGAAGGAAAAGATAATGGTTGTTCCAACACTTTGGATGTATCTCAGTGAATTACAAGGCACTTGGGATGCTGCTCCTGACTTAACACAGCTGTCACATACAGGAAATGCTTTTTAGCATCTCAGACTCCATGGTGGAAATTCACATCTGCATCTTTTCCTTTCAAAAAATACTTCTGTTACTGTCTATACATTTATCTTACATCTTGGTTTCATTTCAGATTTCAAAAGCCTTATTTTTTTCCCAGTTTTGTAATTATATTATCTAAACAGCATACTAAAAACTTATTAATATTTGACAGTGAATGTACAGATATCAATAATTACCTGTTAGTTACCATAGATTAACTGTTACAGGTGTTTTAATTTTTTTTTTAATATCTATTAACATGAGATTGAACTCTCTGCGCTACTGGTTTGTTTTCCCCCTTTTCCATTTACACAACTGCCTTTTGGTTTTTGTGTTTCCTCCAGCTCCTTTTACCCTGAAAGTAATCTCATTCAGGTTGATTCAGTTCTCGTTTCAGTTAAATTTAAAGTTATTTTCTTTGGCTCACAGAAGAACATCACACAGTCTCTCACTGAGTTATTGAGGATTTTCACCCCATATCAGCAGCTCATCAGCAATTACTTTTCTGCACACAGATCCTTAAAGATCCAGGACACAATGATTTGTTACAATTTCTGTGCTGAAACAATCATGTTCCTTAAATAAGTTTCTACCAGAAAGGGAGAGCAAAGATGAGCTCTTCTAATAATGGTAGATCCTACGCTTCCACCTCAGAAATTGAAAAGAGCATTATTTTTAGGCATA